>NC_059128.1:167754482-168059097 GCF_020740605.2 Lemur catta | reverse complement strand
TTGCTAGTGTGTTTGCTGCGTGCCCATCACTAACCTAATGAAGCAGAAGACTTTGTCTGTGTGGGAAGAGATATCGGGTGTTTCAAATAAGCTGAGAAGTCTTCAAGGGGACAGAATATTGAACTGAGTCTTGAAATAAAGAGATCATGGATATGTTTTAGGAACACCCACCCCATGCTCACTACTGAGTCTCTCTTGATGAGTGCCTGCCATTTCCTCACTCTCCCACGTAATCCTTCCTGTCCTTCTCCACTTGCCTCTCAGAGGTCATCAAAGAATATCTTGGGCCTGGCTAATTCTGGATGGCTGAGTGTGGGTAGCTTACTTCCCAAGCCTGCGATGGGTGCTCTCCTCTGTCCTCAGCATACCTGTCTGCATTCTCTGGTACCTCTTTTGTCGACAGCAGAACAACAGAAATGCAAAAGAGCCCTTCTGTGGAAGGGAGTTAGTAGGAGGCTTCTTCCTTCTTTCCGGGGCTCTGGCCTTTCCTCCAGGCACATGCTGATGCCTTTCTTCTGGGGAGGCCTCCTCTCCGCTCTTAATCGGGGCTGCACTTCAGTCCTTCCTAGGGCCCACTGTGGATTTATGATTTAATTTGTGTGTATGGCACTAAGAAATGATTTCAGGGCTGGTCATTTAAGAAATGATTAAAGACCATCATTTCAAGCCCATAGCACTCCCTGGGGGAAGGGAAGCGGTTTGAGACAGAAGGAGGTGTTAATAATACGCGGAGATGGACGTGTGGCAGGGGACGCCAGTCACCTGGGGAACACAGGGGCAGGGAGGGCGAGGCCCAGACGCCTCATTGCTGTGAGCGATGTGTGTGTGCTGGGGAGCACTGGGCGGTGCTGGGAGGCCCCGGGTCCTCAGGACAAGAGGAGCCACCCACATCAGACGTTTGTGATGCTGTCTTTACAGCCCAGACAGGCAGAGGCAGGCACAATAAAACACCAGGCCCAGTCTCCATTCCTCAGCATCTTTACAATCTCAGAGCAGTAAACCTGGGCCCGAAGGTAGGTGATTCCATGTGGGGAAGGAAACAACAACTCATAAAGGCTTCGGCTCTCCAGAAGCTCTCCATGTGTTGACACAGACAGGAAACCCACACGCAGGTGTTCTAAATCACCCCTGACATCTCTTCCAGGGGACAGCCAAATGCCTCGCTGTAGCAATTTATGAGGTGTGCCTATGAAGTTCTGAGACCAGGTAATGAGCTTGGGAAGACATACTCAGCTTTCCTCCAGGAATTCCTCAAAGTCAGGGCTGTTCTTAGTACCTTGTTGTGTTACTCAAGTAGCTCTAACTCCGCCGTCAAAGAACACGGCTGAGCCCTAGACCAGGCCTGCCCTGGCCTCGCAGATGTGGGATCGCCACCGTGAAGCCTGGCGGCCTCCGAATGTTGCAGAAGGCAGAATATGGGGCAGCACCATTCACCCTCAACGCTGACTCTGAATACCTGGGTTCCAGAACCAGTTCCTAAACCCTTGCTCCCTGTGAGGTCACGAGTAAGTTGTAGCCTCTCTGAGACACGGTGGACTCATCTGTGAAATGGGGATAAGGAGAGTGAGAACAGCTCCCTTACCCTTGCTGTTTACTGGTGAACATATGCAAGGCTTGATTTTAAGGTTAATTACAGCTCCCTGAGCTGCTCACTGGGACCTCTCGAACACCCATCACGATAAATGATACTTTGATTTTTTTTAAGCTCCCTGTATTCTGAAGAGTAAAAATAGTTGCAAGTGCATGTTCTCATTTATGTTCTACAACATCTAGCAATAGAAGGCCAGAGAGTGGCTGGGTGGAACCACAGAGAGGCCCCTGGCAATGAGGGAGCTGAAGCTCAGGCCAGCTGTGGCTCACCCTCTCTGGACCATGCTTCCCTCCTGGGTGGAGTGTATGGTTTGGCTGGATTCATTGATCCGTCTTCCCTCTAACACAGGCTCACTCTCTGTCATTTATCCGTCATTCAGCCAATAAGCACACACCTTCACAAGCAAGGGTCCTGCATTACACAAAGGCCAGCAGCATGCAGTCCTCGACACAGGGAGCTCACGGCCTGACCTCGAAGACCTCTTCCAGCTCCGTGAGGCCAGTCTAACCGTGAGTGCTGTACAAGCAGGTACAGGGGGGCACCCAGGAATTAAAGGCTGTGCTCACCCAGCAGGTCGAAGGCAAGGTGGAGACAGCTCATCTGGATTCAGGCCTCCTAGAGAGATTTTCCCATTAGTCTGCAGGGCTTCTCCATCAATAATGATATCAACCATAATGAAGATAAATATTTTGCAATAAACTGTCGTTTTTTTCACATGAGAAAAAGCTATTCAAATTAAACATGCTTTGGTCTTTCTTCCCTTTACTTTTACTTCATTTTCTTGGCATATCTCTGGGCTGAAAAAAAAAAATCTATTCCTGAAAAGACAGGCAGAGGGAGAACCATATCCAGCAAAGATTCTCCCACTGCCTAGATAGCTATTTCACTGATCTGCTACCACAAACACGCCCACTGAACTGTCACCATCACTTGCTTGTGGGAAGTGAGGGGGCCCAGGATACGGCTGGAGCCCCATGGAGCCCAGGGGCTCAGGAACTGCTCTGGGCTTCCTGGGCAGCTAGAGAAGGGAGTGAGAGGGACAGAACATGCAATGGACTCGTTTGGCCTTTATCATTATTCGTTTTAATGTGTAGGCTTTAACTAACTTGACATGGGTAGCACTCGTTGCTGCCTACTGCACGCATAATTAAAAGCTCCAGTTAGAAACATAGGAGAACAGCGGGTGGGAGCCGCACCCCTCCACCTGCTCCTCCTCAGCTGGGAGATGGTGCTCCTGGTGATGGAGATTAATCACCCCCCAACCCACCCCACTTATTCTCACTCTCAGCCCCATTTCCTGCCGTTTGTGCTGGGACCAGAGCCTTGTCCTCATGGCTTCATCCTCTCAGCTATATTTTCAACCTCTGTCTACACATGTCTTCTGTGGACAGTCCCCAGCAAATGCACCAAAGCCTGCTGTTTCCCTAGTCCTCTGTCCCCTCCCAGGTCCAGTGGCCTCCACATCCTGTCACCTCCACATTCTGAGCTGCTGTCAAAGCTCCCTCTTTCTGCCCTGCCTTGGTCAGGCCTTTGTCCTGTCACTGGCTTCCTGACCCCCCTGACTGCCTCTTGCTCCTCTGCACACCTGCCAGAGTGAACTCATAACACGGATCTGACGGTACCCTTTCCTGCCTAAAACCCCCGAGGGCTCTCCTGCCTTGATGATGGAGCCCAGGGCCCTGACGTGACTTTTCCGCAGCCCCTCGGGATGAGATCATCAGGCCCTGCTCACCTCTGCAGCCTCCCCCTGCCCCTGCCTCCCCAGTGCCACCTAGAGTCCTGAGCAGCTGTAACACTGGCCCCTGTGAACATGCATGTGGCTTTCCAGCTTCCTCTGCCCACCTATCCTGGGCTGCCTGAGGAGCTCCCACCCTCCCCTGGGGAGCACTGCCTGCTCTGTGCCAGCTCTAGACTTCTACGTGCCTCAGCTGCAGAACGCCCCACGCTGGGTGTGGCTGTTTACCTGCTTGCCTCCCCCACCAGGCTGCTCCTGCTCTCTGTACCCTACGTATCTTACTCAGCCTGCCAGTGCCTAAACAGCACTCACGGACTTGTATTGAAGGAGCAAAAATTGAGGGTAGGCAAGCCAGACTTCAGACTTTTAAGAGTACTAGCATTTTTGTTTCCCCCACTATGTGACTATTACAATCTTCCAAGGTTTTGCTCACACAGATCCATCCTACTATCTGGAGTGGCCTTTTCTCCCATCTCTACACCTTAACTGTGTCCCATTCCCATTGGCTTAGCTCACATTCCACCCTATCTGTGAAAGCAGCCCTCATTTCCTAGTTGGCATGAATCTCCTTCCAGCATGCCCCTTACGGGGGGCCTGTGCAGGATGGAGAGTCTGGGAGCTCAGGATAGATCCTCCCCCTTACCATAGGCAAGTCACTAACCTCTCTAACTAAGCCTCAGTCTCCCCAGCTGTAAATCTGGACTGTGACAGTCCATGCAAAGGGATTGCTATGGTCAGCACCCAAGAGTTAGCCTGTCATCATCACAATCACCATTCATTCTCTCCACAAAACTGTATGCTTCTGAGAGCACGGGCTGCCTCCAGGTCATTTTGCACACCTCTGTATCCAAGGTCCTGCCCCACCCAAGCGGCCATTCCAGGTATTTGTTGAGTGGAGTTAATGCTAAGACTGTCCTTATATGTGCAATGGCTCTCTGGCTCTTACGTCAGCCAGCGGGGCCTCTGCAGTACTCCCACTGAACCCATGGCTTCCCCAGGCTCTTCTCCCGGCCCTGACCCAGTTTTAGGGGTCCTTTGGGGCAATTCAGGATTTCCTGTAAGCCTCTGAGTCCTGCCTCCCCTGCCAATCACCCATGCTGGGGAGAGCCTGCATTTCGTGCCTCCCAGCTTGGGCCTTCTGCTCGGATCTCCCCGCTCCTGCTGCTGTTCCATCTGCCTGACAGGGGCACACACAGACTCCCTCTTCTTTCCCTCCCTCCCCCAGGAACTGTGCGGCTCCTCCTCCCTGCCCACAGCAAAATGGCAGAGAGCCTTCCTGCTCGTGGCCCTGCCTCTGCCTTCATGACCCTTGCCCATTAGGTCCTAAAGGGGTCACCTCAGCCCCCACCACCTTCTACGCTCCCCTCAGGCTCGCAGGGGCTGGAAGCCGGAGAGCTATATTTCCTGGAATTCCAGACTACAGGGTCTGGTCAGAGTCCCCCATGACGAGTCCTCCTACCAGATGTGGGAGGGGAGAAGCGCCAGCAGTTTGGCTGCAGTCCCTGGGCAGGGGGGTGAGCAGTTCGTGGGTTTTATCAGACTTAAAGGTTTGTGGGGACCTCCGGGTGTTTTCTACGCATCACCTGCCTCGGTGTTAGAGGTGGCCGTGACCACCGCTGGCAAGGTCTCCTGGCTACCGACTCCCTGAAGTTAGTGGCCAACCTGAGAGGGCTCAGTGGCCTACGCTGACTTTTGTCTGTCCCTCCCTTTCGCGAGTTTGGTAAACACCTAATTTCCTATATCAAATCTGATTGCGTTTGAAATAACCTGGACTATTTTTATATAAACTCCCTCCACCCCCACATACGCATTTAATACACAGCTTTTTTCTAAAATAGATTAAAACCATCCTCCCCAAAGACGTAAGCCACACATTCTGAGAACTTGTGAGGAGCATATTCAAAGGTACCAGGACTGTGAAATTCCTCAAAGGCTCCGCGTGCTCTGATGAGGACAGAGGAGAGGGTGAGGTGGGACCCTCGACTGGCCTCCTGCCTTTCCTCCTCCCTCCCCTCCTGATTCCCCTCGTGCCTCTGGATGGAGACGGGATGGGGACTGGAGATAGAAGAAGAGGCTGGGTGTAAAAACAACAGTCAACAGTGAATACCCGGTGGTCACGTGCCGGGCACTGTGCCAGAAGCTATACAGAAATCACCATCACTTAATCCCCAAACAACATGGCAAGCATGCACAATAATAATAATGGTGGATAAGCACCATGGGCAGCACTTGCTCTGGGCGAGGCCTCATGCTAGGGGTTTGGCCACATGGTCCAGGTCAATTCTCCCATCAGACTATGAGGAAGACGTTGTCGTCATACCGTTTAACAGACACGGAAACCAAGGTACAGCAGGGTTAGGTAGCTCGCCCAAACCTGATCAAGGTTCAGGGAAGGTGTGGTTTGAAGCTTCTGCCCGTGACCTCCAGCCATCCTCACTGGCACTCAAATCCTAAAGATGCCACATTGTCCCCCACTACCACCCCGCTCTCCAAACCTGCTCACACCTGCTGGGGCTCCTCGATCCCCAGGACCACACTGTCCTCAGAACGGCCACACTGGGACCTCTGAAGGTTCTGCAGTTGCCCCACCCCGAGTGTCTCCAGGGGTAATTTGATTAAAGTAATTCACCGTTTATTGTCAGGAAGCCTTCACTTTCCCCAGGAACAATTTCCTTTCAAAAGAATGGGATTAACCTTGCACTTAGTCACAAGAGTGCTGGTTTTGGGCAGGATGGGTCTGCTCATTTCTCCTCCTGTCCGCTCTCCTGCTCTCCTGGTCCCGCCTTCCCCTTCTGAAATCTTGCTCAGAGGCACTCTGCCTCGTCTGTAAAGCCTGCCTCAGCCTAAGATTTTGCCCTGCTCAGAGCACCACATCTGTACCTGGCTTTGCAGTAACCCCTCCCTTTCCTGGAAGCCTCCTCTCTTCCCATTCCTCCCTCTCCCAACCTTGCAACTAACTCCTCAGCTAGGGAGAAGAGTGCAGGCCAGGAAGGCAGAGCTGCCACGGGGACAATATCAAGGTGTAGTGTGGAACAGTGGCCCATCCCTCAAGATCTCCTGCAGGCCCCTAAAGCCACCCCAAAGAAACAAAACCTCTGTGGAAACTGCACTTGCTATACAGATGCAGCATTGTGCCTCCTCTCCCAGCCAGAGGCACCCCTAAGTTCCAGGCCCCCTCTGGACACAAGTGGATGGGCTTGGAGTGTCTACTCTGACACTCCAGGTCGCCCCCATACCTTGGAGACAGGAGATAGCTGGGGTGACAGGAGACAGGACAAGAGACAGGGGAGGGGAGGGAGGCGGAGCTGCATTGAAGAGTGAGCCTCATCTCTGGTTTCACTGCAGGGCCTCTCAGAAGGGGTACACAGGACGGTAATTAGCGTACACACAGCCACACATGCACAAATTGCAGAACCATTATTTTGTAATTTCCATAACGAGGCCTGAGGCCTGTAGAATAACAATCAAGCTAAGGGAAAGGGAAGGAGAACAACCCTGAGGGAGCTCAGACTGCAGGACTGCCCTGCCAAAGCCGTACCATCCCCGGGATGGCTGGGATGGGCTGGAGAGGCGGACTGCCGACAGAGACCTCCTCTCGCACCGAGGGGCGGTCCCGTCAGCAGAGCCTTTCTGAGCACGTGCACTAATGGGTTCAGGGAATCTGTGGCACCCGCAGCAGCAGGCAGAAGTCTCTCCATGCACCAGTTTTATGGAGACATGGGCCCCTTTGGGGTGGAGGCATGGGCCTGGGAGAAGGTCGCCACCTTTCTGCAGCCTCAGAGCTCTATGATCAACTCATTCTAGCATTCCAGGCCATCACTGCCTGAGCCCAAGAGAGGCATCAATTCTCTAAGAAGGGGCTATGGTGGGTAGCTGTTCAGTGGGGGTTTTGTTTGTTTGTTTGTTTTTGCTGATGTCCATGACTACCCACACACTCCTAACCCTAGAACTATTTGGGGCTTAGCACTGGATGACAGAGCACTATGGTGTTTGCTCTCAAGAACTCTTATCCCAGTGACCTCCTCTGGAAGTCACTGTGGTCGTAGGAAGCGGAGAAAAGGAAAGGGGACAGACCCAGATAAAGGAGTGAGCCTACCAAGATCCATGAGAACCCTCTGTCCAGAAAGCTAGGTACATAGTAGGTACTCAAAAGGTTTAGGTTGAATCTCAAGCCCCGCTAGAAGAAGGTACACTTTCTTTTGAAATTCAAAATTCCTCTGTCACTGCATTCTTTCAGGCCCAGCCCTCTCGCTGCTGTGAGCCCCTAATAAAGATGCATGACCAGGTTTATCTGGGCATAGCACAGGCAAGCTCCCAACCTCTCCCTCTGTCTCCGTCTTAACAGGTGTGCTGACAATGCCTTTCTCTGTCCATTTGTCCAGCAGCACATTCGCCTTACAGAACACTCTTTCAAAAGACCCCACCCTGAGGGGTGTACCCAGAGATGTGCTGGCTTGGCAGTGCCCAGGGCAGAGGGTACAAGAGGGTGGATAGGGCTGCTGTCCCAGGCTTCTACCTGTCTGCACATTATAGACATAGGATCTGGGTGTGCAGCTGGCGTTTCCTGCCATTTGGGGAAATAGAGCATGGCTCCTCTCCCTCCAGGGCACAGGCAGCCTTAGGTCCCTTGAGTTCTTAGAACACCTCCTGGGAAGGACCCTTCTCTCCTCTGTCCCAGAGCTCATCAGCTTCTTCTCTTACTCCTTTCCATACTCCTCCCCAGTGGGGCACAGTGGATAAGCTGTCTGAAGCTGCCTTCTCATGCTGGGCCTTTAAGAGTCTGGTTTCATGCCCTGTCAGACCCACTCTTGGCGGGAACCTGGAGGATGCAGGAGCCGAAGGTTCCAATCCAGGTTCTGCTGCTGGTTGCTTTTCAAACTTTGGATACCTTGCTTTAGCTTCTGGGCCTCAGTTCCACCATCTGCAAAATGGAGTGACAGTAACAGCACCTACTTCAAATGGGTTCATGAGCATTAGACAAATTGATGCTATGACATGCTTTCTATAGAGCCTACCACACAACAAGGCCTCCAAAATTGGTGCTGGTTTATATTCAGACGTAAATGATGAGACCAATGACAAAGATCAACATTCTTGGTCGTAGAGGGAGGAAAGTGTGTCCTGACTCTCATAAGTCAAAAGGCCTTCACTGTGCTGGAGCTTCTCACTTCGAGTCACTGGGTGTGGCCCCAGGATGGGCCTCCATGGGCTTGCTCTGGTCCCTCCTGTAGCACTAGGATGTGCCTGCCTGTGACCATCTAGGGTTCTCTATGTTTCCCCTCATCCCATGTCCCACATGCTGTTCCTTCAGCTCCTGCTTCCCCAGCTTTCTCTGTCCAGTAAGCTCCTTCTGCCATGTCTTCCCCTTCCCTAGGTTTGTGACCATCTCCCAGCAGCTCTCTAGCCACCCACTGTCCAGGGATGTACACTTACAAAGCAGGGCATGTCCGTTAGAGGACATGGGTTCCAGAACAATGGAGAGGATGGGGGGATGGCCGACATCAGAGCTGGGAGAGGGGCAAGGATGGCATGCAAGTCACAGGCCCAGTGCCTGAGGGTGCAGGGAGCAGGAGAGCTCCCAGCTGTGTGAATGAGGGAGAGAGGACAAGCTTGGGAGCAGAATACTGTGAGCCGAAGCTGAAGGGGTGACCTGCAGAGCTGCCCAGGGCTGCCACTCCTGCAGGGGGGAACAGCAGGTCCTCAGCACTCAGCTGGGGTGGCCCCACCTCAGGGGAACCTGCAGCAAGGCTGGACTGGAGGTTGAGCCTTGTCCCAAGAGGTCCTGAGCCCGCTGTCCCCTACTCTTCCTAGGAGAGGTGGTTCTTCTGTCAAAGCACATTCTGGAGTCTACGTCTCTCCTTTCTTCTTTATTTCTTAAATAGTTTTATGAAAGTATAATTAACATATCATACAATTCATTGTAAGTGTACAGTTCAATGATTTTTAATAAATTTATAGAGTTGTATAACCATCACCACAATCCAAATTTAGAACACTTCCATCACCCCAAAAAGGTCCCTCAAGCCCATGTGTAGTCTGTACCTGCTCCCTAGCCCAAACCCCAGGCAATTACTAATCTACTCTCTGATTCCATAGATTTGCCTTTTCTGGATATTTCAAGGACTCATCAAATACTCTTTTTTACATCTGGCTTTCTTAACCTGTCATAACATCTTGAGGTTCATCCGTATTGCAGCATGGGTCAGTATTTCATTCCTTTTTACTGGTGAATAATATTCCACTGTGTGGATATACTGCATTTTGTTTAACCACTCATCTGCTAAAGAACATTTGGATTATTTCCACTTTTTGGCTACTATGAATGCTGCTGCTGTGAATATCTGCATGCAAGTCATTTCATGGACATATGTTTTCATTCTGTTGAGTAGAAACCTACGAGTGGAATTGCTGGGTCAACAGGGTAAATTTATGTTTAACTTTAAAAACTGCCAAATGTTTTCCAAAGCAGCTGTCCAATTTAAATCCCCACCAGTATTGTACAAGACTTCTATTTTTTAAATTTAAAATTATATCCATTCTAGTGGATGTGAAGTAGTATATCACTGTGTTTTTAATTTGCATTTCCCTACTGAGCAGTAATGTTGAGCATCTTTTCATGTGCAGATTAATCATTTGTATATCTTCTTTGCTGAAGTCCCTATTCAAATCTTTTGCTGGTTTTAAAATTGAGTTATTTGACTTCTTACTATTGCATTTTAAGAGTTCTTTATATATTTTGAATATAAGTCCCTTATCAGATATGTAACGTACAAATATTTTCTCCCAGTCTATGCCATGGCTTCAAAGTTTCTTAATGGTATCCTCTGAAGAACAAAAAATTTAATTTTAATGGAATCTGATTTATCAATTTTCTCTTACGGATTGTGTTTTTGGACTCAAATCTAAGAAATCTTTGCCCTAAGGCCAAACATTTTCTTAGAATTTTTATAGTTTTTGTTTTTCCATTTAGGTCTGTGATCCGTTTTGAGTTAATGTTTGGGTGTGGTGTGAGGTAATCTTGTTTCCCCTGCGTATGGATACCCAAGTGTTCCAGCACTCTCCCTTCTTTCCAAATGGATGCCAGGTGCCCACCTCTTGGGATGGTTTCCATCCACTAAGGGGACTGACTATCCATTCATCCATTCCCAGCTACCTCAAATGGGAGAGAGGGCTAACAGCACCTTCAGGGACCAAGAAGAAAGGTCTGGGTCTCCCCACCAAGCAAGCCCCTTGCAGGTAAAGAGCATATCTCCTCCCTTATGGTGTGCCTGCCCACTGTCCACACTCAGCAGGGGTTGCTTAATTGTGGTGATGGAGAAGGACTATGAGTCCGAGGGGGTGGAGGCAGGACAGCAGCCTCCTGCCAGCTGCCTCTCCCTTCCTACCACCTAGGGGCTGAGAGGAGCTGCAGGTGATACCATGTAGGCCAACACACCCATCATCAGCCAGGACCCTGTTCCCAAGGGAGCACAAAGCCCATCGGCTCCCAGTTCTTGGCAGCTAGTGTGGGAGGCAGGAGAAAGAAACATTCCATCATCTCAAGATACCTCATCAGGTCCATGTGAACATCAGATCAATGGGCTTTCTCCCTGGGGTCCTGGGTCACATACCAGCAGAGACAGGGAAGTGGGGACTCTGAGATTGGACGGCAAAATGCAGACAACAGCTCAGCAGCAGGCCTGCTCATCAGAAACTCACAGATGCCGGCTATCGATCCCCAGGCAATCAAACTCAGTGGCAGACAAAAGAAAATTGCCACTGGACTCTGGCACTCCAGATGTCTGAATTCCCAGATGGGCAGTGCTGCCAGGGCAGCTGGCCAGGTTGCTCAGCCTCCAGGAAGGGCAGCAGCAGCAGGTGGGGGAGACGGCTGACGGTGTCCAGTGGTCCTGACAGGAAGCCCGGGGCTGGGGGGGGAGCGGCTCAGGCATCAGATTGCCAGGCTCAAGGGCCCATAGTTTGAAACCACTTCTTGAATCCAGCACCTAGTCTTTCCTAGCTCCAGAGGCCACAAAATAGTCCCAGAAATCTTTCCTACTCTGGTGGGCACCTGATACTCGCCCCAAACTCTGGAAAGTCATTAAAGAAACCACATAAAGAATGGCAGGTGTATGACAGCCCTGTCTCCTTTTGAGCAGCTTGCTGGATTAGGTGTGGTGGGCTCTCACCCTGGCCTGCAGGTCCCACTCCTCACTCTCCATCCCCCACGCTGCTACTGCCTTGCTTGCCCCCTTTGATGCTACTCACACGGCATTTACATGCAGAGGTCACATGCAGAGGGGAGAAGAGGGAGATCCCCAAAATGTAAGAAGTGGGAAGAGCGTTGGTAATGACCTGGTGCTATCTGTACATGTTCAGATGGGAAAACTGAGGCCCAGAGGGGAGGTGAGTGGCCCAAGGCCACGGCACAAGAGCCTGGTCCAAGCCTAGCTCAATGCCGCTGCCTCTGGACCAGTGATTAGCACTTTTCCAGGTAGGAAACACATCAGCAGGTTTTCATAATAAAATAATTCAAGATCTAATTAAAGCTATTGTGTTTAGTAACAGATGGATAACACATTCCTGAAAGCAGGGCCTATATTATATTTATTCAATAAAACCCCAGAGTAGTAAGGAAATATTCAAAGAGTAGAATGAACCTTAGAACAAAATCATATAGTAGTTTCACATATAAAATATGGGACTATAAAATCTGGAAAGAGAAAAACTGAAAGTCAATAGAAAGTTCTAAACCTGAATTTGTTCAATTTTCCATTCATTCAACAAATCTATTGATTGAAATGCATCAGGTATGTTTAAATCTGGGAGCTCATGATGATTCTTACAAGAAACACCCCCACTGACCAACTGGAGGGTGGAGAGACCAATTCGGTATTTTGAAAACTGGTCAAGAGAAAGAATCTAGCAATTATCTGCCTTTCCTATACAAACGGTACCTCAATGAGGACAAGTTTCTTCTTATAAAAATATTCCAGTTAAAGTGGAGAAGGAATGATAGAATTGGAGTATTAACATTTTGCAAACCCTAATGAAATACTGGATCTGGGCAATGAGGATCAACACCCCTAATCTCAGAGAGAGACAAATAGATGTGATGTGCTCCGTGGAAGGACGTGAGGTTGAAGTAGTCTTTCCAAACAAACAGGCCTGAATCTTATCAAGGCTCTTACCTCCTATTTATAGGAAATGCAGGGGACAGAGGAAGATGCTAAACACCACCACTGGAATGCAATGAGCAAAGCCAGACTAGAGAACATCCCACTGGACAAACAACCTGGTTTCTCTAACAGAGAGATTACAAGAAAAAAAACCCAATGTTTTCACCTTAGGGTAATTTCAAGAGACGGAGGGCAAACTATACATTAAAAGAGACTAAAAAGAGATTATAAACCAATTGCAATTTCAGGACCTTCTTAGGAGCCTGATTCAAATAAATTGTGAAAAAAAGAAAAAAAAGAGAGAGAGATTCAGGGAATTTTGAACTCTCTCTGCATATTTGATGATATTCAGGGATTATTATAAATTTGCTTAGATGTGATAATGGTATTGTGGTTATTTATTCTAAAGAACCCTTATCTTTTAGAGATACACTGCAATATTTAGTGATGAAGTGATATAATTATCTTGAACTTGCTTCAACGAAGGGGGTTAGATAAAATCAGACTGGCCTTGGGTTGACAATTGTTGAAGCTGAATGATGGTTAGAAGTGGGTTCCTTATTCTACTCTTTCTACTTGTGTGTGTGTTTAAAATTTTCCATTATAAGTGTGTTAAAAATATTTTTGTGAGCTCCTACTAGGTGACAGGGCAGAGGATACGACAGCAAACCAGACAGGGGAGAATGGAACAAAACAAAACAAATAATCCTCATGGAGCTTTCATTTCGGTGACAGGAAAGAAGGAAGACGAGTGAAACAATAAACAAACAAATGCACACGAAAATTTCATATATCAGTATATTTTATCGAGAATAAAACATTGTAAAATGAGGTGACAAGGATAGGGAGGGAGGGCGCTTAGGCTGCAAGGTTAGAGCTGGACACACAAGGGATCCGGGGCAATAGCTTCTGAGGCAGAGGCCGTGGCAAGTGCCAGGGCCCGCAGGCAGGAGCAGCTGCGGGAGGGCGGATGGGCAGGGGCTTGTCTGGCTGCAGCTCAGAGCCTGGGCAGAGGCGAGGAGCCACAGGAGAAGAGCAGAGTGCGGTCAGATCTCAGACGGATGGCAAGAAATTTGGTTTCATGATAAGTGAAAGAAGTCACTGGAGGGTGTGAAATAGGGGAGCGGTTGATCTGAGTCAGAAGCCATCCCTGGGACTGCTGTGAAGAGAGGACTGCAGGGAGCAAGAACAGAAATGGGAGCTGGCGCCCATGCTGGAGACAAAGCCACTGAATGCACTGGGGGCCTGGAAGTAGGCCAGGGACGTTGAGCGGAGGAATCAAGAATGGCCTTTTCTTGATTCAACAACTGGATCTGTGGTGGTGCCATTTACTGAGACGGTAAACAGCGGGGAGCAGTGGATGTGAAGGAGAAAATCCAGAGTTCCATGTGGGATGCTTTGAGTTTGAAATGCTACCATTAGCCACCCAGGTGGCGATGTCAAGTCTGCAGGTACGCATAGGACTCTAGAGCTCAGGTCTGGGCTGGAGATGTAAATTTTGGAATCATTTGCATAGAGATGGTATTTAGAGCAATGAGCTTTTTCACTCCTTACCAAAATAAAGCACTGAGGGGAGGTCCCGCAGAGCCTCAAAGGGAATGGAGTTGCCACAAAAGAGTATCCAACTGGTGTAAATTTCCAAACCCCAGAGCCCAGAGTGTAAGACTCCACACATTCTGGCCCAACACTTTATCTCATCATATGACAGCAGCTTCCCTTCATGGACTCTCAGAAGAAGTCACATACATCCTTCCCCCAACTCAGCACATTTAAGTCCTGGTCTCTTTAAGGACCATTTAATAAAGTTGTTTTGTTCTTACGAAGCTTTCCTAGATTAGCTGGAAATGACCTCTCTCTCCTCTGAGCTCCAAGTCTGCACCTGCCTTTCTCTGAGATCTGACTGCTCTCAGCCTAATTCTATGATTATCTGAGCCCAGTCACCCCCAGAAAGACTGTGATGTTTCCAGGAGCAGAGACCCTGTCAGCCCCACCTTTGCATCCCAGCACAAAGGAAATGAAAGTTTGAAAGCCGGATCTCCTTAGTGGTTCTGCCAGCCAAGCATACTATGCTGTTATAAAAAGGGTTTGAAGGCCTTGTGCTATGCAGAGTCAAATCGGATCAGCAAAGGAAGTCTACCTGGCGGGGTCACTTTAGCCTTTGAGAAGGACAGTATTCAAGGGTACTTTGCTCATCCCCAAAAAGCTTCCCAGATGGGGAGGAGGGGCCTAGACCAGACAGACCACCCATCTGACTCCCCCAGGACAGAGTGACGTTGTAGTATAATGAACACTTGCCATGTGCATCATTTTTGACTATGTGCAGAATCAGAGCTTAGGATCTGATACCCCTTTTCACCTACCTGTCTCAGGTACAGAACTCCCTTTCCCATGCCCCACACCCACTTCCAGTCTTGTCATCCATTATGCAACTCTCACCTCATACTTTAGGAATGCAAAATAATGCAAACATTTATCTAAAAATGCAAAACAAGAGAGTTAAATAGAATGTGGAAAGGACATATTATAAAATTTTTAATAAACTTAATTAATTAATTATTGTGTGTTAGTTTTTCCTTCATTACTATTTGTACCTAACCCCTCCCAAACTCCTCACAATAATAAGCAAATGACTTGGGCTGATGAAAAGGGAAAGGTTACGTTGCACAGTGGCCTCGCCAGTCCCTTCCTTACCTCTTTGGGCCTGGGACTCTTCCCCCAATATCATGGCTCAGTCTTACGGTGGCCTGGCCAGTTCTACTGCAAGCATTGCCGGTGGATAAGCCCAGAGACACCCTGGCCTTCCCCCTCTGACACGATCAGGACCCACTGGTCTAGAGCAGGTCAGGTGGGCTCCAGGGTTCTGTAGTAGGCTGGTCTTTCATTGCTGCCCAGCAGAGGAACGCAGGCAGCCTGCAGTGAAGATCAGAAAATCTTACGGGTTGACCAGAGTCCCTCTGCATAACCTAGGCCAGCTTGATGGGCTTTTTCCTGCCGCATTAGAGTGGGACACTTACTTTAGCAGACATAACTCTGTGTGTCAGGTTGGATAATGTGGCTTCCGACCCACATATCTACACAGAGGGAAGTCCGGCCCATCATGGTGGTTTAGTTTGCACTGTTTAAAACTGGCAGCATTCACTTTTTACAATACCCCTTCCACAGTTAGACACATACGGGAAATGCTGCACAGCACCTATGTCCCCAGAAAGGCTCTGAAAAGTCCTGTAGTAAAGGGATCTGTTTGTGTTTGATTTACTGATTCTCAGTCATTGGACCATGCAATCATTTTTTCCTCTCATTTTTATGCTACACATTTGAGGAAACACTACTTTACATTGTCACAATGAAACCATTCTGACTTTTTTGCAAACATCACAAGTCGGTGGGACTCAAGCAATCATGAACATCTTATCTCAGGCATGAACACACTGAGGCCCACACAGGCCACAGGGACATGCCCAAGGTCACACATGTCAGCAGTGGCAGAGCTGGAAGCAGAGCTCATATCTCCACACCTCTGAATGACTAAGGGCCTTTTCAGCTTCCCTGGGAATGTAAGACCCTGGGATGCCATTTGGAGTAAAATATATACTTTATTGTTTATGTCTACATTACCACTGCCCTCATCAAATCCCATTATTAAGCAAATATTCATGATACCTAAAACAGGTAAAAATCCCTGTGCCCCTTGCATTCAACACACTCTCACAGTGAAGGTGGGAGGCTCAGCAACAATGACCCGAAAGCTCCCACTGGGTGCAAGGAGCTGCCTGGGCCCCCCTTTCTTCTTCCCAGTTACCTTCCTCCTTTCCTTCCCCTTGCCTCCCCTCCTCTCTTCCTCTCACCCCTGCTGGAGATGTTTCAAGCAGGTGGGAGTTCACTCCTCAAGTAATGGCAAATTGGAAGACCTCCCTGTAATGGGGTGAGCTGCCAGGGATCAGCCCTACAGGAGAAAAGTGACCCATGTCATAATATTCCAGATAACGTGGTACTCAGGCACTCTCGGGTGACACCTGAATTCTAAATGTCAGCTTAGTAGCTGTGAAGCAGTAAATGATTGTGTTTCGCTCAGAGAGGACTCCTTCCATAATAAAATTTTTCCAACCTCAGAAGTAAACCTTGTGGAGAAGCTGAACAGAAGCTCCCTACTTTTATCACAGAACAGAATTTGGACAGCAAGTCTGCTGCACATTGAGGGGGAACATGGTACGTTGGACATAGAAGGCACAAGGAGAAACATTTGCTGATATGATTTATTTGATAATATCCATAAGATCCAATTTTCGTGAACTTGAGAGTGACGAGCATAATTTAAAAACAAATTATTTCTCCCAAACCTATTACCCAAATTTCTGAACATGGACTCCTTCCCATAGCACCCCCAAGTCAGCTGAAGGAACAAAAGCTCTGTGTGGCAGAGGATACCACAGCTGGGCCCCAGGTGCGCTGCGGGGGTTGCCAGTGCTGGAGGGGCAGGTTGAGCTTCTGATGTGGGGATGTGTGAGCAGCAGTCGTAGGTAAAGTGTTTTTGGAGACTCTGGACTTCCCCGTGAAGTGGGCTGAGTAGGTTGGATGTGAGAACTCTCAGGGCTGGAGACTGATGCATGTGCCCAGGATGTTTATGTGGGCAGAGCCCAGAGATGCTGTTGGGACTGTTTATACGGCAGCATGAAAACAGTACCCGCGAGACCCGGAATGGTGGTAAAATCAAGTAGCAACAGAGCCCCTATGGTGGCCTGGCCTCCTCCCCAGGTGTGGAGGGCCCCACTGGCTGCAGGGGAGGGAGTGGGGACGAGAGGAGGGCAGAGCCCAGCACCTGCCAGGCAGGCCGCCATTCCCATTCCCATTCCCAGCACGCCGCAGGAGCAGAGGGGTCAGGGTCAGACATTAGTGCTGTGACAGGGGTGCTTCATTCGTCTTCTGCTACATTCATCAAAGGGAGATTAGGAGCAGAGGAATGAGGGGGACAGTGAGGCAGGCAGAATGCACCAGCCCAAGCCCAGAAGCCCTGGCTCCCGTGCACAGCACAGCCTGGCTTTTCCAGCCTCATTCCTCTCTCCCCACCCGCATCTGTCCGACGTCCGCCGTCTGCCTGACTCGCGGCTCCTCAGCCTGTAAGCGTCTCCCCATCGGGCCGGTCTCGCCTCAGAGAACCCGCAGCAGCCTTGCAGGGGACGCCTTCTGGGCAAAATCCCAATGTTTCAGTATCTGATTGCTGTCTACAGCTGATCAAATGTGATTTTCCAGTTGAGAGAGAAAAATAAACTCACTAAAAGAAGGGAGCTAAAACGAAGCCCACCTAAAAGACAAAGGCTTTGCACAATGGCCTGAGCAGGTTGGAAGCTCAACCCTGCAGCCTGGGTTTTCTGGGGCTTTCAGTAAATGCAGCAAAGACCATGCTCTCCTGTGTCCACATGGACGTATGTATACATATGTATGTAGTATAAATACAGTACAGGCATAGGCATACATGTGACATAAGTGCACACAGGTCAATAAATCTGATTTTGAGATTGGAAATAATGGCCACTACACGCAGAACACCTGCAAGGAGCGAGAGTGATCAAAGCCCTGCGGGGGAGGGGACAGGACCCCTCTGAAGAGCTGGACACAGGAGCCAGCACCCAGACAGCCCGGTCCTCTGGAAAGGCAGGAAGGCAGAACGAGCGGGCGGAGTGAGCGACAGACGGGAAGGGAGCGGCAGAGCCTGTGGTCCCCGCACTGGGCCTGCCGGACGGCTAAAGGAGTGTGTGCTCTGGGGCGGAGGGTTTAGGGACTTGATAATGCAACCTGTTGGTGGGGCATACCAGAACCTCCTCAAAGGAGGAGAAAATAACAGAGAGAAGAAAGAGGGAAAAGGAAAAGAAGCGAGGAGAGACAAGCGGTACTGTTCAGACAGCAGGATATGGAGAGCCCGTTGGCCTCAGTGCTCCCTCCTGTGGCGTCTCCTCTCCACCCCTTCCATCTGCCTGTAACCTCTAGCCCTCTCTCCTTATGCCCCTCGCCTGTGAACCGTCCTCATCTAGGGACTCCGCTGGGAAGGACACTCCAGACATAGCCTGGGATGCACGCGGTGCCTGGAGTGCATCTCTGAGGCTGTGAAGCCCTTGCGCCTGCCCTGGCTCCTTCCCCAGCTCCTGCCTCTCCTGCTTCTGGGATCAGAGGACACAGGAAGGAAGCATGTGGCTATGACAGGCTTTAGGTCTGTATCCAGCCACCACTTTGTTGGGGCTTCACTGAGGAGGCGCAGAGTGACTCTCAATCCTGTCACTCTGCACAAAGGGACATCCTCCTCTCAGCCTACCTCGGCTGGCACTAAGCAGAGCTGGGAGGGGCAGGTGGCCCTGAGTAATGGGCACTTTGGCTCGCATCCTGAATAGCCTCCCCTGCTCCCAGAGCCCAGCCTCCTTCCACTAGCCACTGCCTCCTCCCCACCTGTCTCCTCTGCAAGGGCTCCAAGAAACCCCAAGCATCTTTGTGTGGCAAATGCATTTGGAAGCATGAAATCTATTGGAAATCTAATGAGACTGGAGTAGAATAGAGAGACTAATTTAACTTCTTTCCCCCATTCGGGATTTGCTGTTGCTGTCTCACATTTGCTTGGTGGTGGGCCTGCCTTCGCTTAGAAGTGCCCGGGACACAGTCAGCACACCTGAGTCTCCATGCCAGTGCTGGCCTTCTGCGGAAATCTGTTGCTGCAAGGGTAAAGCAGAGAGCATTACATCAGCTCTGCCTGTGACAGGCCCTTCCAGAGGCTCTCAAGAGCCTCTGCTGAGGGGGGTGCATTCAGGGAGAGCCTGGCATAGCTGCTCTGCATAAAGGGGAGAAGGGATGGGTTAAGTGTATGGAGAGATGCTGCGGCTGGGAGGCAGGGGAGGGCAATAGGGTGAGCAGCTCAGCTGGAGGGGCCAGCCCAGCCCCGCAGGAGGAGGGAGCCTCAGCTCCTCCATGCACACACTGGGTACGCACCAGCCCTACGGCTGCCTGGAAGGCAGAGAGCTCTGATCTACTGAGAGAAGGCCAGGGCTCCACACTGTTGTACAGGTTTATTGGTGCCATGATCACCTGGCACCTGGTGGCCTGGACTCAGAAATGAACAGTCTTTCTTCTCCTGCGAGCAAGTGGTCTGATAGGTGGGCTATGGGCGCTAAGGTGGAGGAAGCCAGGGAAGAGTTTCAGGCCAGGCCAGAGGGTGGTGTGAGGGAAACCGCTGGGTAAAAAGGACCTAGGGAAATACTGTTGTGTGTCTTCTGGCCACAGGACAGAAAGGCACACAGAGACCATAAGAAAGAGTCTTCCTAAAGGTAGGGAGGAAGGTGGGGCTACATGCTCAGCCCTGTGGGGTGAGACCCTCACTACAGAAATGACGGCAGCCACCTCTCATGTGCACCTGCCAAGTGCCAGGCTGTGCTGGGCTTTGGCACCCATCACCTTGCTCATCCTTCCAACAACCCCGGGGACAAATGAGGACAAGACAGGCCCGCTCAGGACAGGCAGTTATCAAGACTACCTCTTAGAAGGCAACTTGGCAATCTGTGTGAGAAGCCCTGGAAAGTGCCCAGGCTTCTACCCAGTAGAGTGGCTAAATGCGATGGAAGCAGACTGCCACTTGCTAGCTGAGGGGACATCATGGACAAGGACCAGACACCTGATCTCCCTGTACCTCGGCGTTCTCATCTGAAGCACTGGGGGTCGGGGCACCAATTCCATAAGGCCACTGTCAGAGGCAACCAGGCAAGCACAGGCAAAGCTCTCAGCAGGAGGCTGGCCCATGGGAGCGCTTGATAGACATGAGCCAGTATTATGATCGAGTGTCTTGCTAAGTATGGATCCCAAAAGGCAAACTGAGATCTAGGTACAATATGTTCTTTGAAGTGTTATGCATAATCATTTTTTGAAAAACAGATACAAACTAAATGTCCAACATTACAGAAATTGTTTAGCAAATGATATTATACCCAATGGTAGACAACCAAATGGGCAGCCATTAAAAATAAGGGTCTCCATTTTTTATGTCAAAATGCTTGGAATAGATTAGTGGGTACAAAATGATAATAAACTGGATAAAGAAGCTACAAGTTAAAGTAAATAGACCAAAATATTAACAGAATTATGGATATATTTTTCCTCCTCCTTTATTATGTTTAAATTTTCAAATTTTTGACAGTAGGCATCTGTTAATTCCATACTAAAAATTTTAATACATTTGAACACAAATGAAAGCATAGGGAGGTGCAAGGGAAAGAGAAGCATGAGGACAAATGCAGGCCTTTGGAAGAAGCACCTCTAAGATCAGGAAACACACAGAAAGGAAATGATAAAACCCGTGCAGAGAAAAAAAATTGAGTCTATAATAAATGTGAGTTTATAAGGAATGAATATGCAATGTTTGTGGAAATTGTCTTGTGTCTGGAAAAAATAACGATAAATATGTATACGATGTAAATCTTTTATAATAAATCTGTAAAATCCTGTGAGCTAACGCCCATGCCGGCTAGTGCTGCGAGCAGTCTGCGGCGCCCCACGGATGAGCGGGGTTACTGATGCAACAGCGGAGGGTTAGCGGGGTGCTCCGAGGCAGTGCCTCCTTCACCCACGTGTAAGGCCATCTGCGGCCTTCAAGGGCAGAGTGAAGCGAGGTGCCCAGCATGTAGTACCTCTTTCTAGCATCCACTCAGAGTTCTCTGAACTTCCCTCTCCACACCTGGCTCCCCAGGTCTCTGAGGGACTT
This sequence comes from Lemur catta, assembly GCF_020740605.2. Lineage (NCBI taxonomy): Eukaryota > Metazoa > Chordata > Mammalia > Primates > Lemuridae > Lemur > Lemur catta. The sequence goes on along the minus strand of NC_059128.1, from coordinate 168,037,882 downwards.
GTATCCCATCTCTGCCTCCACTCTCGGTTCTGCTCTAGTTCCACGTCAAGTCCCACTCCTCTGGAACAGACCCAGAATTAGGGCTCAAAGGGGGAAAGAAATGATTATTTAATAGCAACAAATTTCGTGCTATGCCCTGTGCAGGGAACTGGGGGGGTGGTGGCAGTGAATGAGATGGGTGTGGTCTCCTAGAGACTAAATTAATGTCAAGGTATCCTGTGCCGGGTCAGACCCAGAGTACGTGCTTTGTACCTTGAATGAACTGGTGGGATCACTTAAAAATTACTTTATCCAAGTTATTTGTCGGGGTTGTCCAGAGAAACAAAACACACACACACACACACACACACACACGTTTTGTGTATATACACACACACACACACGCACACACACACAGACAGAGAGAGAGTTGCCTCACAGAACTGTGGAGACTGACAAGTCCAGAATCTACAGGATGGCTGGCAGTCTGGAGACCCAGGGAAGAGTTGCAGTTCAAGGCCAAAGGCAGTCTGTTGGCAGAATTGCTCTTCTTTGGGGGAGGTAAGTCTTTTTGTTGTTTGTTTTTAATTAAAGCTTTCAACTATTTGGATGAGGCCCACCCACATTATGGAGGGTAATGTGCTTGACTCAAAGTCTACGGATTTAAATGTCAATTTTTTGTCATCATTTACATGATTTTTCTATTTGACTATCTTCACACAGTGTCTCTTCACTTGCCACTATTTTTATCAACATGACTGCTATTTCAGGACACACTTGCCCAGGAAAACAAATCTTGCATATACAGAGAGCATCAAACAACTACTGATGTGCTAAGACTCTCCCTGAAGCCCTCATCTCAAGATCTCCGTCTTGCGGCTGTGTCACCGATCCCACCCTGTTATATCCTGACATCATGATCCTTACCAGTCTAATTCGGCCCCCGCATTGAGAGACTCACCTTAAACTAGTTCCCAAAGCCTCATAAAGATCCCAGTTTTTTAATGGTGACTGTATGTTTAATTCGTCAAACTGCCAAATTGTTTCCCTCTCCTTGTTTTTTAAATTGATACATATTAATATTTTACATGTTTATGGGATATATGTCATATGATGTTTTGTTGCATGTATAGAGTGTGTAATGAGCAAGTCAGGGTATTTGGGGTACTTGTCACTTCAAGTATTCATCATCTCTATGTGTTGGGATGTTGGGAATGTTTTTAAATAATAACCTTATTTAAAATATACCTTCATAGAAACATTTGGAATAAGGTGTGACCAAATATCTAGGTACCATGGCCTACCCAACTTGACACGTAACATTAACACCAACTTTATACTTTTATTAGGTTCCTTTACGAGGAAGAAAGCTGATCCTTGACGACACCATGACTTGGCCACAGAGTTGTCAGAGCCTAAACTCAAATTCAAACCTGATGACTAAGCAATTTCTCTTTTACACTCTTCACCTTTTAAATAAAGCAAACGTTGCTTTCCTTTTCTTTTTTCTAACCAACCTTTTCTTCCCACTCAGAAGCCTGGTTTCTGGAGCTTGATATTCAAACTCAGAGACCATCTCAAGGAGCCATCCATCCTTCTGATCAATTTTCCAGAATCCCCAAAATATTCAATCAGCACACACCAGAAACGCATGCACTGTTCCATCAGGTACATTCAGTGGGTCCCGCTTACCCTCTGACCTGCCATAAACCCAGTTTGATGTCTGTTGTGGCCAGGGCTGACATTGACCAGCTCTTTCTGCAACGATCTGGAATTTTTCCCCCCAATGCTCAAATAAGACCAATTCCTGTCTTCCAGGGACAGATTAACATTACCCTGGCAAATAAACAAGTTAAACTTTTATGTTGACCCATATGAAATTGACAATATTTGACTTATAGAAGCAGTATTTTCATACAGTTCAAGGAAAAATTAGCTCATCTTTTCCTGGTCATACCTCACCTTCCTCAGTATCCTGTTCTCTGTGAGGAGAGAATCTCCACTCCCTCAGTGCACAGGAATGAAAAATGCTGTTATTAAAAACATTCTAAAGTGATTTGAGAAGTGACAGCATCTCTTAGAGCAATGAGGTAATGCATCCAGCCTGGCTTCTCTGCCATTTAACTTCCTGACAGGAGGCACGAAACGTGAAAAAATTGATTGTCTTGTACAAAGTCAAGTAAATAAACAGCAATACTTAATGCAATCATTTTCCATATTGCCTCATCAAAACCCACACAGTCAAAGCCATTTACGAATTCCTTGGGTCCCTACCATTGTCATCTTTTCAGCATGTTGCTCTCAAAGATGCCTCCAGGTGGGAAGAAATAGGAGAGCAGGTGCTAATCAATCTTGAAGCTATGATCAGAAACGATTTAGAAAGATGACAGCTTGCTTTAGCCTTCCTAAATTTCAGAGAGGAAACCCCCAAGGGACTAAGTCATTAATAGAGTAATAGGAAAGAGGTTGGGGGAATTTATTATTAGGAAATAACCTCTTGGTGCCTTTGTCTTGCTTTTCAAAGAAAAAATAAGTACACGTTGGAAGGTAGTTAGGACCCAGGCCCAGAGTAAGCACGGGCTAGAATGAAATGACCCTGCCAATCTAGCCTGTTGGATTTCTTATTTCCTTTCCTTCTGGTCATTTTCAAAGTTAAGATAATAGAGCCCCCAGAGAATCAGGGATAGAAGGACTCTTAGATGTGACAGGTGGTTGGACATGTGAATTGTTCTACCACCTCCTACCAGTGGATCAGAGGCTCTGAGGCAGACATTTAGGAGATGAGGTGAGGTCCAAAGCCACAAGAAGAAGAAACCAGGCCCTGGTAACCAGAGGCCACTTACCTTCCCCCATGGAGAGGATGGCATGAGGAAGACAATGCCCGCAACACTGGTCAGTGGTTTGTGGTATGATTATAAAAATATGAAATTGGTAATGTGCTTTTAATAAATGTAAGTTCATTTTAATTTAAAGAATTATCCTTTATCATGATGTCCGTACCATTTGGGGAGTGGGGATTAAGTTGACTTTTCTGTTACAGAATAACAGTGGCTGTAAATGGTCACAGGAGAGCCACATCTAACTCAAAGTTTAGGCTCTAAAGTCAGCAAATAAAGCAAAATCACACCCAGGCTAATCCTAGAAAGCCCCATCTATCAGTCATGCCCATCAGTCATGCACACATGATGGCTTGTGTGTGTCCCTATATCATTTCCTCTAATTTGTTCTTAGTCAATGATCTATACCAGTTTGGATGCAAGCAACAGAAAACCAACTGCACATAAGCTTAAACTCCAAAGGGAATGCATTGGCTGTGAAGGTTAAAAAGGTAAGAGGAGGCAGGCTTCGCTCCCAGGGTGAGGTCCTCGGGGTGCTTATCCTGGGGTGCCACTGGAAGCTCAAAGGAGAATAACATCACAGACTTAGAGCCAACTTTTGCCTTATCTCAAGTTTCCAACTAGGAAGAGCACTCAGAGCACAGACTTCAAAGGCCCAGAAGTTAGTCCATGAGCTATGAATTACTCATGAGTAGGACACCTGGTTTTTATCACCTCTGTACTCACAAAGCTGGCGCTCAGAACAACTTGATGGATGAATAAACAATGCTCACTCTTCTCTTATCACATCATAAGGGGTTTCAAAACATGGTCCCCAAATTACCTGATGTTCCTCCTATCGAGAAGTGGGGTGAGAATAATAATGACATGATTGATGCTGTTTTTAGCCAATGCACTTGTCACACAATAGATCTTCAGAACACATTAAGTGGCTTAAAGATGTAATCTGAGTCAAAGATTCATGCAGGGAGATGCTTTTCAAGATAGGCAAAAATCTCAATGGCAAGGCTCCTCTCTAACTCAGCTGCTGAAAGCTGGGTGCAGCCCAGTGGTAGGGCAGGAGGAACCAGAAGGCAGTGCTTGTAGAATAGGCTGGTTCATTAGATCCCAAAAGAGCCAGTAGACCATCATGGCCAGAGGCACCTTCTGCAGGATAATAGCAGATGGTCCACTTCAGAGTCTGTAAGGAAGCATCCACAGAGGCTAGACCTCCCAGCTCTATAGGTCACCATTCCTGCCAGAAATGTGAGCTTAGCAACAAAGCCCACAGAAGAAGCAAGCAGGAATGAACTGACTGTTGGCTGGGCATTGGAGCCGTTCACCATCTCCTGAGACAGACACTCATGGGAGGAGGCACAAAGCTGGAAGAAGCAGAAGCCACAGTGGCCCTGTAACAAAGCCCAGTCAGCACTGGTGTAGAGGTGATGGGCCCAGGCACACAGTGTCCACTGCATGACAAACATGACTGGATCCCAGCACATATGTGCATGGAGAGGCGGGTGTGGTGACAAGTTGTCTACTTGCCCCCTTATGCTCCATGACACTTGCTTCAAACCTAAGGTCATGGGATCTTGGTGAGAGGAGAGAATTTCCTAATACTTGAAGGAGACTAAAAAAATAGATGAATGGAGGGTTCCCTTCCCTCCTCTCTCCCTCTCTAGCACCCTGTCCCTTGCCCTCCATTGACTTTTACAGAGAGCACCTTCAGTGTCCCCACTTTGAGCCATCACCCCACTCTGTCCAACTCTTCATTGCCCATCTTGCCAATGTGGTAGATATCTGCTGTCTCCATTGCCTATTCAGCCCCATATGTAACCCTCAAATATCCATCTTTGATCTACAGCAGGGTTTTTCAAGCTTGGCACTATTGACATTTGGGGCCAAATAGCTATTTACTGTAGGGAACTATCCTGTGCATTGCAGGATGTTTCACAGCAGCATCATCTCTACCCACTACTCGCCAGTATACCCTTCAGTTTTAACAACCAAAATGTCTGTAGACATTGCCAAATGTCTCAGGAAGGAGAGGGGAAAACCCGTCCCTGTTTTAGAACCACTGATCTAGAGTAAATATAAATTGCCACACGGGTGTAAATAAATGTTTGTTAAGGGGAGGAACAAATGAACAGAGAAATGGATGAATGAGTGAATGAACAGAGTGGATGAATGAGTGAATCAATGCACTGGAGAGGAAGCACACTGTCCTCAGGGAGCTCTGGGTGCATAAAACTGAGAGCTGCAGGCAGGGAAGCAGTTAATGGGTCAGCCGGTCCTACAAGGGCCCTGAATCCTCAGTGGGCTTTTGCTGGCTATGCAGTTTGATGCTTTTCCAATTAACAGGAAGACTTGCAGATGCCAACAGACCTTTAACAGGGTCATGGGAATGGGTCCTCTGATAAGCCAGGCTGGAGAGTATGACGCCAGGAAGCTCAGGCACCTGTCTGCCAAGGCGCTGATTCATTCTCTTTGTCAAAGTTGCAATTTGGAATGACAGTTTCTCACCTTCTGTTTCCCCAGCTGCCATCTGCAAAGGTTACTTGCTCTAATTTGCCCAGCATTTCTCCTCTCTCGACCTCTCTCTAAGCTGTCACTCCTTTCTCCCTCCGTCAGGGCCGTTTTTGGAGTTCACTGTACCATTGTGTGCTGTCCCTCACCATGGTAGGAGCAGTGACCCTGTGGGGCTAGTGGTCAGCAGACCTTCATCTAGGAGGGGAGAAGAAAACAGAAGCCTCAGGGTCCTGGCCTCACATCACCCTTCCTCAGCTTCCTGGGCCTCTCTGCTTCTCTCTCCAGTTCAGCCACACTCATCACCCCAAGCTCGAGGCCACAGAATGTGAGAAAGGGCTGTAGCTGTGGGCAAGGAAATGGTTCAGTAAGACGAAAAATAGTCTAAGTCCTTGTCCTTAAAAGTAAGAATAGGTACTGCTTATCGAGTGTTTAGGCATTGCCGCTAAGCATTTTAGGAGTATTATCTCATGTAATCTGTCAGCAGCCCCAGTAGATTTATATTCTCCATTTTACAGGCGAATAAAAGACACTTAGAAGTTCTCAAACTTCAGGGCATATTGGAATCATCTGGAGGGCTTGTCAAGACTCAGATTGCTGGGCCTGCCCCCAGAGTTTCTGATTCCACAGGGCTTGGTCTGGGGCTGAGGAATTTGTATTTCCCAACTGGAGGATTAATGTCTTAGACTAGAAATCAAGTAACTTGCTCAAACACATAGATACCACAAGGCAAATATAATTGGAAACCAGGTCTCTTGAACCATAGGGTCTGAGGTCATAACCTGATATTATTTCAGGCAATCCTGTGGGCCAGCAGATCCCATTTTGTAGATAAAAAGATAATCTAACATGCATTATTCCATTCATCAAATATTTACCAAACATTTACTGCTTTTCCTGCCAAGTATTAATGATGGGGATACAAACAAAAATAAGAAGTTATCCTCAAGGAGCTTGCATATCCAGCTAGGGAGAGAGGCTCACACACCAATAATTACAATAAAATGTAGGAAGAGCCATGGTTTATAAAGAAAAAAAGCATTTGCAGTAGTTCTCAAACTTTTTGGTTTAATGGTCCCCCACATAATAGACTAATTACATGTTAACACAAAGAACATATTTTTATGAAAAATAACTATTTTCAATAAATAGTGAGAAGACTGACACTGTTTTACAGTCTTACAAATCTCTTTGTATCTGGCTCAATAGAAGACAGCTGGATCCTCACTTCTGTTTCTGCATTCAACCTGATGCAATGTTGTTCTGGCTGAATTATGTGAAGAAAATCCATCTCACACAGATATGTAGTTGAAAAAGGGAAAGGCACTATAATGGCTTTTGCAGATAATTTTGGGATATTCTTCTTTGATACCACACCAAAACATGATAAGTTGCAATGCAGAATCTTAAACCTGATCAATAAAAATTTTGCATTAATCTTGCATTAAAATATATTTGTCTATTTTGGACTTTCAATGAAACTTTTATCTATGCTTGATCATGTATTGGTCATTTGGCAAATACCATGCACTTAATTATATAGATATACTGCATGTTGACATATTATATCATATAGGAACAAAAAACCATATTGATTAATATCACTTCATAAATAATGGCAAGCTGTCAATTTCCCAAAACTCTTATTTTCACTTGAAAGCTTAAATTCAACCATCCTCAACAAATATTTTCAGTTGTCTTCCTTGGAATGGTAGGCTCACTCCTTTGATCTTCAAGAAAATATCCAAGTCTAAATAAATACAGTTCATGTGTGTTCATTGTCCATTGTTTCTCTTCACGTTCCATGAAGAGAAGTGGCGAGTTCAGCTTGCAACTCAACCACATGAGCACTTTTCCTTGCAACAACCTCGATACTGCCATATGCAGCGGAAGTACTTTATTTGAACTTACTACCATTTCAGCACACAGAATGTCAAAAGAACCCATGGGTCAAGATTTAATAAAAGTATTAACTTTTACAGGTTCATCAAGGACAGTCTTACATGAAATTGACTTTTTCTTTTTTGGAGTGGCTAGTGGCAAGGGACATAATGACTAGCAGTACACTTTGGTGTCACTGCAATATAGCTTCACACACAGAACCAAGTTTTGCCCACCAGTGCTCTTGCACCATCCACACAAATATCAACACATTGAAACAAGCATCTGTAAGTGTTATTATGAAAATAGTTCACACCTTGGAGACCCCTGAAAGGATCCCCTAGGGGTCCCTGCAACACACTTTGACAACTGCTATGCCATAGCAGTGTTAAATTCTTTGGCATTTCTCAGGCATCTCCTGAACAACTACCTATCTCATTCAAACTCAACCTTGATTCTGAGATGCCTCAAAAGATTAAAAACATCAAACAAAAAAGCCTGCAGAAAGTGAAAATGTAGGAGAAAAAACATTTAGGAAAAAAACAATTTCTATACTGTAATGCATCAGCTAAGAATATAGTTGAATTAAGTAGGTAGCTTATTTTAGCTTAAAAGATATTACTTCAAAAACAACCAAATGTGTTAAGATATTACAGATATAATTAATATGCTTTCTAATAACAGCATTATTTATTAAACACTTATTCAGGGATGGGCACTGCGCTGAGACCTTTGCCTACATTATCTTGTTTTATCTTTCCAACAACCCTATGAAACATGTATAATTTTTCCTCCACTTAAGGCCAGGAAACTAAGACTCAGAGCAGTAAGGGAATGTGGCCCATATTAAACAGCCACAAATAAGTAAGCAGAACTGGGATTACGAACTGGGTTTCATCTCATCATGCAACTGGTGTTCTTAACCTCTCTGCTTAGCTGCACGCTGGACACTGCTGACCACACAGTCTGAGCTGAAATCTCTGCTTGCTGAGGGCTAGACGCTGGCCTTTACTCACAGGGATTAGTCCCTCAGGGAAGATGCAGGCAGAGCCGCTCTCCTCCAGGAAAGCATGGCTCCGCCACACTTAAAGCCCCTCAGGAGACGGTCTGGCTTTCCAATGACTTCCATTCCCTTTTCCTGTAACAGTGACAGTGGCAGCAACCAGGCCCCCGACAAACCAGGGTTCTCCCACCATGCTTGAGCCACGTACAAAAACACCTGCCCTTTGACAGCCTGGGGAGCTGCAAAAATGCAGGCAGACCTCCGTTTGGTTTAAGTCAGTCATTTGAAAGTGAGCCAAGTTTGGCTTTAATTAGAATCCATTTCTGGGATTTCTAATGCCCAACCTGACATTCAGACCTGGGAAGAGTAGAGTCTTTGGGAAGCTCCCTGGGCTGGCCTGGTCGGGGGATCACTGGGAAGCCAACATGGCCTGTCCTCAGTGCCCCCACCTCACTGTCCTCCTGTCCCAGGCTTCAGGGAGCAGGCTGATCAGCCTCCCTCCTGCTTCTTTCTCCCAACCACTAACTCTGGAAACGATGCGCCAAGGCGTCACCCATGCTAGAGGCAGCTGCATTTCTATGGCTGCAAAAGGCTTCTGCCAAAGGAATGTATCTGGGCAGTGTCTGTATCAGGATGGAGATACAGGTGCAGGGAGTCCTCAGGGTGTCACAAACCAGACACAGGGACAGGTGCCCACCGGGACAGGGAGGTCAGGGAGGCCCTCTCCTTGATGGCCAAATCAGAAAAGGTGGTATGGAAAGGCACAGGGAGGAAGAGTGGAGAGCTGGAGCCAGCAGCGCCTTCCCTGAAGCCAGGGAGGGTCTGGCCCCAGGGAAACATGTCTCACGGAGGGCTTCTCACCCTGAGGTGGCCATGTGGGTGCAATGGAGAGCCCCATTCTAGCCTCAGTTAAGCCTGAGCCTGGTTTACTAACAGTTAAAGATTAGAGAGAAAAGTACCAAACTGTATTTAGGGGCTCAGATATCCGAACTTCTTTTTGATATGAGTAGACAATATAAACAAGAAATTAAAATCCTAGGAGTGGACTTCTTTAAATTTAACTCAAAATCTAGCATTTGCTGTTTGGTGTAGGGAGCTGTTTCAATGCCTAAGAAGAGGTCTTAGGGAGTGAGTCACAAAGCTTCTCTCGATCAATTGGAGAATGCACTTGCTGTCTGGCCAGGTGGGATAACAAGGCAGCACCTTGCCTACTGGGGGCCACTGCTTTGGTGCAAGTGAATTTCTCAAGAGGAAACAATCAGCCTGGTGAAGGCTGCTTTGCCAACTCAGCAAACACAGCTCAGGGAACAAGACCCAGACCACCAGACTGCAGGAGGGGCAGCCCTCCTCAGCACGGTCACCAGATTTAGCGAATAAAAATGCATCATGCTCAGTTGAATTTGAAGTTTAGACAAATAATAATTTTTTTAGTATACTAGCATACATATGTCCCAAATATTGCATAGGACATACTTACATTAAAAAATTATGCTTTGTGAAAAATCCATTTGAGACTGCTATGCTTTGAATGTGTCCCCCAGAAAGCATGTGTTAGAAACTTAATCCCTAATGCAACAGTGTTGGGAGGTGGGGCCTAACGAGAGGTGATTAGGCCATGAGGGCTCCACCTTCATGAACGGATTAATGCCATGATTAAGGGAAGAGTTTTCTTATAAAAGGACAAATTCAACCTCCTCTCGTGTCCTCATTCTCTCTCTCTCTTGCTTTCTCTTGCCCTTCTTTGCCCTTCTATTTTCCGCCATGGGATGACACCACAAAAAGGTCCTCACCAGATGTGGCCCCTTGGTCTTGGACTTCCCAGCCTCCAGGACTGTGAGCCACCAGATTTCTGTCCACTATAAATTACCCAGTCTGTGGTATTCTGTTATAGCAGCACGAAATGACTAAGACAGGGACACACTTATGATAAAAATGTATTCATTGTTTATCTGAAATTCAAATCTAACTCAGCATCCTATCTTTTATCTGACAATCCTATCCTCAGGGTCTCAAATCTTAGGCTTCAAATCTCCACCTTCTTGCCCAGAGTGCTTGGCAGTCTGGACCTTTCTTTTCCTTTTCACAGGCGTGAGACTGCTCAGGACTGCCAGGGGAGGTGAGCCCATGGGGTTGTTTATGCAAGACTGGTCGCACGGAATACTTGCACTGGGGGAACCCCTCCTGAGCAAGTAGCTCTGCAGGGAGCCCAGGGACCCAAGCACCACAGCTCACACGTCCGCAGGTGCAGAAGGCTCCCTGCACAGGACATTGTGCTTCCCAGCATCCCAGCAGTCCTGGGCCAGACAAGTAAACTCTGGGGGTGCCACACTGTGGTGTGGGGGAGCTGGCTGGGATAGCATCAGGAGCTATTCTCTCTGTGGCAGGAACAAGCGGGGAGAAAACAGGAATTGCAGACTGAGAGTTTTGAGTACTTCAGCCAACACACCCACCACTATACCCAGAAAAGTGGCTGCATCCCTGGCGGCCCTCCTTGGTCACAGAAGCCTGGGGAAGTGGCCCCAGGTGGTGGAATACATCTCTTACCAGCAGGGAATTTTCACCACAAAAGAAAATCCCCTCTGAGGGGATTCATTAAGTAAAGTCCTGGCTGAGCCTTTCCTAAGGAGCCCGGGCCTTCTGCAGCTGGATGCTCACTAATCCCCATAAAATTCCGATGCGGCAGGAAGGGGAAGGAATTATAGATGTAAAATTGTTATCAGGCGGATTCAGGCGGATTTCTCCTCGTCCACTTCCTCTATCTCCTCCTCCTCCTTGTCATGCTATTAAGAATGATGCCTTGCGCATATAGAGCACTGCACAGTTTAGAAACAGCTTTCTCCTGCGTTATTTTTAAGGCCGGGCAGAGGAGTGATCTGCCAGGGCTGTGACATGATGCCCCGAGCCCGTGCAGCTCCTGGCTTCAGGACCCCTCACACAGCCATGGTTACTGGGCTGAAGGCCCTCAACAGCAGCCCCTTCTCCTTCCTTTGGCACACGCGCTCATCGGTGCACGGGCACGTGGACACGCACACAGATGCGGTTGTGCCTCATCCACAAACACAATGTCAGTCCTGCAAGCTGGCAGGTCAGGATGTGGGCCAGTTCACCAAATGCCCCCAGCTCCAGGGCTCAGTGTTTGTGTGGCCCTTCCCTCCCAACACTGCAGGCACACAAGAGAACGAGCCAGGCTGCTCTTGGGACATCACACTGCATATAGGAAGCTAGTCCCAAGACACCCATGTCTGGTGGAATTCTGGCTGGCTGAAAACCACAAGTGAGAAGAATAGCTTGGGTTTACTGCACACCTACTGTACGCTGCCAGGCCCTTTATGCCACACTATGGTATATGCCTCACAATTCTCCTGAAAGAAAAGTAGTGTTACCCCAGTTAGGGATGCTAGAACCAAAGTTCAGAGATGATCAGCATCTTCTTGAGGTCACATAGCAAGAAAGTGGGACTCAAACCCAGAAGTCTGACTCCAAATTCTTATTTTTATTATCTATAAGGATTTTCCAGGTCAGGAATTCAGATAGAGGTTGGCCATAGGTGGCGTGGTTCTTCTGCTCCATGTGGCATGGACCAGGGTCCCCTGGGATATTCACCTGGCAGCTGGGTGAGCTGGCAGCTGCCTGGCACCTTGGTAGGGCCGGCTACAGGCTGGGCCCATCTCTCACGCTGTAGTTTCCGGGATTCTCTCTCGCAGCGGGGTTGAACTTACATGGCTGCTCAGGGCACAAAGGGACCAAGGAGGAAGCAGTACATGCTCTTAAAGGCAAGGTCCAGAACTGGCAAAGGGTTACTTTTCCAGCATTCACACTAGTCACACTAGTCACAGGCCAGCCCAGATTCAAGGGGAGGGGAAATGGGCTCCATCCCTCCTTTGGATGAGTGTCAAAGAATTTGCTGTCATCCCTAATCCACCACAAGTGACAGTAAACCCACAAATGTTATGTAAGCCAGGACTTGGTGAGGCTACCCCACTGGAGCTGCAAGGGCTGACCTGCCCCTCACACTTAATTCTGGTGGGTGGTGGGAGGAGGCTTGCAGGACGGGGACACACCAGAGCTCTGTGATAGGAGCAGAGGTTCCTGTGGCTCTCAGGTTGGGGAACCTGGTGAATGTAAAAAATGACCATGCCCAAAAAGGGTAGGGGCCACACCAGAAACTTGTTCTAACACTAACTGCAGAATTCCTATAACTTTTCTTCATAAATCATTCAACCAGTCAATATCTGAGGAGGCAGAGAAAATGTGGTTTAATGAAACTCACCATTCAAGGAACATAGATTAATCAGTACCCACTCCATGGAGAAACCATGGAACTTCCAGGAAATATGAAATCCGCTTTTCAATCTTGTACCTCTTGGGTTGCTCAGTAATGAGACTGTTACCCAAAGTGGATCTTAGGTACAATGCAAACTTTTAGCCGGTTCATTCCTCTTCTGCCAGTGCTTATAGACACCCATTATACAAAAAGCATCACTTGTGGGAGATGGGGGAATGGATAAGAAATTAACACTGTCCCTGACCACAGGCACATCACTTAAACTCTCTGGACCTCAGTTTCCCTTTCGGTAAAATGGACTTGGTCTCCATGATTTCTAAGTCCTTTCTTACATTTTTATTTTGGGAACTAATGCCAATGCCCTTTAAAAGCCAAATTCATGCAAAACCAGGCATTTTCTCCCTCATATACCTAACGAGTGCTTTTCTGTGCAAAGCATTTGTCCTCAGGGGACAACTCCCTGAGGATTTGAACCTCCTCCAGTTTTCAAGGCCAAGAACACAGAGAATTCTATCAAATCCTCCCCAGAGGCCAGAGTCTGATCCCAATATTCCTCCTGTCTCATGGAGATTTGAAACAAAGAGCAGACTTTTCATTTTCAGTGTGCTTCTGGGGTAAGGAGATTGAGTTTCAAAGTGACTCGCTGCACTGAAAACCCTCTATTTGCTGCAGTTACGCCAGCTCCTCAGCACGTGCTAATTCTCTCATTACTGAGCCTGGTGTGAGGGCGGTGACATCCCAGGTCAGGATGTTCCCCACGTCTTCAGAATGCTTGATTACAGAACAACAATCCATCCATCTTCTCTGCAGTCTGGTCACCATCCCATCGCTCCAGTCCAGCCCACTTGGCCTGGCACTCGGCTGCCCGAATCAATCAGTCGGGGGAGAAGAGAGCTGTCCTAGTAGCCACACCATGACTGCTCACCAAGCCCCCTGCTCACTCCTGGAAACCTCTGCAGCCCTGGATCCCAGATACCCTTCCACAGATCCCAAATGAGGCTGTGGGCTTCCTGACCTGGCTGTCTGTTGTCAGCAGAAACTGCTATTCTAGAAGTTTCCTAAATAGGCTCAGGACTCAAGTGATCAGAGAGGTTAAGGAATTTATCCTATGTTTAGACATTGATTCTGGGGAAGGCAAGGGCCAGGACACCACCCATCGGTCACATTTTCGCGATGGCTGAGTTAGGAGGACCCTCCCCAGGTCTGAAGGGTGGGCCTAATGTAGAAGACAGCAGCATCTGAGCTGTGCAAGTCTGCAGGCAGCCATCTCTGTCAATCTCAGGGCACAGAGTACCCACATGGCAAAGACAGTGTAGAATTGGAAAGCAGTGAGGGGCCAGCTGACCACAGGCCATCTAGGCCTGCCCTCTCCATCCTTACCAGCTTGGACAGGTGTGTGCCACATCCACCACTTCCTTCATTAAGTCTCTCTCTTTCCAATTATGTCCTTCATTAAGTCTTTCTCTGTCTAAGCCACCGTAGCAGCTTGGTCAGACTGGGCCCTGCCCTTTTTGGCATATCCCCGTTAGCTGTAATATGGGTATGAGGCTCTAGTCCCCAAGAGACAGTTCTCCAGCAGCCTTGCCGTGCCAATGACCTGTACCCATGGCCTCCTCTGCCTTCCCTACCCAAGCTAGGCTCCTGGGGTGTCAGGAGTAGCTTCTCACCTCTGTGCTCAGTGTTGAGCCTAGATCCTGGCAGCCACTGGAGAGTACTCAGTGGATGGTATGTGGAATCAGTGCATGGATGAAGAGCTCAGTAGATGGAAGGAAGGATGGATGGAGAGATAGATAGATAAATGTCAGCTCCTAAGGGTGTTTCCCTACACTATACCCCTCTTTTCCTCAAACCTGTGGACCTGGCCAGATCAGATGCTTCAGCAATTCCCATGAGCCAGCCTCCCTAGGGACAAAAATTTCTCTTCTTGGTGGTACAGCAGTGCTGGCATGCTACAGACAGGCCCCCACGCAGGCCAGTCATCTGACCCTGCCACGAGCTCATATGCTTTGCAGTGGTCTGACTCATGCATCATGCAAGGATGTCTGTGGTGGCAGCAGACACTGAAATAGTATCTCAGGGCTGATGGACAGCAGGTCACCAGCCTGCCCAGCCTTTCCCAGCACCAGGAGCCAGACCTGTGTGAATGGGTGTGAGAGGGGCTGCGCTGGGGAGCAGGAGGGTCCTGGTGGGATTTCATACCCAAATACAGAACATTCTGGATTTCAGCCTCCTTCTCTAATTACCTGAGCATGTGTTCCCTAGGATGTACTTTAAGAATAAAAGACTCTCTGATTAAAGGTAATTCACTTTTCCCAACTCCATTTACCATTGCATGTAATTATTGTAAATACTAGCTTGGAATAAGAGAATGTTCTTTTTTTCCCTGTGCAAGTCTAGCTTTCCCTTCTGTGGAAGTAAGCAGCAAAATCACAACTCTATGGGTAAAAACCATCCCTCTCAGTGGCAAAGGGCTGCAGGTGAGACCCTGTGAACAAGAGAAACCAGACCCGAAGGAGAGTGATGGCAGGTTTCTGTGCCGTCTCCCCAAGGAGAGATCTATGTGGGAGGGTGGGGGAGCCAGGGGGGTTGTGTGGTACAGTGCACGCCCACTCTCTGTGGGCAGCAAAGCCTCAGGCTTAGGCCATGGGGCTCCAAACCCCCATAGCGCTAGAGGCATGAGATCAGAATGCAGCCACAGAGGAAACAAGTCGAGAGCTGGCCCTGGAAATGGCTATGAACTGGCAGCTGAACAGTATATGAGCGCCTGGATTCTTCCCAGCCTTCAATATTCAAAGGTTCCTCGTGTCCTTCACCTCCAAGTGGTGGCCACTTTGTCAGCAGTCCTCCTTCCTTCAGGCTGTATGTTCTACTCGGTTTCTACAGGCAGGGCCATCCTGTAGGGTCTCCTCCCAGAGAGGCTTCAAAAGGCTCCCAGGTGATGAAATGTTGCACTTACAAGTCAGCTGCAGGGCCAGGCCCCCACCAGCTTGCACATTCACAAGTCTCCATCTGTGAACCTTAGAAAGCACCTGCTCCCAGGAGCCTCAACAGCTTCCTTGGCAAGGCCCCTCAGACACAGCCATGTAGTGGGACTTGTCTGGAATCCCTGTGGCTGTGACCAAGTCTTGGGACCAAGCCCTGTATAGGCACTGGAGTGCAAGAAGATTTGGCTATCAATTCACCACAATCCACCTGTCCAGTTTCCTGCATGGGTTTTCAGCCTCCAATCCTCCCCCAGGCAGACAGCACCTGCCACTCACAGCGGTCAGAAACTGTTTACAGATGCACAGTCAAGAGCCTGCGGCCTCATCCACGATTCCCTGGTCCAGCCTTCTGTGCTGTACAGGACTCTCCCCTGTGAGACCCTCCCAGGCAGACCTGGCTGTACTTCGAAGTCTGCCTGCCCCTTGCCCTCCCCAAATGGGAGGTGCATATTTTATGTCCAGTGGACCATGAAGGTCTGAAGGAGGCAGGCTGATTTATCGGGGATATAACCATACAGTTGAAATTGTGTCAATATATCTTTGCATAGTGGATTCTGAAGGATGCCCCCTATTTCTCTGGTAAATCATATACATTTAAAGTCCCCAAATGCCTAAATATATATTTATCCGGTAAATCAGCTCAGCCTTGAAGTGGCTCATTTCTTTCCTGCAGAAATACAGGATACAGTTGCTAACCTTGTTTTTCTTTCCTTCCCTGAGTTAAAAAAAAGAGAGGCAGAGAAATGAAATTCTGAATAATGAATGTTTAAATATTGACGAAGGTTTGACACTAATGGTGTGAGGGAGAGCATGCAGCACAATAGCTCCTCTGCAGCAGTGTCTACAAAGGGAGGCATTTTGCTAGAACCTCTGGGGCCCCTTCCAGCAACAAAATTCTCTGAATCTGTGAAACATTATTGAGCATCAGGGGCCAGGGCAGAGGTACATTGGACTTGGACGGAGCCTTCTCCATGCAACAGGAAATAGCTGATTTATTCGCCTTTGTTTCCTGATTCCCTCTTTCAACCTATTTGCAAACAATTTATTCAGAAACTGCCGTTTCTGATTTTTTAAGGCTATAACCCTGAATATCCTTAAGGATAGCTCTTGTTATCGCCCTCCTTCCCAGGAGGATATAAAAATCCTTTATGGAGAGGATTTACCTCTGTGAAATCCCTAGTGCTAACCTGGTGCACAGTAGGTTCTCAATCAGTAGTGGTTCCTTTCCTAGAGCCTCCAAACACTTGTGCACCTTGTGTTTTTCACAGCCATGTGCCCTGGAAGGCTGACACATTTCCCCACTTTAGAGTCAGGAAGACAGAGAACTGGTGACTCAACATACCAGAGAGAGCAGCTGCCTATGTGTTTCCTCAGGGTTAGGTTGAGCAGCTGGTTCTGGGGACTCTGGTGTCTGTAATGAGGGAAGACGTGGGCCCCCAAGGGAGCTGATCTTCCACACAAGGTGTATGATACCCTGTCTTCAAGACACACTTGGCCTGAGCTCTCTCCAACTATCGCTCTGCCTTAAGCCAAATCCACTGTAAATGATACCAGAATCTACCTTGATTGTCACACTGGCAGGCAAGGAATTTCCCTACAACACCTTATCCCAGCACAAACTGAATCCTGCCTTGAAGTCCATCCGCTCTTATTCCCTCCTGGCAGTCACCTCAGGGCCCTCTTTCCTGCTTGTTGTGCTAGTCAGAGACTTCAAGCAGATGGACCAATGTTATCTGCATTCAAATCTCTGACTCAAACACATGTTTCTCTTTTCCACCTTCTGGAACTCCATTAAAATGACAATAAAGAATAGAAAAGGAGTAAACTCCCCATGGACAAAGAGCATCAGGAAGGACACTCAGCACACAAGAGGTCCATATGCATTTTTGGAGTGAGGACTGGACACTGACTTTGAGGAATGGCCACAATGTCCGTGTCTCTAGAGGGGCCGAGTGAGCTGCTCTCTCACTCAAAGGCACAGTTCTGGGAGCAGGGAGGATGGGCACAGAGCCAGGAGATACCTGTGCCCAAACAAACAAATGAATAAACAAAATTCAGCGATTGGAAAAAGCGTCTACTGAGAAATTGGAGGGCATACGAGAAAGACATCTGGATAGTGAACCCAGTGAGTTGGTCACCTTGCCATTTGACCAGCCAACAGTGGCATCCACCCATCCATCAATAAGCCCCACTCACTTACGTAGCACCTCTGGTCGTCTTTCACACCTTACACCAAAGCATGAATAGATGCCCTGGATGCTCAGGTGCATTTCTGTAAGCCAGCAATCTCAGAAAACAAAATCTGCAAACAGAAAAGAGGATCCAGAAGAGAAACAAAGCAAAGCAGATAATTGAAGGAAATATCTAAAACTAAAATTAATATCCTCAGAGAAATGGGTGATATTACATCCATGAAAGAAGAACAGGATACTATGAAATGTCTTAGAAAATAAAAATAAAATCCAACATAAAAACAAATTAGTAAAGTGGTTGTATGATGAAGGTGGAGAAATTGCCTACAAAGAAGAACAAGAAAATCGAGAGATAGAAAATAGGAATTTTTTTAAAAAATTAGAGAATCCATCTGGGAGGTTTCATATCTGACTAACAAAGAGTTTAGGGAAGATAACTGATTAAATGGATAGAAAGAAGTTATCCAAAATACACTAAAAATTTTTATCAGGACAAAGGATATCGGACTCCAGACCAAAATACTCATGTGGTACTCAAGCAATAAGTATTCATGGAGGAGGAGGAGGAGGAGAAGGTGACTCGTGAAGGAGAAGGAAGAAGAAGAAAGAGGAAGAAGCAGGAGGAGGAGAAGGAGAAGAAAATAAAAGCATGAAATTTCAGACTTTCAGAGATAAGAGAGAAGAACTTAAAAGCTTCCATTGAAGGAAATCAAACCAAACTCAACACAAAATAAAGAAAATCAAAATGTTAATGGACATCCCAACAGCAGCACTGACAAGTAAAAGAAGCCAAATCAATGTCTCCAAATTTTCGAGGACAAATGATTTTTAACTTAGAATTCATACCTAGCCAATCAATCAAATACAACTTGTTCTTTCAGGCAGATGAGGATACAAAACATTTACCTCCCAAGCATATTTTGGATGCACTCAAGCTAAATGAGGAAGTAAACCAATAAAGATGAAGACATAAGACTCGGAAAATAGAGGAAGCAACATATGAAAGTGGCACAGAAAAGAACTAAGACACTAACTGTCCAGCAAGACTGAGGAGCAAGATTCAATCAGCAGAACAGAGGACTTCAGGAAGGAGTTGGGAGATCTTCAGAACCACCTGAGCATTTGGAAAATAATATTGGTTATTTTTAATTTGCAAAGTAGTATTTGCAAAGTACGAGGGTAATATTCTGAAATAAAAAAAATATTAAACTGCAAAACATAAGTTAAAAAAATACTACCCTGCGAATTAAAAAATAAATAAAAAATAAACAGATTTGATTGAGTTTGTAGAAAAAAACATGGCTAGCACATATAAAATTAAATAAATGAAACAATTAGGAAATTATTAATCCAAAATTTTATAAAATGTATAAGAGAAAGAAAATATTCATGCCTGTTACTGGCATACATGAATGCCACTGAT
Organism: Lemur catta; assembly: GCF_020740605.2. Classification (NCBI taxonomy): domain Eukaryota; kingdom Metazoa; phylum Chordata; class Mammalia; order Primates; family Lemuridae; genus Lemur; species Lemur catta. The sequence goes on along the minus strand of NC_059128.1, from coordinate 168,018,793 downwards.
TTGTGTGCATTAATTTTGTATCCTGAGACTTTACTGAATTCATTTATAAATTCCAGGAGTCTCTTGGTTGAATCTTTGGGATTTTCTAGATATATCATCAGCAAAGAGTGAGAATTTGACCTCTTCTGCATGGTACTGGCACAAGAATAGTGATATAGACCTTTGGAACAGGACTGAGAACCCAGATGTAAAACCATCCTCATATTGTCATCTAACCTTTGACAAAGCAGACAAAAATATACACTGGGGAAAAGAATCTCTATTTAATAAATGGTGCTGGGAAAACTGGATAACCACATGCACAAGATTGAAACAGGATCCCCACCTCTCACCTCTCACAAAAATCAACCCACAATGAATAACCGACTTAAACCTAAGATGTGAAACCTTAAGAATTCTACAAGAAAATGTTGGGAAAACTATTATAGACACTGGCCTAGGCAAAGAATTTATGAAGAAGACCCCCAAAGCAATCACAGCAGCTACAAAAATAAATAAATGGGACCTGATCAAATTAAAAAGCTTCTGCACAGCCAAAGAAACTATCCTTAGAGTGAATAGACAACCTATAGAATGGGAGAAAATATTTGCATTCTACACATCCAATAAAGGGCTGATAACAAGAATCTGTATAGAACTTAATAAAATCAACAAGAAAAAAATCAAACAACCCCATCAATAATTGGGCAAAGGACATGAACAGAAACTTCTCAAAAGTAGACAGAATAATGGCCAGCAAGCATATAAAAAGTGCTCAACATCTCTAATTATTAGGGAAATGCAAATCAAAACCACAATGAGATATCACCTAACTCCAGTGAGAATGGCCTTTATCAAAAAGTCCCAAACAACAAATGCTGGCATGGATGCCGAGAGATAGGAACACTCTTACACCAATGGTGGGACTACAAATTAGTACAACCCCTGTGGAAAGTAATTTGGAGATACCTCAAAGAGCTAAAAATAGAAATACCATTTGATCCAGCAATCCCAGTACTAGGCATCTACCCAAAGGAAAAAAAAAAAAAACATTCTATAATAAAGACATCTGTACTTAAATGTTTATGGCAGCACAATTCACAATTGCAAAGCTATGGAAACAATCAAAGTGCCCATCAATGTATGAGTGGATTAATAAAATGTGGTATATGTATACTATGGAATACTACTCAACTACAAAAAACAATGTTGATCTAGCACCTCTTATATTATCCTGGATAGAACTTGAGCCCATCCTTCGAAGTGAAGTATCACAAGGATGGAAAAACAAGCACCTCATGTACTCGCCATCAAATTGGTACTAACTGATCAACACTAAGGTGCTCACATGGAAGTAATACTCACTGGGTGCCGGTCGGGTGGGGTGGGTGGAGGTGAGTAAACTGACAAGTAATGGGTGCGGAGTGCACTGTATGGGGGAAGGGCATGCTTGTAGCCCTGGCTTGGGCGAGGCAAACATTATATGTAACCAAAATGTTTGTACCCCCATAATATTCTGAAATAACAAAAAAGAAAAAGACATAATTACATATCCTGTGGCAAAATATTTTTCCAATTTAAATTAAAATTTTAAAAGTGACCAAAAAAAAGAAAATATTCATGTAACTCAACTTGGCTCAGCATTGAAAAATAGTTACATAGATATAATAATCTAAACACGGTTATGGATTTAACCAAAATGTTGTAAATATATATTAACAAAGTAAGTATTAATAAATACACATTCTATATTATACATATGTAGATATTCAAAAATCATATGTAGAAAACTAAAACATAGATATGTAATAGATACAGCCATAGACAGATATTAGCAAAATAAGAGAAGAGGAAAAATGTGAAAAGTGCAAGAGACTCAAATTCTCAGCAACCACACAGGGAAGTCAAAAGAGGAGGTCTAAACTGATGCCAATAGATAACATTATAAGCATAGAATTCAAAAAATGGAAGTATATATAAAAAACAGATAAAAAGTGTTAGTAAAAATTTGGGGTGGGGGAGGTGGGCAGGAGACTGATATTTTTCATTTTGGTACTCATCGAATTTTTAATACATTACTTTGATAAAAATAAAAATTAACTTAAAAAATAAAAAGCTGCCATTCCCACCAGTGGGCCCACTACACCATGAAAGAAGAAGGTGCTAGACGACCACCACACCCCCGCCGCCCGAGGAGGATGGAGGGAGGCCAGATGGAAAGGGAGCCCCCAGACACTGCTCTGCTCTGGCTGGGAACTAACACGCTTTTAAATTCTGGCGACGTCCACCCATGCTTCTAAACCACGTAGTTGAAAGGTTTCAAAGAAGGTGGCTTTAGCAGATTAGTTGGAACTTTCCCTCTCTGGGATTAAAACAGAAGAAGTAAAAGTCGTATTTTCACAACTAGAGCCACACTAGGGCCCTGTTTTCATTCCACCGCACAGTTTGTGACATGAAAATAAACAATACTAGAAAGGAGGTGTTTCTATATTTTTCCCCGAGTCTCTTGAGATGAAGTTGGGCAAAGGGTATGCAGCCAAACTGTTTTCACACCATGCCTCGACTGAGTCTCACACTTCTTTGCATTTAGAGGGGATTTTCATCACTTCCTGGTTTCAGAATTGACTAGGTGTAGGCTGCAAGCTGATAGCTCAGCTCAGCCGTCATTGCCATGTGTGGCCTGAACCAAGTGTCGGCGGGTCTGCAAGACCTGACCGTGCACACTTAAGGTTGCAGAGAGGCCTTTTTTAGTACAGTCCAAAATAAACTACTTCGTTGGACACCCCAAATTACAGTTCTGAACCACTGGATAGTCACCTGAAACACCAAAATACATATTAAAAACAATTCCCCTAAGAAACAAAAATTATTTTTAAAGGGTTTGAGTATAAAAGTGCACAGGGTGAGAAAATTCACAACGAAGGAGAACGGTGTAAGATAGTGGCTATATGGCAATGCTTGACACAGTCTCTCTCATATTCCCACTCAAATACCAGCAAAAACTAGAAGTAAAAACTCAAAAGCCACTACATATACCACAATTTGACACAGTATTAAAACCTTCAGGGATTTCTACCAATTATAAATCCAAGGGAGTAGAACTGACAAACATAAACCGAGGCACGCAGATGCTTTTTTGCCTGAAACAGAGCCAACCTGAAATAAGAGAGGAAAATATTCTGTTCCTGCCTCTGAGTTCTGAACACAAAACAACTAGTCAGGCCACCCTCTGCTGCCGCGATTCTCAACAGGGGGTGATTTTCCCATTGCTAGGAAACACTTAACAATTTCTGGAGACATTTTTGGCTGCCACAACTTGAGGGGAGGGGTGCTACTGGCATCTAGTGGGCAGAGGGCAGGGACGCTGCTGCACCCTACAACGCACAGGAGAGCTCCCCACAAAGAAAAATTATTCAGACCAAAAGGTCAATAATGCTGAGGAAGAGAAAAACTGCTGTACTGTATGGGAGATGTATTTTAAGGCAATAAGAGTGTTTATTTCCCCATCTCACTGACCGTATTAATCTCTCTCTCTTGCTCACTCTCTCCTTAACACGCACACACACACATGCAGAAACAACTTAATATCTCTTAATACTTTAGGTTTGAAGCCCCTAATACTGTTATCTAAAAGGACTTTAAAAAAATCATCAAGTATTCAGACAGGAGAAAAAGCAAAACAAGAAACCAGATAACCAATGAAGGTCCAGCCTCACATCACCCTGTAACACAAAGGCAAGAACAGAAGACATTGGACTGTATCTATTGAGTTTTGCAGAAAAAGGTTGTGGTCCGAACATTTCATACTCATCCAACATGCTGTTTAAATGTGGAACAATAAAGACATTTCAAAATATGCATGCACTCTAAAGGTATAACATGCATCATTTTAGAAAAAGATTATATTTGAAAACATACTCTACCCTATTGAGTGATGAATCACAATGAAGAATTCAAGAACGGGAAGCTGGAGGTGACTGATAAAACCCATTTAAATGGAAAGTTTTCTATATTATTATTGTAAAATAACGAGAATGAGAGAAAACAAATAACACAAGTAACAAGAATCCCAGGGAGGCTGAGGTGGGAGGATTACTTGAGGCCAGGAATTCCAGGCTAGGCTTGGTAGCATGCACTTATAGTCCCAGCTATTTAGGAGGCTGAGGCAGGGGCATTGCTTGAGCCCAGGAGTTGGAGGCTGCCGTGAGCTATGATCACATCACTGCATTCCAGCCTGTGTGACAGAGAGAGACCAAGTCAAGAAAGAAAGAAAGAGAGAGAGAGAGAGAGAGAGAGAGAAAGAAACAACCATAGACACAGAGACTCCTTCAGTTTAAAAACACCTCTGTACAAGCACTGTACTAATGAATTGAAAAATTTCAACAAATTGAACAGTTTCTCTGGAAAATGTAAATTGTCCAAGTGTGAAACAGGAAAAAATAAAAACCTTAAGAGATCAATTATGACGGTAAAAAAAAAAACCTACCAAAGTTTACATATGAGAAAGATTCAAAGACTAAATAGTTTTACACATGAGTTTTTTCAAACTTTTAAGAAACAGAACAGATAATTCCATGCTATATTAACTGCCTTGTGTATTAAGAAATATAAAACTCTATCTAGTTTATTTTACGAAGTTAATAAAAATCTTATACCAAAATGTGCCAATATAACTAAAAAAAGAGAGAGAGAAATTTATATATGAATACAGATGTGAGCATTTAAACAAAAGTGCTGTAGCACAAGTAAAACATTCAGCAATACCAACTAAGATTGCCTAAAATTGAAAATATAGTTTCATATATTTTATTAATATTAAAACCTCACGTCAGTTGGACAAGGAAAACAATATGCTTATTTCGGAACATATATATTTTTTACTATTTTTTCAAGTGAATATATATTATTTTTCTTCTTATTTTTCTACTTTAAACCTACACAATTCTTAATGATGAAAGAACTAAAGGCAGTTCCAGTAAAATTAGGGAGAAATGAACTTATTCCCTTTCATTAATGCTTTACACTTTTCTGACAGGTCAAACCAAGGCAATGAGAAATGGAAAAGAAATTAGAGATGTATCTATTGGAAAGGAAGATGTAAATAGCCATTGCTTCAGACAGTATGATTAGAGACACAGAAACTACAAAAGAAACAACTGGAAAAATATTTCATAATTAGAAAAGAAAGTTCAGAAAAGTAGATCATTACAAAGAAGGGAAAAAAACAGCTTTCTCTAATAGCAGAAATAACCAGTTTTAAAAATCCACTCACAACAGCAATAAAAAAAAAATGTCAAAAGCAATCAAAGACATCAGAAAAGCCCTAAATTGTGGCACAGAAATAAAGAAAATTAAAAACATAACAAAATACACAAAATAATATTTGACAAAATGAGAGACATTTTACTAGATAGAAGACTGAATACAATCAATTTCCAAATCAATGTATAATTTTAAAATACAATCAGTGAAATTACCAGCAGCTCTTTGGTGATAGGAAAAAGGCATGGTTAAAAAGAAGAGAGGGAAACTTTACAAAATAATTCCAAGATCTTCTGGTAAAATGATGGGGCAAGGAAATCAAGAAAGTCTGTAAAAGGAAGAATAAAGAGAGGCAAGTTGTCTAACCAGATTGTACCTTATTTTACAACTGCTACTATTCGAAAGCACAGCCCTGGTGCAATCATAGATAAACAAAGCACTGTAACTGAAGAGTCTTGAAATAGACCCAAGTACATTTAAGAACTTAATAAATTATGAAGGAAGCAGTATCAGTAAATGGAGTAGAATTGCACTAGGACAATTGACTATTGGGGGAAAAAAATTAAATCAGAGACTCACCCTATTACTATTTACTAAAATACATGCCAGGTGGATTTTAAAATTTAATGCAAACTGAAGGCATTTAAAACAGGATTATATCCATCTATTACCTTGAGATTTAATTATTCGAATGTTTTAACAAAGCAATTAAAAAATTAGCAGAAAATATAGTTGTAAATTTAACTGAAGGACATCCTAAGCATAAAAACCCTGAGGAGAGGAGGGGTAGATCACAAAAGGAAAGCTGGAAACATTCAGTACATAAAAATTTAAAACTTCTGCTATTAGAAACTGTAAGAAGTTTAATGGCAAATTGGGGTACTAAGACATGCTACAACCTTGAAATCATTATACTAAGTGAAAGAAACCAGTTATAAAAGGCGTGATATATATTGCATGATTCTATTTATATGAAATGTCCAGAATGGACAAATCCATAGAGACAGAAAGTAGACTAGTGCATGCCTAGGGCTGGGAGGAGGGGCGTTGAGGTGAATGGGACATGGCTACAAACAGGCAGGGGTTTCTTTCCGGGATGATGAAACTATTCTAAAATTGATTGCAGTGATGGTTGCACAACTCTAGAAATATACTAAAACCCACTGAATTATACACTTTAATTGGGTGAACTGTATGATATGTGAATTATATCTCAACAAAGCTGTTGTAAAAAATGTAATGGCAGATAACCAACTGGAAGAAATACTGTAACATATTTGATTGGGGAAATATTAATAACCTTAATATATAAGGAACACTCAAAAATCATAAGTAAAACACTGACAGCTCACTGGAAAACTGGACAAAATCAATGAACAGACAATAAATTAGCAAACAGCATTGTTGTACTAAATTAGCAGAGGTTTAAGAAACAGCAGTGCTCAATGCAGAGGAAGGTGCTGGGACAAGGACATTCTTGCCTACTGTGGCAGAGCCTGTATCTGGAGACCCTGCTGGAAAGCAACTTGGCAACAGACATCCGGGCCTGTTACCAAACACACATGCCCTTAGGAATCTGTCCTAAAGAAATACGAGCAAAAGTGCCTAAGGATTTATGTATGAGGTTGTTCACGGCATCATTATTTGTGGATGTTGTTAATATCCACAAATTAGAAAGAACTTAAATGCTCAAAAAGAGGGAAATGGTTAGATAAATTATGGATCAACCACAAAACTGAATATTACGCATCCATTAAAAATGATGTTTTCAAATAAATTTAATGACAAAGAAAATTATCACAATGTAATGTTCAATGGATGAGGGATATAAAATTGCTTACAATATGATCTCATGCATATGAAATACTAAAATTATATCAAAGAAATAGATCAAAGGGCTGGTAGAAATTATCTAGATGGTGGCATTCTGGGTGACTTTCATTCTTTCTTTATATTTCCCATATCTTCTATGTTTTCTACAATGGGCATATTTTATTTCTGCTAAAAGAAAACAAAATTATATTTTTCTGAAATATTCATCTACAGGCAAGTCTTTGGCCAGAGGAGATGAATAATGGCAGGGCTACTCCTTTAAAGGCTCCCATCTGCTTTGCACACACATTCCCCTCTTTTTTCCCCTCCAGTCCTGGGGTGGAGGCCATTTTAGAGACCCGCCCACCCTCCGGGGCAGCCCTGCCCTGCTTGACCTGGGTAAGGGCCCCCAACCATGTGCTCCAGCTCACCTAGGCTTTCTTATCCCTGGGGGGGCTGAGTCTCTCAAAGAATAATAAAGCCGACAACATTGATGAAGCTGAAGGTTGAAGTTCTTTTTGTCCAAAGTGGTAATTATTCTAATAAGGAACACCTTAAAGGCTAATGAACATTTAGAACGCAGTGGCAAGAATGCCTCCTGGTGGGATTTTAGGCCTCTGGAAGAGGTGGGCGGAATCTTGCTCAGCCCACAAGCCCACTGCTACGAGAGCAGTACCTCGTATGCTGCAGCCAAAGGCTTCAGTGTGGGGCCTGCAGGGATTGTGCCACTCAGTGTGTAGAGCTTCACTTGGTGGCTACGGTGGCTGAGCTCCGGTAGGGAAGGTCACTCTGGACACACAGTGCTCACAGGCAGACGTCCCCAATGTTGCTCCTGCCCCTGTCCCCTCTGCCTCAGGCCTTTCCAAGGCAGAGCCTCAGCCCGGCAACTTCTATCCCTCAGTCCCCATCAGCCGGCAGTACTCATTCCTGTCCAGCACTGAGGAGTAAATAAGACCATCACACAAAGCCCACGTACAGTTCCTGTCACACAGTGGTCACTCAAAAAATGTTAATAAATTGATCTGTAGAGGAGATGAGCCCTGCATTCGTTTAGCAGCTATGATGCTAGGCTACGTGTACCCCAAGAAGAATGAGATGACGTGAGGCTCACAGATGGGCTGGTCACAGGAAAAGGCAGGTCAGGAATGATGCCTGCACAGGTTTCAAGAATCTGTTAAATATGTTCAAAGAAGTAGAATTGCTGTGAAGCTGGGGGGAGCTGGGGAGAGCGCATGGAGGAGGCCAGTGGGTCCTTTAAGGAGTGGGATTGCAGTGGGACACAAAGGGGAGGAAGGGGACATCTGAGCTGGTCCTTGAAGAAACTGGAACAGAGCTGGGGCAGAAGGCCATCACAGAATGCAGGCAGGAGGAGCATCAGGTGGGCTCTGTAGACTAAGTCCCCCAAGAAGCCCCCCAGGAAGCCAGGCCTTGTTCAGCACCCCCATCACAGTAGCCAAAGGGCCTTGCTAGCCACTCAGCACATCATCTCAAAGTACCCATCTTCCCCATGTCCTGCCTGATTTAGACCTAAGTTGGGCAGGACGTGGGGAAGATGGGGTGATTGCTGGGCTTGCTGGGAAGTCCAAGCACTCTTCATTATGGGGGCTTCACATAAACCTTCTGAAGGAGAAGGCATTTCTCCTAATTTACATCAAGACCTGCTGACCTGTGGAGGCCCAGTTTAAGCACCACCTCCTACCTCACTGCTCCTGCCTCCTCTGTCCTCTCTGGGACTCTCACCACATCCCACCTTACAGCCCAGGTGCAGTGCATGCACCTGCCTCCACAGCCATTCCACTCGCTGCAAGGGAAGATCGCAGTGGGAGACCTGAATGCATCTGGATGTACGAGGGCCTCTCCTGGGCCCATCACCCATCCATCCCTTCATTCATTCAACAAACACAGACTGAGTGATCACAGTAGGCCAGGCCCTGGATGGACACTTAGCAATACCACAGTGAAAAGACACAGTCCTTGATCCCAACGTATTTAGCCTCCAGCTGAGACAAAGAAAAAGGAAAAGCCTAGTGCTGCTGGGCTCTTGGGTGACAGAAGCCTGCAGAGACCCCTGAGTACTGAACACAGGGATGGCCAGTCCTGCAGGGAGGTGGGCACTGGAGGCTGCACAAGAAAGGAGTGGACGGCAGTTCTACCAACCGTGGGGGTTCCCCTCGGTCCTCGGTGGCCCTGCTCCCAAGCCACAGGGAGCAGGTGCCCAGGACACCTGAGGCCAGAGCCACACAGCCTCAGCCACACACAGCCCGAGTTTGGGCCCCCTGCCTAGTCCACCTCATAGACACCTGAGTTTAGATTCATCAGAGGGCTCCAGCTGCCAGGGAAATCATGATTTATTTTCTCTCTCACTCACACACACACACTATTTGCAATCCTTTGTTCTCGGTATCCAACACATTTAATTACGTTAGGATAAATCTGATTTTCCCTCATGGAAAATCTCCCTTTTGTTTTCTTTTAATTTCCCTTTCTTTCATGTTACATTTGACAAAGTTGGGAGAGACAGCCAAGGTGGATGCACAGGTGGAGCGGGAGAGGTGCAGGGTGGGCGCCCGGCGACACGGGCCCTGCGCTGGGCACAGCAGCTGCAAGCTGGGAGAGCGGCCCTGTGCTTACATTTCACTCAATAACAAATACTTACTCTGGGAGGGTGAGGCCTACATTTGAACAATACTTTCCAGGCTGCCTGAGGAGGAAGTCTGCCAGTCCTGCCCCTTCCTCCCCCTCCAGCTTCAGGGATGCTTGGAGAGGAGGAATGGAGCTGTCTGGGGTGAGCTGAGGCCGAGGCCGGCAGGAGGCTGTGTGCAAATCCCTGGGGCAGGAAGCATTCCTGGCTAGAGGCCTGAGAAATGAGCCTGAGAGGCAGCCTTAAGGAGAGACATCAAATGGATGGGAGGGAGGAAATGCTTATCAGTGAAATTCCTATTTTGATCTTGAAAGAAGAGGGGGAAAAGCTATTGATTTCCCCAGGCACATGGGAGGAGCTGGAGCCCCGGGGCCAGGATGCTGCCGCAGGGGAGCCTGGGCCCGAGGGGTGCATGGGCAGTGCATGGGCGGCCAGGGCCTGGGCAGGGCAGGACGCTGGGCCTGATGCTGCTGTCACTGAAGCACTGAGTGGCCACGGAGAGGCCGTCGGCCCTGCTCAGCCTCAGCCCCTCCACGTCTCCCTTCCCACACCGACTGCACTGCAACCCGCTCTCTGTACACACTGGCCAGAGCGAGGGTGCTCGAGGCTATTAGATTGTTCCTCCACGTAGGTCAGTCACTGGTTCCCCTCCTCCAATCTCGCCAAGGGCTCCCTTCACACTTAGAGGGTGAATAAACTTCAGCCCAAGCTGTTTCACCACAGAAGTTGTTTTATTGGCAAACGGTAAATAAGGAGAACATCTGAAACCATCGAACCCGCTGGCTCAGATCCTTGGGTGAAACCACATACACCCGTGTTTCATGTGCTATCATTTGCATATCCGTGTTCTACTGGAAAACAGGGTCTGTCCCAGGAAGTACTTCAAGGTGACCAAAGCCGCCCTTCTTCAATACACTTTCAAGTCATGACATCATAGTAGATGTGGCACCCGATCACTTCAGAATGAAGGCCCTTCAGTTTCCAAAATCATCCCTACCTTTGTGATTGTGCCAAACAGGAAAGCTAGTTGTTGCCACTTGTCAGAAAAGAAAGTTGAGAGCAACGTACAAGCTGCATACCACTCAGCTCCTGCCTACTTCTCAGACCTTACCTCAACCACAGTCCCCTGGCACCATGTGCCACCAGCCTGTGCTCCTTGGCCCCGCCAAGATCTTCCCACCTCAGGGCCTTTGTACCTGCTGGGTCCTCCGCCTGGAGCACCCTATGCACAGCTGGCTCCCGGCTCAGCTGTCCCCTCTCCAGAGAGGCCTTCTCAGACTACCCATCTAAAGCAGCCCAGCCCCGGGCACTCTCTCTCCTGTCTTTGTTAAAAAGCTCCCCAGGCTGTTCTCAAGTTCAATTGGGTGAAAATATCAGCACTTTAAGGCTATGTGCCACCTTTTCATGTGGGCAGATCTCTGCCTGCCCTGGGAGGCGTGCCAAAGCCACTAGGTCGGTGTTGCAACCAGGCAGTCTGAGGCTCCCAGGGACCAGCGTGCCAGTGATGTTCAGGATGGTGAAGCAGGCACCAGACAGCACCAAGAATAGCACAGAAACTGGAGGTTGGAAGCTGCAGTCCTGCCCGCAGAAGGATGTAGTCAGACTCCATGAGCAAAACATAAGAGGGTGGTTGTTGGAATGGCCACACACAGGGGGGTCAGGACCAGAGGTGGGAGTTCCTAACACCCCCCACGCACACCTGCAGCCCAGGGTCCTTTTGCTCCTAAAGACAGGAGTTTAATCTGCGATTGTCTGTGACCAGCAATTCTCTCCCTCTTGAGTTCTATTAAATAAGAAGAAAAGAAAAGAAAACTAGAAAGCAAAAACTGGAAGAAATAGCTATAACAACCCATAAAGGAGTGGGTGATTTATGCCTACATGAAAGCCGGCTCCAGGTGGGCTGTCGCTGTGGAATGTCAGGGCCTTGCTGTACGCCACACTCCACAAAGGCCTGCCGGGCACCTGCCTCATGAATGACACATGCTCCTGCCAGGGAGGCAGGCTTCAAAATGTGATGCCTTTGGAAGGGCGCCCTGGAAGCTGCACAGACATGTCTCCTCCACTTGTCTGGAACCTCCATGAGGACACGTTTTCTCAGTTTTTAACAGAGTGCCTGCCACCAGCACATACTCCATAGCCAATTTCATGAATTAAGAATAGGCATTTCTCAGTCCACCCAGATGTATGGTCTTCCTGCTAGAAGCAGCCTTCCCCGAAGAAACACCTGGCTACCTCAAAACTCAGCATCACTCCTGCATCTGTTAATATTCCTGGCTGTAAGCAACAGAAATTGACTTTGAATAAAAGAAACAGAAAAGGAAGGCTGCTTTTGGAAAGCTATGGAGAAGTTCTCAGAATCAAGGTAGGCCAGGCCACAGAGCCTGGGCCACAGCACAGGGACAGTGTGGACCTGGCTAGACATTCCCAATGGCCCCTCTGCTGCTGCCGACCCTCCAAACACTTGATGAAGGTACATCTGCTGGGACGTGATGCTGCAGCAAAGTCCCTAACTCTGCCTGAATCCGTGAGTCTCTCCCTCGAGAGTAGTCAGGAGCACCCAGGTGGCTGAGCTGAGATCAGGTGCCCACACCCTAGATCCCTGGGAGTGGGTAGGAAGACCACCTGGGCCCTTCAGATTTCCTGACATCCACAGGGCAGACCTTCCCCGCCCACCTGCCCACCTCCACCTGTCCCTCCCTGAGAGCCCCATCCCCTCTGCCTTCTGCCTCAAGGAGTATCTAGAATATTCTGGGTAATGTTCCCACCACTGTCATTAGACATAGGGCCACTACAACACGGAATCACATCTTCAACTTCCAGAGTGACTTTATTCCATCTGACTTTTTAAAAGTAGCTGTGTTTAAGCAGGAATAAGCTCTCTCCTGCTTGGTGTGCAATTGAGTCAGTTCTACATTCTAGTGTTTACAATGCTAAATCCACAGCCAACAGGAAATACTGCTGCAGTTGTAACTTTAGCCACTGGTTACCAAGGAAGGCTGGGGACACTCTCTTAGGGGAGATATTTGGAAATAAGAGAAGCACCCTTACAGAGCTAAGCTGTTCTGAGCTGCGGGCTGGGTGAGGGGAAGCAGTGGTTGTGACCTTGGCTAGAGGCAGGGGGTAGACAAAATGACCTCTCTTTTCGTCTAGCCCTCCCCTTCCCTGCTCGCACCCTAGTGTGTCTGTCTAAATCATCCCTCGCTCTCCCAGCTGTGTCCTCTGACACGTGGACTCCTCAGGATGCCGTGGAGACACCGCAGGTCAGGTTGCTGCCTCCCAGGTCTGCAATCTGTCCACTTCCCGTTCCCCCGGCAGGCAGTCACTGATTGCTCAGCTGTCCTGACGAGAGGTGTGAGCACCGCGGAGTGGGCACTGCAGGGCAGACCACACGATGACAGTGCCAAGGGGCAAAGCTCCGCTCCTTGCTCAGTCTGTCCATACCTGTCAGTAAGGTCCCAAACAGTGGGGCTGCTGCCTTGTTTCACATTTTGGGGCATAAACAAGGTAGGTAAGTGACAGCATCCCTGTGTGCTCAGCTTTCCTTTCTGACAAAGGGAAACGACTCCCATCCTGTTTCACCCAATCACAAATGGTGTGAAGGTAGGGATGATCTGGGAGGTTGAAAGGCTCTCATTCCGAAGTGGTCAGGTGCCACATCTATTATGAAGTCACGGCTTGAAAATGTACTTGAGAAAAGAGGTTTTGATCATCTTGAAACACTTCCAGCCAACAGTCCCTGTTTTCCAGTAAAACACAGGTATGCAATAACAGTACATGAAATGACTGTGTGTGTGGCTTTCACCTGAGGATCTGGTCGGTGGGCTCAGTGGGTTTTGACTTTCTCCTGCCTCACCACCTGCCAATGAAATAGCCTTTGCCGAGAAACAAGCTGAGAAACTTGAGCTGACATGTACTCCCCCTCTAAGGGAGCAGGCCTGGGGGACCCTCAGGAGACTGACCTGCCACAGCTGGAGGAGACATGGCAGTGGGGACAGAGAGCCAGGCACCTGTTGGCATATGTCCCATGTTAATTGGGGAAACAGGAGAAGAAATACACCCATTAAATGCAACAAATTGAACCACCACCTGGCCTTGGCCAAGACAGAAAGGTAGAAGAAAATGACGTTTTTCTAAAGTTATCTCCTCCTACATATCTATAGCTAAATATACAAAGAAAGGGGGATTTTTCTTGTTTTAATAAGCTACACACATTTATGAACATCCCAAGGCAAGATAATCAGTGGAGGATGTTCTAAGTGTGCACCTATAAGCCAGCCTTGGGTAAAAGCCACTTCATTGACTGCCATTTAGTACTGCGTCCATGGAGCCAGTCTTTGAGGACTGTGACATTGTTTGTTTACTGGGCACACACCAGCCCACTGAGACGTGGCATCCAGATCCAAACAATAGCACCAACACCAAACTGTAGTGATAATGCCTCAGGAGCAAATATACTTGAGAAAAGAGATTTTGGTCACCTTGACACATTTCCAAGCAACAGTCCCTGTTGTCCAATAAAACATGAGAGGTGTGAGCACTGCAGACTGGGCACTGCAGGGTAGACCACACAATGATGGTGCCAAGCCCGTGTGGGCTAAGTGGAGGGCTACTCTGTCCCGGAGAAGTGATGGTCCCATTGCTCAGAGGTACTGAATTTGTACATTGTATTTTACAGAGATCATTGAGTCCTTCTGGACAAGGCACCTGCAGATAAATTGCTGCCACCAGATAGAATGGCCCTTCACTAAGTATATAGAAAACCCTAGTAGGCTCACCCTTGCAGGGAATAACTAAGAGGAAAGAATATGAAAATCAAATTTCATTAGTATTGCTGTACCACTTAAAAATATTTTGAATGCATTGTCAGGATGCAGGTCTTCCATACCTGTTCTCTTGAAACCCATCAAAACAGGGGATAGGAAGAAAGAGAAGAAAGATCAATTCTTCATTAAAATAAAGAAATGGCTGCCACTGTAAACCACAGAGTAGAAAATGCATGAAATTTTGAAGATCATCAAAAGCTGATCCCAAATCTTCACAGACTTTGGGGAAGATTCGGGTTTGGGTAGCATCCTGAAAGGCCCCGCAATAACACGAGAGCCACATAGTGCCGGGGAAGCATGGGGACCTGCTCAGAAGGCACTCTTCTTTCTGTCTCTGTCTCCCCCAACCCCCATCTCCACGGCCTCCTGGCTGAGAGAAACTTCCAGGAGAGAGTGTGCAAGAGGCAGAGAAGCAGCTTCAGAGCATCACAACCCTCGGCACCCTCAGCATAAGGCACACGCCTGTGCATCACCCAGACACATGCTTTATCAGTGCTCTGGAGAAGAGACCCCAGAAATACACCCAAAAAACCATTCTAAGACATACAGAAGAAAGGTTTCCCCAATTACAGTCTTGAAACTACACTTTAAAAAGTCAGAATACATCCCAAGATCTAATCAAGACACATCCTGGTGAAATTAGTAAACCTCAAAGATAAAGAAGGAATCCCTTGGGCATCCAGGTAGAAAAAAGCAAATCACCTAAAAGAGGTAAAAATGAGGTTTGCCCTCAACTGACCACAGCAATGTCAATGCCAAAAGACACTGAAGCAATGTCCATGAATTCTGAGCAAAAGAATTTATGTGACCTATGTATTTTAAACCCAGGCAGGTTTCCCCCCAACCCCATGTATACAAATAAGCCAGAAGATTCAAGCACTGTCAAAACTTCAGGGAACAGAGCACCCATGAGCTATGTGTCAGGATGGGGGAGAGAGAACCACCTGAGAACGGGATCTAGTCACCCACAGGGTAAAGTCAACAAAAACAGTTTTTATCCAAGTGTGGTTCTTGACATCATGGGAAGGTGGGGGTTATTAGAAATACAGACCCTTGGGCCCCACCTCAGACCTACTGTACCAGAATCCTCATTTTAACAAAGTCCCCAAGAAATTCATATGAACTTTAAACTTTAAGAACCACTGTTCCAGAACAAACAAAGCATGGTGGAAGGGCGGGCAACAGCAGCTGCGTGGCAAGGTAAAAGCACCTGTGCACCATGGCAGGGAACAGAATGTAGCAGCTACGACAAACCTTGTCAATGTAAAAGCAGTAACATCAGAAATCAAGAGTTCGGGGGTGGGGGGGAGCAGGAAATTGGTAGATACTATGAAATTTAAAAAATGTGAATAAATCTCATCTTACTCCCCCCAAAAAAAATATTTACAGAAATTGAAATAACTTGAAATGAAAAATATTTCTGAACCTTACCAATTTTTGCAGTTTCATTTTAATTTTTTGATCTATTAAATTCAAACCAAGCCTATTGCTTTTGATTTAAATATGTGTACAGTTTCTATTTTTGCAAACATGCTCCAACTTACCTAATTAGCTATCTTTCTATCAGAGAGAGCTGGGCACCAAATGTTAATGATTTCTTCTGCATGGGGGACTTTGAAGTCATTTTTTCTTTTTCTTTTTTTATTTATACTTTGTATATTACTTGATTTAGAAAAACAAATAATAGCATGTATCATTTTCACACAAAAAGTTCTTAAAAAGCATAATCAGAAACATCTTTATTTTAAATAACAGAACAGATTTAAATAATGTTCTAAGTTGTACTTAGATTTCATAAATCTTAAGGAAAAGATAATGTAAATGAGGTTAAAAGAAGCCAAATGGGGTGCTAAGCTGGCTAAAAACTTAACTGTTCACCATCACTAAACACTGTTTCTGCATTATAATGCTAGGAAGACTCAGCAATGCCTTCCGTTAAGAAGTTTCTCAGGCAGTTGCAAACCCTCTCTGTCTTTCCAGGGCCTGGGCCCCAGGAGCAGCGTAAACCCACATCCCTCCTTGTCTGACCTGGAGAACAGAGATCCGGGAGCAGATGTGAGGGCAGTGGTTTGCAGCCCTGCCTGTGGTGAGAGTCACCTGGAGGTTTTGAGGCCCTCTAACTCCCTGGCCTGTCTCCAGAGTCGAATTCCGTTCTCTCTGAGTCACCTGACAGCTATTAAGGACTACAGGGCCCAGGACCTTGACAAAGGATAGGGCCTGGGCTTTCACATTTTCACCAACTTTCTCTGGGGTGATTCTGATAACCATCAAAATTTGAGATGCTGCTGCTCCTGCAGCTTCAGTAGGAAAAGCTCAGTGTTTTCTGTATCCACGTGGGCTCACCAAGGCCTGCCTTTAATTGTCTGTCCTCTGCTGCTCTCTGCACCTCAAACAGCTAGATATAGGAAAGCCCTCAAATTATACCACCTTGCTGCACAATAAACACTCGGGACCTTTCATTAATGACTTTCCGAGCCATACCCCAGACCACTGGTTCTCCAGTACTGATGGTACTGATGCGATAGGCCAGGGAGTCAGAGGGCCTCAAAACCTCCCAGGTGACTGTCACCGCAGGCAGGGCTGCAAACCACTGCCCTCACATCTGCCCCTGGATCTGTGTTCTCCAAGTCAGTCAGTCTCCTGTGACTGCACAACAGAGTACAACCGGCTGGACAAGTCCGTGCCCTGTGGCCACACCCACCCAGTGAAGGGTTTGTGAGCACTGAGTGCGCTTATCTTTCTTTCTGATACCCAGATATGAGAGTTGTGTTCCCCCATCTCATGACACACTGAACTTTTGCTGAAGAAAATAATGACACTGAAGTTGTCTTTTGGGCCAGCCTCATCTTTTCACAGGTGAAGCAGCTGAGGACCAAGGTGCCAGGGGGTGGCCAAGCCCTCCCTAGAACCAGGTCTTCTCCCGGCTGGCCCAGGCCATTCCCACTGATGAGGAAATGCCACCCATGCACTCATAACATAACAAGGCACTTGGTGAGACGGATTATTTAACAGTGCCTCACAGCAGTAACTTCCACCTCTCCCGCTTTGCTGAGAGAAGACTCCACAGGGGATTGCTGGCCATGGCAAGATTGCCCTGAGGTCTAGTATCCCTGGGATTTTTTAAGTCCACTTTCAAAGAGCTAGCTGGCTGAACATGCCAGTGTAGTCTTTGAAATTTATTCAGTAATATGACGGAGGCTGAGCTTTTCAAGGCTGTAGGGTGAAGTGGTTAAGACACAGAAGGGAGCCAGCCTGCCTGGGCTTAAACCCTGGTGGTATGACCCAGAGTAAACCATTTAATCTTTCTCTGTGCTTCAGTGTCCTCAGCTGTGAAACAGGGATAGCAATTATACCTGCATCACAGGGGTGTGTGAGAATTAAATGAGTTCATATTGTAAGTGTGCATAGGACAATAGGCAGTATCTGGCACATAGTAAGCACTGTATGTTTGCTATGATTATTCTCACATTGTACCTACATGCCTGCATACAAGTAGCTTTCTCTCCTCTTTCAGCTTCACATGCCAAGCCAATGCTTTACCCCACGTGACCCCTACTGCTAGTTCACCCTCTAGTTGTTCCTCGGTAGTGGGAGCTCAGACACCAATAGTAGCTTTCCTGTTTTGTCCCTTCCTCTTCCCACAATCCTCCTCTGCCCTGATTTCAGCATAGCATCTGAGGTCCCCGTGATTTTGTCATGGATGTGAAGACTGGCTGGGGCCTCAGCCCTCCCATTAGTAATAATTCTGTTAAATAACTGTATCCCATCAGCCTTGAGAAATGGGATGTCATCACCTGGTGCTGCCCTTGGTCCTGACCTGGTCAACATTGCAATCCATAAAGTAGAGGAAAAATATTTAACAAGATGTATATCAAATTAGGAAGTGACAGAAAGCTAGAAGAAATGACTAAAATGCTGGTGAATAAGCTAAGACTCAGATTGATCACGGGGGATTGGAATTCTGGATTGAAGCCAAGAGAAGGTGCTCTTTATACAGGACACATATAAATTATAAATCGGGGAGCTTTGCAGCATACTGCATGAAGGAGACTGAGGTGTGCGGGGGACCAGGTACTTCCTACACTGATCCAGTGTGGGGTTGCACCCCGGAGGACCCAACCACTGTCCTCTGAATTGAGAGGAAGTCCCTTCCAAAGTATTCTGTACTGTTGTGGAACCATAGGGCAATAAGAACATCAGTGACCAGAGTTTGCAGACCATTCATTCATTCATAGATCATCATCATTTATTTCAGGCCTTATCTTTGCAAGTAATTGGTCTAAGAGCTACTAAAAGAAGGGCTACACTTGTTCTGGTTCTTGAGAAGGTCTAAGAGTAGGAACTGGAAACCACCAGGAGGTACATTTGATGAAGCATGACCTTCCTAACAATGAGAAAGAAGTGGGCTTCCTCTCATAAGCTGTGTACAGAGGCACTCAAGGTTGGAAAGGAGCATCTAAAGAATTGCTGCTGTGTTAGGCAGCTGGACTCCTTAGGTCCTATCCCAAGGTACCATTCCATGGTCCTATGAATCACATGATGAAGCTTAAGCAGCTCAACTTCAGAGAGGCTAAGTAGGAGGTAAACTGAGTCAGAAAACCTTATTTAACACCCTAGCCAGCCAGTCAGCCTTCCCTTTGCCTCTAGGCTGCTCCTGACTCATTCCTGTCTTGACCTGGAACAAAAGTGACTCGTGATCCATGGAGTCTCACCCACCATGCACATGGCATAATCCCAGAAGAGAAGTGCAAGTTAAACCTACAAGGGACACCATGTTTCAGCTGTCAGGGTGGCAAACATCAAAATGTTTGATATCAGATAGTGGTTGGCCCTCATACCTTGTGTGTTGGAGCATTACCTAGCACAGTCTTTTGAAAGAAAATTTGGCATCATATATCAAAATTTAAAATGCACACACTTTCCCACTCTATAACCCCATTTCTGGGAATGTATAATACAGATATACTTGAATTCCTACAGAACACTTTATTGCATAAGGATGTTCATTGCAGCATTCTCTTTCTTTTTGTTCCTTTTCTTTTTTTTTTTTTTCAGAGACAGGATCTCACTATGTTGCCCAGGCTGGACTCAAACTCCTGGGCTCAAGCAATCCTCCCACCTCAGCCTCCCAAGTAGCTGGGACTATAAGTTTGAGCCACCACGCCTGGCATCATTCTGTTTTTTTAGGCTTCAGCAAGATATTCCTATCTTTTATTGTCATTTTTTATGGCAGTAAAATACACATAACACTTATCATTTTAACTATTTGTAAGTATGTAATTCAGTTGCATTAAATCTACTTATAATATTGCATAACCATTACCACTATTTATACCGAAAATATTTTCATCGTCCCCAACATGAAATTCTGTACCCATCAAAGAATAAATTTCCATTTCCCTTTCCCTTTTGCTTCTGGCAATCTCTGTTCTACTTTCTGTCTCTATGAATTTGCCTATTCTAGGTACCCTATGTAAGTGGAATCGACATTTGTCCTGTGTCTGGCTTCTTTCACTTAGTACAGTGTATTGTTTTAAGGTCCATCCATGTTGTAGCGTACATCAATATTTCATTCCTTTTCATGGCTGGACAATATTCCGTTGACTGTATATACTATGTTTTGCTTATCTATTCGTCTATTGATGGACACTTGGGTTGTTTCCAACCTTTGCCTATGGCAAATAATGCTGTTATGAACACTGGCGTACAAATATCTGTTCAAGTCTCTGCTTTCAATTCTTTGGTGCAGCATTCTTTTTGATGGTAAGAAGGTTGGCAACAACCGCAGTAACTATTAATAGAGGATTTGAAATAAGTTATTGTACATCCATACTTTAGAATACTATGCTACCCTTTAGAATGAGGCAGGTTTATGACTTCTAGCATGAAACGATCTATCAGATATATTATCTGGGAAAGAGGAGGAGAAGGAGAAGGAGAGAAGGCAGCAGCAGCAGCGCGGGGGGAAACTGAGAGCCTGCCTGAAGCGCAGACTCTCTCTGGAAGGCGCCACAAGAGCCAGTGAGAATGCTGCTCTGGGAGACCACCCGGCCCAGGGTCAGCAGTGAGGGAAGACTTTGCTATTTGCCCTTTGTACTCTTGGAAATATTTTAATGAACTGAATGTTTTACCTTCTCGAAATTAATCAATATATTTTTAATTGGCATACGATCTCTTAAGTCCTGGGTCCAGCAGCAGGTGGAGGTGCGTGAGGGCCGGGAGACTGCAGAGCAAGCCTGGGAGAGGAGGCAGAGGACGGGCTGCCGGTTATCACTGCACGCCCTCTACATCTCCACTGCTGCCTCTAGCTTCAAACACCAGCTCACTGCCAACCGCTTCCTGGGTGCCTTGTAGCCTCTCGATCCCAATCCTCCTGTTTCTTCTATTCTCCCTCTCCTTTCTAGAGAAGTAATTTGGAGAGCTGCAAGATGAAAGGTGCAGGCTCCCCCCTGCCTGGCTGCTCAGGCCTCAGCCTGTCAGAGAGAGAGGCCGTGAAATGAGGCTTCAAAGTTGCAAGAACACCCTGCCCCGAGGAGGGTCAGTGCTCCTTCAGGAGAGGC
Organism: Lemur catta; assembly: GCF_020740605.2. Lineage (NCBI taxonomy): Eukaryota > Metazoa > Chordata > Mammalia > Primates > Lemuridae > Lemur > Lemur catta. The sequence continues at coordinate 167,997,716 of NC_059128.1, read as the reverse complement.
TGCTGTCACCCTCCTCCAGGTCAGATACATTGAAAAGGTGTCTGCTCTGAGCCAGCTGAACAGACCTCACAGGATGATAATCAAATCATATTTGAAAATGAGATGAAGAGGGGAGTCAGAACAAAAGCCTGTGAAAAGAAAAATAAGGTGGAAGTTGCAGAAATTGGTGTTCTGTATTCTAAGGCCTTCCTGGCTCCTAGCAGAGTTTGAGATTAGTGTTGATAATAGCTTCACCATAGGACCACAAAAAATCAATGGAACCGGGACCGAGGCAGGATCCATTTATCTTCTTGGGGTGAAATAGAAGGTGTGATTTTAAAAAGACAAATTATAACGAATGCACGTAATTGATGTGCATACACAGAACCACGCGAGGAGGGCCAACTGCACACAATTGCACAATATCAGGCATTATTCTCATCAAGAGTTTCTTGTAACAATGCCAACCCCAGGGCACAGTTCAAGTACTCTGGAGAGTAGTACTAGGAATTGAGTTCTAGAATATGCTGCATTATTTTTGCATGGTTAATTATTTATTTGAAAGGGTGATGAAGAATACTGAAAGAAAAAGCCAATTTGCAGGTCCTGCTTTATAATGGAATTACTTGCTTACGACAGGGCTCCAGAGGTCACTTAATCTATCCCTCTGCCTCTCATTTAAATGGACTGTTTATCCCTTGAATTAATTGTTTTCCCCTAAAGGCCTTTATTTATATGTTTCCCTCATAGAGCTGTATATATATATATAACATATATAATATATAGATACCCTTTTCCATGGGCAAGAATGATGCCTCATCACCTATGATGTCAATACCTGACACATAGAAGGCTCTCAAAAGATGTTTTATTTATTAATTGATTAATTCATTAATTAGGAGAGATCTCCTTTTTCAACAGAAGGCTATTTTTTAAGTTCAGAGCTGGGTCTTTTACATCCAAGCATTCTTATCCAGCTGGCAGTGCTAAATCAGTCTAGTTGAGGATTCAAGTTAGTCCTTGGAAAAGTACATCAGCAGGGAAGGGGCGGGCATGGATGCAGAACAGGCGAGAGAGCTACTGACAGTGTCTGGAGAGTATGGCCTGGGGCCCAGGGGCCCAGGACAAGGGCCATCTTCACAGACAGTGTGCTGTGTGTCTGCAGCCTGTGTACTTAACATCTCTGGAGATGGAAGTATGGAGCAACACCTTGAAACACCAGAAAGGTGAGAAAGAGCAGGCCTTGGTCCTCCTGGCTTAATCAAGGCCACTTCCTGAAAGCTTTTCTAGCCTTCTAGAAAGCCAGTCAATGTTAGCATGGGGCCACAAGGCCACCTAAAACAAGGTGCTTTATAGGCTGTCTGGCGACACTGCTCCACATCATGTCTACAGGCTTCCTCTGCCCCTGGGCTGGGCCAAGGGCTGCCAGGGGACCCTTTCATCCTTCTCTTTCCTTCTTCACAAGGCCTGGGCTGTGCCCTGCCCTTCCCTCCTCCGAAGATGACCCCTCCTCCTTTAGTGAGATTCAGGAGAGAGGAAGAGCGAGCACCCCCTCACCCCAGCCCCGCCACCACCTTAAGATATGTCTACCACAGTCCACAGTCCTCCATCCAACAAGTCCCCGGCACTTTCCTTGCCCGGGAACCTTGCTAGTCACAATAAGCACTCAGGAGCTCTCAGACCACTTCTTCTCTCCTCATATCTGATTTCATCCTTTGCAGATCAGATTCAGACTGGCTTTTTCAAATATTCCTTCTCTGTCTTGCAAATTGCTCTTTCTAGTCACGATCTCCTTCCCTTAGGGTATGAAGCCTATCAAACCTTCCGCATTCCAATAACAGTAACCAAAACAAAAAAGCTTCTAGCATGCTGGTTCCCCCCAAGCTCTCTTTCTTCTCCCCTTTTTCTTTTTAAATGTATACATAACTGCTTCCACTTCCTTGACCCACTCAGCCTTCCAACCCCATCATGGTTCTGAAACCAAAAGTCCCCAGTGATGCCTGGCCATCAAATCTACCTGACTTGCCACCCTTCACGGCCACTCGGCTGACACCAACATCAGGGACCTGTGTCCCCAGCCCAGCCTTCCCCCACCAGCCTGTGTGCCCCGTGCTCCTGCACTGGTCTCTCCCTACCTCTCTGACCGCGACTTCTTTGTCTCCCTTCCTGGCATGTCTTCCTCCTGCTGCTGCCGCCATAGTCCAGTGTTCTGTCCTTGCTCCTTTTTTTCTCTAGCTCTACATTCTTTACTTTGGCAATTGCATCCCAGTTTGACTTAAAAAAAACACATCTATTAAAAACTATGAACCAGACACTGTGTTAGGCACTGTTGGTGTCGTGGTAAATTAAAGTTCTTTCAAAAATCTCACACATAGCAGAGGAGACAGACAGGTAAACACATGATTCAATGCAATGAATGGCTCAAAATGGAGATAGCAGCCCCAAAGCACAAAGATGACAAAGAAATGTGGAAACCTCATAGCATATTCTATTTAAATTAATACTGACAAACAGCCCAGTGTCAGAGTAGGGCAGCGGGTACCTGCCTCAGAGAGAGAGTGAGAAAGCTACTCATGCTTATCCTGACTCTACTACCTGAATGCTCAAACAAAAAGGTAATAAGGCCCACCCTTGCCCCTGCCTCAGAGATCCAGGGCTACTACCAGTGAGGAATTGGACTGCGATGTAAGTCAGGGGAGTTTCCATTTCACCACTTAACACTCTCTTCCCCACCCAGGAAACAACTAGGCAGATCACAGCTCTCCAAGGACTAGAAGTGGGACAGTGCATTCTGAGAGCTGTTGATCTTGGGGGAAAAACACTTTGTAAGAGGGGTGAAGACAGTAACACGCCAGAAGTGGTGTGTGCAGGGAACTGTATTTTTCACATATTGCATTAGACTAGAAGAACCAAAGAACTAGATGCTTTAGGTCAAAGGAATATGCCACCTGAACAGAGCAGAGATACACCAAGGAAAACCTTCTAGATACGGAAAATTGGCCTGCGACCTGCATACATGGGTCCCCACAGCTGGTGCAAAATGAAAAGGGAATTAAATCACCCCGAAAGTGGACAGAAATGGAGTCCTAAGACAAGTCACTCACCATGTCTGTGAAACCTCACTGAGCCTCAGCAAAGCCCATCTTGCTTTAGAGTAAAAGGGAAAACACCAGCTGTGACACAAACATGAACATCATTCAGTAGCATCAGAGGAAGAGCACCCCTCTAAAAATGAGCTACTGCAGAACTGAGAAGAAAAACTTAGAAAACTGCTTACTTTTCAGGAGTATAGAAGCAGCATGGCCTCTAAGTCAGAGGAGTAGAAAGTCACAAGAGGGGAAAACCAGCAGGATGAGATGCAAAGGAAGGCACATTCAAAACGGAAGGAAGCTAAAAATGTAATCACAGAAACAAAGCCACTTTGCAGGCAGGAAAGAGTAGTATTGAAACTTCAGAATATCACATTGGTAATATAGAAAACAAATGTGAAAGAAATTTAAAAAACTGAGCAGAAGGTGAAAGATCTGGAAAATAGAAAATGAAGAACCACACGTAGATAATGAAGATTCCTAAAATAGAATGCACCGCAAATGAGGCAGAAGATAAATGAAAGATGTAATGTAATAAAATGTTCCTGAGCTGAAGATAAAGGTTTCTGTGTACAGACAGATGGGCTCACCAGGCAAAATCAGCAAAAGGAGACCCTAGATGCATGATGTAAAATAATATAGATATTGTCACAGAGAGAAAGTGGCTATTCGCAGTTGGGTGACGTGTCTTCATACATCCAAGTGACACTGAACAGATCTGAGAACTGAGGAAACGTGGGCAATGACGGAGGGGACATTTGCAATCAGCGGGAAAGGCTGAGACGCAAGCCAGCCACTGGCAAACAAGTTAAATCCCTGCTTTATACCAAATCCCCAAATTAATCTCTGCTGAATTAAATATTTAAATGAAAAATTGAGTCATGAAAGAATATGACAAAACACAGACGACTATTTACACAACTTTAGAGTGAGGAAGAACCTTCAAAGAAGGAACTAAAGGGAAAAGCACGCAAGGAAAAAGACTGATAGACTAGGTGACATAAAAATTGCAAATGCTGCTGCAAAACGACAATAGTTCTAAATCAAATTATGAAACTAGAAAAATGAAATATGTGTGACAAAGGTTGATAACATTAACATCAATGGAAAAATAGGTAAAGAATATAAATAGGTATTCCCAAAAGAACTACAAATAAATTTTTAGTTCAACTGCTAATTGAATTTTAAAATCAAAATCAAAATAACTTAAGATTTAGATTTTTTCCACTATCAGAATAATACAGAATTGAAAGACTTATAATAATTATTGTAAATCTTAGGGGGAAACTCACTGTCATGGGCACCAGGTATGAAGGGCACATCAGGATAGCATTTCTGAATGGCCATGTGGAATTTTTATCAAAAGCCTTAAAAATGGGGAAAACTTTAACACAAAAATTTTACTTATTGAAATTTATCTTGAGAATATCATCCATTAAGCTATCAAAACTGTGTGAACAAGAGGTATTATTTAGATAGAGGTAATATTTAGGTATTATTTACAATAGCAGGACACAAAACTGAAATTACCTAGATGTCTAAGTTTAGTGAAATAAGTCACTGAATTTAATTTAAGGCAAGTGTTAACATGATAACACAGGCACCCACTGACATGGAGGGGAGAAATGATATATTGTTTTAAAAAAAGTCATATAAGTATGTAGCACCGTTTTTGATCAAAGAAGTACACATACACATACATACATACACACACACACTCTACACCAAAATATTAGCAGTACTTATGTCTATGTGGCAGGAATACCGGAGATTTTTTTTCTCTCTGTTTATTTGTATGTCTACTTTCTCTACATATGAATTATGTATGAATTTTTAAAAAACTAGTTTTCAAACGCAATTAAAATACCAAGCAGTGTAATTTCTGGGTCATATGATAAGTACATGCTTAGTTTCGTAAGAAACTGTGATACTCTCTTCCAGAGGGGCTGTATCATTTCACATTCCAACTAGTGATGAAAGCAATCCAGTTTCTCCACATCCTCACCAGCATTTGTTGTTACCACTGTTTTTCATTTAAGCCATTCTGATTGGTGTACAGTGATATCTCATTGTGGTCTTCATTTGCATTTACCTAGTGGCTTATGATGTTGAACATCTTTTCATGTGCTTATTGGTCATCTGTAGAAAAATCAAAATCTATGTTCATTTAAAATCCTATACATGAATGTTTGTAGCAGCCTTATTTGTAATTGCCCAAAACGGTATTACTCCATTTATACAGCATCTTGAAATGACAAAATTATCGAGATGAAGAACAGATTGGTTGCCAGTGATTAGGGCTTAGGGAAGAGGAGGAGGAAAGGTGCTGGCTATGGCTGTAATCGAGTGTCACCAGGGATGCCTGCACTATGGTTACAAAAGATGTTACTTTACCATTGGGGAAAACTGGATGAAGGGCAAACATCTCCCTGTATGATTTCTTACAAGTTCACCAGAATCTATAATTATCTCAAAATTAAAAATTATAAAACTACAACGGGACATGAGAAAAAATACAATGCAATGCAATAGGGAAGTGCTATGACATAGCTATGCAGAGATCACAGAGAAAGCTTGCAGGTGGAAGGGGTACAGTGGGCATTTTCCCTCACAGCCTCACAAGGGAGTCCAGAGGCCTTCTTGGAGGAGGCTATGACTGAGGAGTCGGGAGGTACTGCTGGGAGCAAGAACATGCCCAGGCTTAGGCTGACAGGATGCCGCGCCAGTGGGTGATGATGGTACCTCTGGAGGCTCACGTGTCTGCTGGGCACAGGTGAAAAGAGTGTAGACATGGAGAGGGGATGCCCTGGGAGGGCCAAAGTTTTTCCCACTATGTCATGTTATTTCATGTTTTTATCATGTCATTCACTTACTTATTTATTCACTTATTTGTTTAACAAATATCCTCCATGTCCTAGATGCCGCATCATGCCCCAGGGATAAAACAATACATAAAAGACCACCTTTCCCACCCCGACTCCAGCAAAGATCTTGTGGGGAGACAGAGAAGTAAGCAGACAATACAAAAATACATCATTGTGTGACAAGTGCCACAATAGTGAATACAGTATGTACACATGGAAGAGGCACCTAACCCTGGAGGGCTTCATGGAAGAAGTGGCACCTAGGCTAAAAAAATCTGAAGGATCAGTGAAAGAAATCCGCATGAGCAGAAAGTGGGGAAGGATGGCCTTCTTGGCAAAAGGAATCAATGGCTGTACAATGGGCCAGATATGAGAATATGTGTCACAGTTGGGGAAACCCAGGACATTAAATGTAGCTGGAACATAGAGTTGGAAACCTGGTAAGATGTTGAGTGAGGCTGGAAAACTCATCAAATGTAGGATCTCACAAGGCCCTGAATGCCATGCTAAGGGGTGTGGATTGACTTTTACGGGTGATGGGGGAGCCACGGAAGTCTTTTCCACGGGGGAGGCTCATGGTGAGAATTGGGCTGTAGAAAGCCTTCCTTCGCTAGAAGCAGTGCAGGAAATGAACGGGGCAGGGGCAGGGAAGCTCCTCCCCACCCTCGTCTGTGCTGCAGGCCACCCCTGGGCATCCTTCAGAGCTGTCACACAGCTTCCCGGGCTCCCTGTGCTGTGGTCAGTGCAGGTCCCCTTAGGAAGCACTGAGCTCTGATGGTTTATGGAGTTCTGAGCTCCTGGGCCAAGCTCTCTCCAGGCCCCGATCAATTGCTCCCTGTCACAAGCAGATCTCGTTCTAGTTCTTTACTTTCTGGATCATAAAGTTGTCCTCTGTGTGACTTAGGAGGCTCTCCGGTGCTGGACATTTATAACCCAGAGATACCTGAGCAGTCAGCAGCCCCCATTAGTGTGCTGCTTGACAATTTAGCTGTCCCCTCCGAGGCCAGGAGGAGATCTATCTGTTAACCCAGGTTTTGCTCGCCTGGCATCAGGATGAGGCTGGATATCTTCCCAGGCCGTGCCTTGGCAACGGGGTAGCCGATTGCTTGTGCTGCTTCGGCTTGGAAACGCACAGAGCAGGAACTGCAGATCGGCAACCTCACCCGAGGGAGGAAGGGAGACAGGACCCCCTTCCGGCCAGGACTGTCCAGAACAAGAACAATCTGGGGAGAGGCTTTCAGAACAGGAGACACGGGGCAGTTAACCCATGAAAACAGGCCAGGGGCTGGTGGAGCTGGGGGCAGGGAGCCTACCAGTCAGCCCCAGACTCTGGTGGGAAGCTAGGGTGGAAATGCTCAGACGGGCTGGAAGCACACCCTCATCAGGAGTATCCAGTGGCCACAACAATGGGCCAGTGTGGATTAGGTCAGGAGGGAGAGATTCAAGCACCCAGGGAAGAGATTATGGAAATAAGAGAGCCTGTGTGATCCTGTTCCCTCTCCTGCCTCACTGTGGGTGGAGAATGAACGAGGCAGAGCTTGCTCTCAAGGAGCTCGCGGTGTGGAGGGGATAAGACAAGACAAGGTTGCCCCTCCCCACCCCGTCTGACTCTACTTACTGTTTTCTTCAGGCAGCACCTGCCAGGGCTGTGGGTCCAAGAGGTTTTGAGGCCAAAGCACCAGGGAAGATCCCTCCACTGTGCAGGGACGATTTTGTGCTTGTGCTCAAATGTTTAGGACAATGCCTGGCACATAGTATTAAATAGATGCTCGGTCTATATTTGTGGGATGTTTGTCTTGCTTTAACTCCTTTTTTTCAGGAAACATGAACACAAACAAGCTTGATTTTGCTGCATTGACCAGAAGTGTGGGCAATGTCATCCTGGGACCAGAGGGAAGTTTGAAGCATATGCCCTTTGCGCACAGAGAGCTATACATGACTGGCTCTCTCAGAGGCAAAGCCAGGTTCCCACGAGCTTACAGCTCGAAATGAGAGATTCCTGCAGAGCGGGCCCCGGACACAGGTTTCAGGCCATCATCTCTCCCCAGAGCAGCCTGCCACTCCCTAGATCACCCCCTCGGGTGCTGGGCCCGTGTCTCAGCTATAAATCACAGGCTTCCACGCCCCAGCGGTGCCTTTGAGGTCCCAACATCAAGCTTGTTTAGAGTGTGACCTTTAAGAAAAATTAAAAAGGAAAGTCAGTTTTTTCTCACAGGTGACCTGAGATTAAAGTTTCTAAAATGCAGCTGGAAAAAGTGGAGGCTGAGCAAGTCTCAGGGAGGGAAGGATAACTGAAATACACAGCTCTGAAGGTCGGCCCACCTCTACGCTTACCCATCCGTGGGAAGGTGTAAGAACGTTTCGCCACACACCACAGCCTGGAGAAGGAGAGAAATTCTCACCATGGGGGGCAGAAGGCTGTGTGGGCAAATGACAGGGGCTTGGCCTTGCTCGAGGGGTCAGCAGGGCTCCCTGAGGACATGACATTTGAGCTGATATCCAACTTAGGGAACGAGGAGTGAAGAAGGGGATGAAGAAAGGGAGGGGCAAGCGAGGCAGAGGGATCGATATGGAAAGGCCTTAAGTGGGAAGTGAATGTGGGGCAGGCAAGGAACAACAAGCAGGCCTGCAGTAGGGGTACCCAGCAAGGGGGAAGGTGGTTTGCATGGGGTTAGGGGTGATCACACAGGTCTGTGAGGCCAGTGCCTGAAGAAGGAGTGAGTTAGGGTTCTGAGAAGTCCCTCTAGAGCCCCTCATCTGGAGGGTGGGAAAGGAGCACACCGAGGGGGAATTTAAAAAAATATTTTTCTTTTCAGGGCTAATACCTTTATAGAAATATAAACTGCAGGGCTCCGCTCTGAAGCAGGGAAACAATTCGAATACCAAGCCTTTACCCCCACCACCACCCCAAACTCAAGGAAGATCAGCCCTGGTTGGAAGCATTTAACAAAGTCCAAGAGAGAGAGAGCAGACAGTGCCTCCGTCACTGACTGCACAGTGAAGCTTCCAGCCCTCCTCCAGCAGGGACAGAAAGGTGCATGGGAGGAATACCCAGGCTCTGGTGTAAAGACAAAGGGGCTCACAGAAAGCGGGTGGAGTCTGGGAGAAGTCACCCACTCCCACTCCGCATCCGTGCCAACGAGAGGTCTGCACAGAGCTGCCCTTCGGTGTGAGCAAAGGAAAAGAAATGGCAGGGCACGTATGCAAACGCATTGCCAATCACATCAAAGTAAGAAAGGCAGCAGCGTAGCATGAAAAAGAAAAAGAACTCAGTCTGGAAGAAAAGCTAGCCCAAGAAATAGAAGAAAATTATCCACAAAGGTTTATTTTCAAAAGAATTCAATAACAATACAAAAGCTCAAAAACCAAATGATAAAACAATAGAATAAAATTTAAAAGGGAAATTGTAGATTAAAAAAACAAATTATGGATCAAAATAACAACATAATTGGCCCTCCGTTTCCACGGGTTCCACATCTGCAGAGTCAACCAACCACAGATAAAAAATATTAAAAAAAAAAAACCCACAATAAAAAATAACAATACATCAATAAAAAACAATACAGGATAAGAACTATTTACATTGTATTAGGTATTATAAGTAATCTAGAGATGATTTAAAGTATATGGGAGGATGTGCATAGATTATATGCAAATACTATATCATTTTATATCAGGGAGTTGCGCATTCTTGGATTTTGGTACCCGTGGGTGTCCTGGCACCAACCCCTACAGATACCAAGGGGCAATTATATTATAAAACTAATAAATAAAGTAGAAATGCTATAAAACTGATGGAGTTTAAAACTGAGCTATTAACATGGAGAAAATACATGAAAAATAAGTTGGTAGCAAAGAAAATGCTCTCTCTCTCTCTCTCTCTCAATATATATATATACATACATACATACATACATACATACATACACTACATGGAGGACAACTGGTATCCCTAAAGTAGAGGCCCCAGCCAAAAACAAAAACAAACAAAAAGGTATTCAAACAGCTAATAGTAAAAAATGTCCTTAAAATGAAGGAAAAATCAGAGAGTCAAAGGCATAGCCTGGTGAAACTGCTGAACTTCAAAGATCTAGAAAGAATTATTCAGTCAGCAAACGGAACAAGTAAATCACCTCAAAAGGAACGCACAGGCTGGCGTCAGACTTTGCTAATAGCTATGTGGGCAGGCAGATGTTCTTGTGAATGTAGAACCCCAGGCAAGGGAGAGTCCTTCCACGGCGAAAAGTTGTTTGATAGTGAAATTCAATCAACCAAGATATAAATTAATGGATTCAGTATGGGAAACTATGATAACGCAACTGGGAATCATTACATTCTTCTAAATTCTGAAATAAAACTAAAACACTATGAAGTTATTATAAAACTTAAAATGAAAAAATTATTTTTAAAAATTAGCAAAAATTGGGAGGTGGGGAAAGGTGAAGAAACAGAAGTATAGCAACCTCCTTATCTTTCATAGCAATGGATTAGTTATGACTATTTAAAATTGAAACATGAAGTTTAAAATAATTATTCAAATCTCATTGCTTTTATAACAATCTTTCCTAATCCTAAGAGAATCTTGTGGGAAATAATATGTATTTTGTGGTGAAGAAGCATTTATCACATGTAGCAGTTCCTTCCATTTATATTACTTTATTTTTCTTCAGTTACATTTAACAAAATTAAATTAATGTTTTAAGGATTACCATTATCACATTTTTCTAATGTTAGTTTTGAATTTCTGTCTTTCTCACTATAGTGAAGATAGGTAGCTTCTATACCTAAAGTGACATTGACCCAAATTATTTAACAATGGTAATTTCTGGATTATTTTGAGTCACTTTTATTTTCTTCATTTTATATATACACATATACACACCTATCTTTTCCAAAATGTTAATAGATAGGTATAACTTTAAAAAATACAGAGTCTTTTCTAAAAATAAAAATGTCACACATAAAAAGTATGTCAATAGCATTGCATATAAGTTAAAGCCACTATGATGATTTCCACGTTAGTTAATTCCTATTTGCTAGCTGCTAACGCTAGAACGTTTTCAAAATCTCCCTCTCCACAATTTTGATAAGGCATTTGTAATTTTCCCCCTCTGATGCAGGAATGCACACACTAATTCACTTTTCCCCCTGTCTTGTCCTCCAACCAAATACTCGGAGCCTTTCTGATGTACGTCACCTGTTACTTGATCCTGCCTCACTGTTTTCACTGTGGTACCAGACACACACAGTAATCAGAATTTTGAAACATTTGCAGGAATCTTTATTTAACTTACTCAGAAAAGCTCTGTCGGTGTCTAATTCTTCAGCCCCCTTCCTGGCCTAGAACTCTGATCTCTCCGGTCAGGCATATCTCAATCCTCTTCCCAGAGAAGACACAGATACCAGAAAGCACTCCCAAGTCTTCCTCCAAGACTGAACTGTGAAACGTCGTTGGTTCTGCCTTCCGCTCACTCTCTTTTCTCCTAACACCCACAAGTTTCTCTATTTCTAAATTATGCCCAACAGCAGTGACTCAAAACCTTAGTATCGTGGAACAGAAATTCTCCCAGTATACAGAAATAAATCCAAGGATACCAGAATTTCATAAAAAGAGAATCTGTGGTTGGGGAGGGATTACTGTACATACAAATCACTGTGAGTAATGCAAGTAAAAGCCACATTGACAGAGATACCTGAATACTTGCACCACGTATCTGTCGTGGCCATGACAGCTGCGATACATGGGTGGGGGAGGAGCGTGCATCTTCCAGTATTGATGGTCCTGTTTTCAGGCTAATGGTGCATTCGTTTACTATGGATGCTCTTATTAGGGCAGTTAGCACTTCAAGACACACTTTATAGAAACTGACAGTGATTAGTTCTGCTCATATTTACTCATTTGATTAGGCTAGCTACTCTTCTTTGAAAAACAATATAGTTAGACTGTCGTAGGACTATGATTGCACACATGAAGTTGAAGACAAAGGAATGCCAATGCAAGGACTAGTGAATAATCTGTCCGGCAAATCCCATTTGCATCTCTTCAGCTCCCTCCTACTTTGGTGTCCAGCTCTGAGCTCAGGACTTTATATCATTATCTTTCTACTTAACAGCTCCCCTGGGCTGGCAGGAATTCCACAGCAGAGTCGTGTACAGTGGCTCAGAAGGACAGAGCTACTGGCTTAGACTGAAGAGCCGGGATGTGCGCCTCCCTCCCATCCCAGTGTAAGGCCATCTTTCTTGATGGATACCAGCTGAGACTCAAACAAGGCCAAACTCCATGATTTCTATTCGACCTTGGGCAAGCTAGTCACACCTCTGGGACTTGCAGTTCTCCTCTGCAAAATGGAGCTGATAAAAGGATGTACCCCATAGGGTGGTTGATTTAGTCTTCTTGGGCCACCATAACAAAATACCATAGTATGGGTGGCTTAAACAACAGAATTTATTTTCTCACAGTTCTGGAGGCTGGAAGTCCAAGATCAAGGCATCAGCAGGATTGTTTCTGGTGAGGACTCTTTCTGTGGCTTGCAGACAGCACCTTCTCACCTGGTCCTTTTTCTATGTGTGTGCACAGAGGAAAGGAGCTCCCTGGTTCCTCTTTTTATAAAGACACTAATCTTATCAGATTAAGGCCCCATCCTTGTGGTCTCATTTAACCTTAATTAACTCATTAAAGGCCCTATCTCCAAACACCATCACATTGGGGTTAGGGCCTCAACACAGGAATTTTGCAGGTACACAATTCAGTCCATTACAGTTGTGATGATTAGGTAAGTCACTGCATGTTATGCACTTAGGACAGTGCCTGCACATATTACGTCCTTAAGAAATGTTACCAATTATTGTTTTATTATTATTGCTGTTATTACTATTATTGTCACGACAAGCTAACATTTGAAGAATAGTAAGTGCCCAGTATTTTATGCTTAAAGTTTCCTCTGGGTAAGTATCTTGATGGGTTGTGTAAGGTAAGAAGGGGAATGGCCAGCACCCCACGATCAGGTTAGTCCAGCTGTTCCCACACTTGGATCTGCCAGAGGTGAGAAGGCCATATTGAACACAAGAGGATAAATGTAATGTAGTGAGATTTTCACAAAGACTGAATTCTGACAAACATTTTCATAAAGATTAAATTCTTAAATGTTTAAATTTTGAGATTATGTCTTTTTTTTATTTTTCTGTGTTAAACTGACCTTGCTTTAAAGAATGATATACCAGTGATGGAAAGTAGCTCTCTTGCTTTTGTTTAGGGGTATGTGTGTATGTGTGTGTGTGTGTGTGTGTGTGTGTGTGTGTGTTTTAATATCCTTAAATGGAAAGGTTATAATAGTAATCTGATATTTTAGAGAACGTTTTTGGTCCAAAAGTCTGGAGCCCACGGCTGGACTAAGGTCCAACATGAACTGAAGAATAAGCATGCTCTGTCCCAGGCTTTCATTTTCCAGATGTATAAGTGGGATCATGACATCATTTGGGTGTTTCCAAGTGCTTTGGCTGATGTTGAACCTTGGTCCCTCAAGCTAACAGCTGGCACTGGCTGAGTGTTGGCTGGGATGCTCAATGCCATGCACACAGACAAGACATATATCAATGCATATGCTTATTTGTGCAGAATGGCAATTGAAGAAGCCCTGTTTAGGCTGTACTGCGGTTGACAGGAACAACTTAAAAGGAACCATCTAAGAGATAAAGCACCCCTAGTTGGCCTACCCTTGATAAATTCACTAAACACTGTCACTACTTTTTCCAAATGAAAAAGATGGCTTCATGGAATAATCATGAAGGATTCTTCTAGCACTCACATTCTTTAATCATCTGGAAAAGAGTCACTCCCTGTGATCGTGGAATAAAGCTGAAGAGTTGGCATCTGAGTTATCACACCCTGACCTGATGGTTAAGCCTGAATTTACAATCTAAGCCTACAGGCAAAATGCAGACTTCCTTATTTGTGTCTCATTCCCAAGTTGTTGGGAGTGAAATTCGTGTCTGACAGCCATTATCTGGGGCAAACATGTTTTCTGCTTGGCTGGAATTGTGCACAACTCCTGACCAGGGGTTTCCCAGCAGGTCCCAAAGTCATTTACTGTCATGAATAATCCAATGATTCAGGCTTAAACTGTGCTGATCTCAGAATTATGGACTCCTGTCATTCAAAGTCAATGGATAACACTGACCACCACTCCCCAGTCCCAGATTGACCTGGATAGAGAAAGGTGTCTTGGATAAAAGAGGCCTCAGTAAAAGTAAAAACAAAACAATAACAAGAGTAACTTAAGTAATCAATACTTAGTGAGAGCCTGCTCCATTCCAGTAATGTGCTGAGCATTGAACTCATTTCATTTATTCCTCACTGCAGCCCTATGAAATAGGTTCTGTTTTATCCCATTTTATAGAATAGGAATCTGAAACAAAAGTAGCATGAAATTCTGATAGATGCAGAAAAGCCCTCCTCCTTGTTTTCAAAGAGCTTTGGAATCTCATGAAATAAGGTATAAAGGCCCAGCTCACCTGCATCCCAACCCAAAGCTGTCTTTAATTGCTTGTGCACTCCAATGAACCCCACCACAGCGTAGGCCAAGGGTCCCAGGGGACAAGCCATATCTTATAGGGTAGTCTACTGAAAGTGGCCCAGAGTAGGAACCCAGGAGGCAAGAACTGGGAAGTTCAATCATGCAATAAAAAATCAACCAAAAACACAGACACCAGGGTCCTGGCCCTACCAGCCCAGCCTCTCCTGCCCATCCTCAGCTCTCCACTGTGGCCACCCAAGCTCCCTAACTCCAGCCCACGGGGTGGAGTGGGGCCTAACTATGCTGCCTCACCTCTCCCTTTGCCGCAGGCTCCATCCTCATGCCCTCCTCCTTGGCCTCTAGCAGCATCCCTTTCCCCAGCTCACTTGGCCTCCTGAGGCTTTCTCCTCCTAACTACCCTCTCCACACACACTGGAAGCACATACCTGGATCTGCAGTTAGACCTCTAAAATGGCAAGAGTGGCTCAGTGCAAGCCCGTGGGCTGGGAGCCCTGAACTCCCTGGGACTCTGGGTGAGGGCCCTTCCCTCTCTGGGGCCTGGAAGTAGCTGATCCCCTACCCAAGGCTTTCCAGAGAGGCTTCTCAGAGAGAAGCATTTGATCTTCCCCAGGCAAGTCCAGAACTGGAGTCACATTTATCTAACCCTCAGGGGTACCCTGGGGGCCCACCAGGAAGGTGGAGGAGAGGGTCACCCCCACTTTGCAAATGAATTGCTGAGACCATCACACAGCAACCACCATCACACAGCGTGGTGGCAATATTGCAAAGAGAATCCAAGTTTCCTGACTTCCATACACCACCTGTCCATGAGGTTTTAGGTCACTGCCTGAGCACAGGGTCCTAGGAGAGGGAGACATCTCTGTAGACCCTTCAGAAAGCCAACACTCGTCACAAGGGTCTTCACCCAAGGAGGTGCCAGGCCCTGATGTGGAAGACCCATGGCCCAAGGACCCAGCTAGTCCTCTGCTTTGCACAGGCAGCACGAGGGGGGGGGGGATGATGCTTGCCAGCTACGCTTCTGACTCCCTGCAGGGTCCCTCCAGCTCTGCCCTGCTCCCCTACATGTCCATTTCCCTTCTTGCTCTGAAACAGTGTTCCTGCCTCCCTGCATGGCCCCTCTCCTGAGGAGATGCTCTGGCCAGAGGACGATGTCTAAGCCCAGATGGTGAGGGAGAATTAGCAGTGAGCCCCACTGAGCCGTGAAGGGAACTGAAGAGGTGAATATTTTACACCTGCAATTAGTCACACATGCAGAACTGTGCTCACAACTAGTTGCACCTGCAAGTGGTTAATTGCTAAATAGCAAATGCAATTAGGCACTTACACATTATCTCCAGGATGAAAGTTGCCAACACAGTAGTCTCCAGTATATGCATAATGATGCACACAGACATACACATGCATGCATAGACAAGGGTGCAAACACACGCGCACACACGTGCACACATACACACATGCCCTGATGGAGTGAACATAGAATAAAGCAATTTGACCCTCAAGGTTGGAGACTGAAGGACACTAGTGGGGGCCTCTTTATTAGAATGTCAAGGTGGTGCATTAGAAGAATCTGGGTTTCCTCAGCCTTATATTGATATACAGGACATAGTCTATGACTCAGGCGCCAGATAAGAACAGCACAGGATTGCAGATTGTCCTTTGATAAAGACCGAGCAATAGTGGGAAACAAATTGGACCTGGGCACGCAGGGCCAGGCTGCAGAGAAAGCCAAGGCTTTCAGGCCTCGCTAACTGCTGTTGATCCCTTATGTAAACCATTATTTAACTGCACAGGACAGAGGCTAGCCATAATTGTTATATTCACAGTTTTTTTTTTAATCTCAAAATATCACTTTGGAAAGTAACACACAAAATCAGAGAGTGACCTTTAAAAATTCTGTTTAATGCCTCTTTTGTAGCCCTTTCTTCCTTCCTCCAGTATCTTCGAGCTGTGATACTGAGTTGTCATATTCTTCAAAAATATTTCCTTTTTAGCAGCCGAGTGAGGAGGAATACATCTGTGTATTTAATTGTAGCTGGTTCAGACGTGGTAGACTGAAGAACTTCTTCAGTGGTAATGAGATGTGATGAGGCGCAAAACTGGCAGGCTGAGGGACAGAGCTGATGATCAGAACCCCAGTGAGGCACAGAACACCTTTCTCACGGATGCCAGTATGTGCCTGCCCTTTCACGCGGGGCCACACCGCCTCACTGGCAGACTTTCATCCCACGTTGAGAGAATCAGTTCCCCTTTCTCTCTCCCCCATTCCTTCCCTCTCTCTTTCCTTCTTTGCTTTCCTCTATCCTTTCTTTCTTCTTTCCCTCCCTCCTTCATCCATTCATCAAAAAGGAATCGAATGATCAGAAGTCACTGGAAACAACTCCTGCCTTCTACGCACTCACAGTACAACTGCAAAGAACCTTCATCTGTTTGTTGTTTCCAGGTCTATGATTCAGAGAAAAAATTGCATGAGCATTAAAGATAAGTGTAACGTAGTCATTAAAGATTAAGGACTTGGACTCAGCCCAAATTTAAACCTCAGCTCCGCCACTTGGCAGCTGTATGATGTTGGACGAGTATTAATAACTTAACCCCTGTGAGACTAAATGTACTCATTTGTAAATGGGCATAATATAGCCTACCACTCAAAGCTGTACTGTAGGTTAAACTGCACTCTTAGCAAATTATCTGGTTTATTGTAAGGGCTCAATAATAACTAAATAATAGTTGTTATTACACTTACCTTTCAATGGCACGTTGTTAAAGAAGAACCCATTAATACCGGCTGTCTTCATGGAGAGTCTAGTTACAGCCGTAAAAAATTGGATAGATTATGAACAACTCCAATAAGATTATGGGCTTCTCCAGAGAACCTTTTTATCTGCATATGCTTAGCACCTAGAGCAATAGCTGGGCACAGGACACATGCTCACTAAACATTTGATGAGTGGGTAGGTGGATGCAGATGCATGAATAAAAATGTGGAGAAGAAAAGGACATTCTAAAGAGAGGGCAACAACACTCATTTAATGAGAACATTGTGGTAGTCAATGCAATTTGCCATTTTTTCTAGCTGTGTTCTAGGCACATTGTAGAATTGTACCTCCTGGCAATTTTGAGGTAGGGTGAGGCCATGAGTTTAGTTCTGGCCAATGAGTTGTAAATAGAAGTGATATGTGTCACTTCTCAGCCAGTGCATTTAATTGCCAAAGCAAGATTCTCCAGAGCTCCCTTTCCTTCTGTCAAATGACTGCCAATGACATGGAGCAGACCCCTGCCTACCTATGATGAACATGCAAGACAAGGGGGAAATAAATTGGCATTATTTTAAGGCACTAAGATTTGGGGAATGTTTGTTACTGAAATGCAACCCATGTATCTAGCCATGCTGACTGGTACAGGTATAATAGTTATGAAGATCTAATGACAAAATCTAGCATGGCTGGAGTGCTGGTGAGAGGAACAAATGAGGTAATAAAGGTCATTTGGGACCACTTTTGACTACCAAAAATAAAGCAGCCAGTCAATATGTGTTTCAGGAGACCCCAATGTGTTAGCAGTGGCTTGGCACAACAAGGAAGACCCTGCAAGGTACGAAATCCCGCCTGCCCTGTGCCCATCTTCCTGGTCAAGCCTTGAAGGAGGGGAACTCTTTGAGTTCATGGATAAGGTGCTTTGAATTCCCAGGAATCCATCTTTTTGGCTTCTCCTCTTTCAGAGAGGTTCTCAATACCTTTTTACTCTGAGTCCCTCCAAGCTGACACAGTGTTACGGCTTAGGAACAGAGGCAGGGAATCCTCAAACCATGTAACACTCAAGCACTGAGCCTAGCTGGTGCCAGATCTTACGTGAAGACACGCAAGTATCGAGTGTTTATCCCTAGCAGAGGAAAACTAAATGGAACAATCTGGAATGCCTCCCTTCTCACGTAGATGGAGAAATCTAGAGGATTACCAGAGCCCACTGCTAGCAAGTCTCTGTAGAGATTATCTTGTTCATATCCTTTCTTCTCGATAGCAATGAACCTAGATCAATATAATCAGAAGAGAAATAGTCTGCTGTGGGTTTCAAGAACGGCTGCAAATTCTTGACACCCCTCCCACTGAGAGGCAGGGTCTGTGTCCTTTCCTCTTCAATCTGGTTGGGCTTGAGACTTCTTCAACCAACGGGGTGTGGCAGAAGTGATGATATGTGATTTCCAAGTCATAAAAGCCATGAAGCTTTTGTGTCCTTCATTGCAACATTCTCTTTTGGAACTCTGAACTACCACATCAGAAGACCATTTTGCCCTGAGACCACCATGCTGTGAGGAAACTCAAGCCAATGGAGAGGGCAAATGTAAGGGCTCCAGTCAACAGTCTCAGCTGAGCTGAGCCTTCTGTCATTCCAGCCCAGGTACCAGACATGGGAGAAGCCTCTAGATGATGCCATCTCCCAGACATTCACATCTTGTAGCTCAGGCCTCATATTTAATGGAGTAGAGGTACCCAGTCCTGTTGTGCCCTGTCCAAACTCCTGACACAGAGAATCTGTAAGAATAATTAAAATGGTTGCTATTTTACATAACCACTGAGGTGGTTTGTTGTGCAGCAGTAGGTAACAAACACAGTCCTCCCAGGTCTCCAGCAGTCAATGTGGGGATAGCCCAAATGGCTTGCATTCAGGGATCAAAGTAAAAATGGAAAAACATATGATTTAGGAGAGAGAGTCTGGGTTTAAATACCACCTATAATCACCCACTAACTGGATGGTCTTGGGTTGGTCATTCAACCACTCTTGTTTCTATTTTTCTCCTTCTGAAAAGCAGAGAAAATAATCATCACAGTACAGATGCTCCTTGACCTATGACGGGGTGATTGCTGATAAACAAACCCACCTTAAGTTGAAAATGCATTTAATACATCTAACCTACTGAACATCATAGCTTAGCTTATATGGTTTCTACTGAGATGTGTATTGCTTTGGCACCACCATAAAGTTGAAAAATCCTAAATTGAACCATCATAAGTTGGGGACTGTCTGTAATCATTTCCCCATAAGAGTGTTAAAAAAGTAAATGGGAAAGTGAAGTTCACTAAGGCCCTGTACAAATGCTTGTTGTTGCTGTCAATAGAGTGAAAGAAGCTCTTTCTAAAATGTTTTCTTGAAGTGAAGACCATAATCTGAAGCTATTTATGGAGAATGGAGTGAGTTTTACACACATACACACACACACACACACACACACACACACACACACACACACACACACACACACACCCTTGGCTGCCTTTCTAAAGACAATGGATTCCTTTGGAATAAAAGTCTAAAGTTACAGAAAAACCTGAAACACATCAATCTGGCTGGCTTTTTTTCCCCCCCTTCGAACATGCTCTTTTACCAAAGTTTAAAAATTACAGAATAGCTTCCAAAGATCTAATCACTAGATTTCGTCTTCCTAAGATTCCAGGTTAAAAATAGCTTAAATACACTTCTTCTGTCAGTCAAATCACAAGGTAGAAGATACTGTACCATTCTAAATATAAGCTGAGAATTCTTTCCCCAAAGAAAAATCCTCTAATATCTTGATTTTGTTTCCTTGGGGGCCTTTATGAGCCACATCGTGAGGCCAGAAACCCTGAGTGTTTGCCTGGCTTTCAGGCCCCCGGCCCCACTCTCCATGGGCACAGCACCCCACAGGAGGAAACCCAAGAAAGCTGGTTCTACTTTACTCCTCTGAAGCCAGGTGGCAGTAGTGCCCCCAGCACTTACTATGTTGGGTAGCTTCCATACCACATTCATCCAATACATCTATAATGAGTCCCTCATTGTGCCTCCTCTGTGCCTGGTGCCCGAGCCACAGAAGGGACCCAGAGGTCATCCTGCCACAGCTAGCATCTCGTGGAGGACCAGGCAGAAAGAACAGTCTCTGCCTGTTCAGTGTGACAGACACCACTGGAGTTGGATGCTCACAAAGCACTGGCGACACAGAAGCAAGAACCACTGACATGCTGTTGGGGACAGCAGACAGGGAAGGCTTATTTAGGCGAAGCCATTTGAGCAGACCTGGAGTCATGCAACTAAAGGGAAAGAGAAGGGAAATCCAGGAAGAGGAAAGAGTGTGTAGGTGACATCAAAGCATGAAAGACCAGACTCCATTCTGGGAACTCCTTAGTGCTATGTGGCCAGACGCTTAAAGTGGAGCAACAGTAGAGGGGTCTTGTGGGGAGCAGCTTGCTCAGTGGCCTGGTGCTAACGCAGGGGGTTCAGACTTGACTGCGGGAGTAACAAACAGATTGACAGAAGAATCTCCCATCGGTGGACAGAACCAGCTTTACTTTTGGGGAAAGTGCCTGGGGCAGCTGTGGAAGATGCATTGAGGACCAGGACAGGAGCCAAGGAGACCAGACAGGGCCCCAATGCAGTGGCTTAGGGTAGGGGCAACGGAGAGAGAGGAAGGTTCAGCTCTTCTGCAGTAAAAGGGATAGGACTTGGGAACCCAGTGGCTTGGGGAGGTGGGGGCTTCTGAGGGGAGGCAGGAAAATCTCGGCTCTCCAGTTGTTGAGACCCCACAAGCAGACATCTGCCCCCTCAGACTAATGCAGCCAAAGGCCAATGGTGAGTGTGGTGGAGCTGTCAGGCTCATCCACGGCTGAACCCACTGTCTGAGGATCCTCCAAACAGGCCTGGACACTGTGGAAAGGAAAATGGAGACTGAGGAAGGCACCGGACAAGGGTCTTCTTTCACTCTCTCCTTCACCAGCAGAGCCAGGCTGGGCTGGCGGGAGGCTCTGCTTCTAGCCCTAGCAAAGGGCTCAAGGGCTTCCAACACCCACTGGGGTCAGGCCTCTGCTCTTATGCCTCTGGGGAGTGACCCATGGGGCTCCAGAGGCATCTTAGAAGATAAAAATCCATCCTTCCGGTGCTGAGGGTGGAAGGGAGGAGAAGCAGCGGAGAAGGCAGAGAGAGGATGCTCAGGGACAGTTACAGAAGAAATGATGGGGAAACAAAACCAGGGCACCTCGCCAGGAGCAAATTGAGGTCTGGCTGGACCCTGGGGAAGCCTGAACATGGCCAGGATGACAGAGAAAAGCCGGGGTGAGGGATACAAAGTGGAAGGGACAAAAGAGATGTCTTGGTCACTGGGCCTTGCTACTCTTCTTGAAATGAAGGCATGAATGTGAAGGGATGAGTATTTGGGGAAAGTCTGCCGCGGCGCGGGCCCTGGGGGAGCAGTAAAGGAGCGCAAGGTGTGGAGTCCATTCTTGGTGAAGACAGATTTTTCTGCCTCTCCGGGCCCTCCCAGAGCACACCTTTGCTGAAGGGAACAGGCCGGGAGCTGGAGCTCTTCCAAGGCATTCTCCTTCCCACCCTGGCCACTCGCTGTGACAGCCAAGTGCCACATGTGCTCCCTTCAGTATACGCTGTGGCTGGGTAGAGGCTTCAAGCACCTCCACCCCCCTACCTGTTAAGCTGTGAAGGTGGAAATGCAGATGAAGAAGATGCAAATCATTTCCCCCCGTGTGAAAACATCTGAAAGGAAGTTTCAGATTTATTTTCCAGCTTTATTAAGGTATAATTGACAAATGAAACTTGTCACATTTTTAATTTTGATAAACTGGGCCTCAAGTGGAAGTGAATGCTCTCCAGGACCTACATTTCCAAGGAAAGGCAGCTGAGTGCAAATGCTGGAAGAGATTCATTTGGGCTGCTGTTTTTAGTAGGATTGTTGTTTTTCTTAGGCCTTTAGATACAAAGATCTGCAGGCATTGAATGACAAGCCCTAACCTTTTAATCCCCCCTAGAAAACTGTTATTTTAGAGCACAGTTTTGCATAAAAGGTTGTCTATGGAAGTATTTGTGGCTTGCAAAAGAAACACCTGGGCCATGACGGGTGTTATAAGTGCACAGAGGAGGAGATGTGGTGACTTCTGGAGAAAGTGAGCCCTAAGCGGAGATCCAAAAAAGGTAAAAAGGGGAGTGAGAATGTTTCAAGCCAAACAAGATAAATTGTTCTGCAACAAAATTAGATTTATCTTTGACAATATTAGAAACTTAGCCAGCAGACCACAGACTCCATGTCACCTCAGGATGGTCAGATCACCTTTCGACTCGGCCCTGCCTGGCACTGCCCTTGTTGAGCCAGGTGAGGAGCTGTTCTCCTGTAGGCCAGGGGGCTGCCAGGCTGCAGTGCCCAGAGGAGCTGCTGCGTCCATCCCTTGGCCCCTCTTCCCTGCCCTTGTCCAAGAGCCTGAATCAGATGAGATCTGTGGCTTCTGCTCTCCTAGCTCCTTCTATAGATCTTTGAACTCGTGTAGGGGAAGGGTGGTCCCAGTTCATGGCTGCAGGACCAACCCATACAGAGGACCATGGGCATCAGGACCTTCGGCCATATATCATCTTACTCCCCTGTCTTTATTTTCCCTTCATCCAACATCCTCATCCAGCCACTCGATTCTGTGTGTTTATTTATACATATCCAGCCTCATCCCCAGAAGATTTAATGTGGCCTGCATGTGTGCACATGCATACACCTTTTTAGGCAAGATGCCGCCTTTCTGCCCTCTCACTCTGCTCTCTTAAATCTATTAATATTATCCCATCTCTCCAAATAGTTTTTTAAAAAGCCCACTGCCCTTCAGTAACTTTAACTTATTCCTGTAATGACTTCTTATTCATAAGATGAGGTTTAAATAACAGAACCTGCCTCCAGAGTTTATTAGGAGGATTAAATGAGATCATGTGGGCGAAGCCCCCAGCACAGGGCTAGGCACACAGAGCAGGTGTTGGGTCAACATGTGCTGCATGAGGGAACAGTTGAGACAGTCCTGGAAAACCATCTCTGATGCCAGAGTAGCAGGAGCCATGGCTTCACCAGCAAATTCCCACCACTGCTCTCCCCAAGCCTGCCCTTCACTCCTGTATAGCCTACAGTATTTCTGCTTTGTCTTTGCTCACTCTCTGCACATGATCTTTAGCCTTATCCTCAAATCCAAGCCAGCTGTGCAAGGCCTCCCGCTGCCCAAGGTTCTCTGCCACCAAACCCAGGGAGGGCAGAACTGACCCCAGCTCATTAGATGTGGCATCTCAGGTCCCCGAGCTCTCTGAGTCTCTGGAAGAGAGTTTCCAACATTGACTCCCTAACTCAATAGAACAAAGTCAACGGCTTTGGAAACAGCTTCCTTTCTACATTTAAAAATAAGATCATGAAAAGTCCCCCAGAAAAATCAATGCTGGCTTTTTAAAACTCCAAATCAATATGATGTGTGAAAGTTCTCATTAAGAGAGAGATGAGGGAGGTCAGAGAAACAAGGAGATTCAAAAGAGAAGACATGGAGAGAGGTGAGGAGAAAGAGAGACAGACAGAGGGACAACGGGCAGTTCCAGGTAGGGGACAGTAGCACAGGGAAGAAGGAAGAATGGCAGGGAGGAGCAAGGCACATGAACTGCTCAACCAGGAAGGGAAAGCAGAGAGCCAGCCCTTCCATGCAGGAAACAGGGAAATGCTGCCGCGGTCCAGGAGCGAATAGTTGAATAGTCGTGGGACTGCTGACCCCTTCTGGGAGCTCCCAGGCTGCCTCAGGAAGTTGGGGGGCAGAGAGGCAAAGAGGACAAGAGGAAAAAACAGGAAATGTGCTGTGACGTAGGTACCAGCAAAAAAGTAAATTAGGATGCCCAGCTCATCCTAAAGTAGGAAATAAAAAACTCTTCATAGAAGAGGTAGAGTTTAGGCAGGCCTTGAAGGGCTAATGAGATTTAAAATGGAACTGTTGGGGTTGAAGGGGTGAGGTGGGGGTAGTGCGGGCAGGGTGGGCACAACATGCTGTGCATGAAATTTGGAAAACAGTAACAGCCAATACATACTGGAAGCTCTCTGAGGGCCAGTGGCATTCTGAGCACTTTATAAGCATTAATTCATTCAATCCTCACACCACCCTAGGAAGTAGATTGGTATTATGCCCATTTTACAGCTGAGGAAACCAAGGCACAGTGAGGTCAGGTAACTTACCCAAAGTCATACAGCTAATAGGTGGTGGCATTAGGGTTCAAATCCAGGCATTCTGGCCCCAGAGCCTACACTCTCAACCAAGCTGGGTTTGGGGCCCATGGGGTGTGTGCGTGTGTGTGTGTGTGTGTGTCTGTATGTGTGCCCTTGAATGCTTGCCTGAGAACAAGCTCTTAACCCCACATACAATAGGGAGCTACAAGAGTTTTTGAGCATTGGAGTAACTGGCTCAGTCTGGGATTTGGGAAGATGAATATGGAAACGGGATGAACTGGGTTTGCTTAGTGGCTAAAGCCTAAAGGCAGAGAGACGGGACATAACTTCCAGCCCAGATGAAGCCCTAAATCACTCCACAGCACTCTCTGAAGACTCTCTCTCCAGTAGAATCACCAACTTCCTGCTAGCCTTTGGGTCATGCCTCCTGCCCACATGCTCCTCCCGTTTTCGCAGATCAGACGACACCTCTCAGCATCTCCCTAAAGGAATCAGGCACACCCTCCAGGGCAGGCCTTGGAGCCTGGAGCTGCAGAGTTTTTCTTCAGGATTCGGTATTCTGGAAATGTTTTTCCCCAGGCTCTTTAACAACCCCTACCCCATCCCACCTCTGCCAACCCTGGGCATTTTAATTCTGCTCAGATAATTTCTTTTTTGTTTTTAAGACCAGAATACAGACAATGAGCACTTCTGCTCAGCTCCCCTCCCACTGCCGGACCTACAGTGGGCTCCCCCGTGATGAAGAACCAGGGGCATCTTTTCCAGGCTGAGCTGGGAACTTGCTTTGGACCTTGTTGGTCTACCCTGTCCTTCACCATCAGGTTCCCGCCACCCCATCTCCTAGGAAAGGCAAGGGAGCAGTGAACACAGCCAGAGAAAATGGTCCCTTTACTGTGTGCCTGCCCTGAGAATGGGCTGCAGACCTGAGGCCACAGGGGGTGCCATGGCTGGGACTTCTGCAAGAGGACACATTTCTCATACTCAAGAAGGGAGAGTAACTGTGCCAGCACCCCCAGCTCAGTTAGGCATCAGATTGATCTATCATCGGAATCAGACTCCAATGTCTTATTGATGGAGCACCTACCTGGGCTTTGGAGGAAGCAAGAAGAGGAGTCAGACCAGATGCCCACTGAGCACAGAGACAGGGACGCAGCTGAGACACAACCTGGAGTGTGCAGGTGCACAAGGGACCCACCTCGGTCAGAGCTGCCCACACTCCCAGACTCAGGGACCAAGCAGGACTGTCACAGGCAAGGCAGGAGGGCCGCTGGGCCTTCTCCCATCCAAGAAAGGCCTCACATGCACACTCAGTGAAACACACTCACAGGACTGAAATGAGAAGTCCGTCTACAACTTGGAAGTATGTCCCATTATCCAACCAGCCCTCCTCTAGGGCATGCACATGAGCACATTTTATAAATCTTGCAAGTCTCTTCTTTTAGCATAACACGTAGCATTGCAATTTTTGTATTAAAAGTATTTGTTGACTGTAAATATTTAAATTGTACTATAATTTTTGTAACCCTGATTTGACATTACCTCTTAAAAAATATATACATATTCTTAGAGAAAGACCCCCATACCCAGGCACTCTCTGTACAGCTAAGAAGCCCTGCACAGCAATGCTGGCTCATCACAAAGATGCTTCAAAGGAGGAGGGAAGGGGAAGTGAGGACAGGCAGCCTCTCCTGGGGCAGGACTTCCCCCAGAGGAGCCCGGGGAGGCAGGTGTGGCCACGAGCACTGGTCCGCACAGGGAGAGACAATTCTCAGACACTGCTAGTTTCTGTTTCTGATCTGTAATTAAGACCTCCGTTTAAGCTGGTAACTCTTTTCCAAAAAAAGACAAAGGAAGACATTTCAGCCAGCTCTGCTTGGGCTTCTTGTCTGTGAATTATTATAAGTGTTAATGAGATTCTTCATTAAAGTATAATTTAAGAAATACTACAAGTTGGATTCCCTTCACCCTAGTAGGTCTGGTGACTCAAAACCAGCCACTCCTCCCACTGCACTGAAACAAACTAATCAAAAGGGAAAATGAGTCGCTTTGGTCCACCCAGTGGTGGAAATGAGACCAAAATAGGAAACAACGTGGGTTTGCTTTTCTAGGAACAGATATAGTATGTGACCCAATTCAAACAGGCCAGGAGCCTCAGCTGTTCAGAGATAATCCAAGAGCGGGGCCGTTTGCCAGGATCTGCAGGACCTGTAGGGTATCCCTTCCGGGTGGGAAGTAGGATGGTATCCAGGGGGGCTAGATCCCTTGCATCAAGGAAGGAGAAGGACAAACAACTACTGCAAAAGTTTTGTACCAGCGCTCACCAGCCAGGGCCTGACAGACACAGCAGCAGCCCCCCACATTGCTGTCAGTGCTGCCGACACTCCAAACCAACATTCCCCTTAAGAACAGTGTGCTTGCTGTGCAAATGCAACCTTCAAGTGCCCAGCCAGCCCTCTCTTCGCCCATCCAAGCAGACTGTGGCCCCTCAGCCCCTCCTATATGAAATTCCTGAGCAGACCCCAGGAAGACATACTGTCATGCAGCCACCCCACCTGCCAGTGCAGAGTCAGGGCAGTGATGCCACCAATGAGGAAAGTAAGCTGGTACTCAGGGCAGGGTCAGGATGAAGAGGAGGGGTCCCACTTGCAGGGAACAGGAATCCACTCACCCCCTTCCCTAATCTGCCCTCTTTTCTTCCAGTCTCTCCATATCTTTGCACTGTTTGCTCCTCGGGTTCCCTGGGCCTCACACTTGATGAGTTAAGCCTCATTGCTGGGACTGAGGCACTATTAGCCAGTTGAAAGCTTCCATTCCAGCTGGCATTGCCTCCTAAACAGCTTTCCCCTCGCGCCCCTGTGCCCTGCACACCAGCTCATCTCTGAGTCACTTCTAACACCCAGGATGGAGGGCTGATTAGCATTTAAGATCATTTTCCCAGGGCATTAGAGCACTTTCTTTCTCTCAAGAGGTATAAGGGTGAGAAAGGGATAAAGCTTAAATTTCAAGCAACAAATACTTTAAGACAGAGAAGGAAAATGGTTTAATTGCTTAAGTTCTTATTAGCCCCAGACAATATGGTAGGCGGGTGTGTGAGAGAAGAGCTCCGGAGTGTTGACTATGACAAACCTGTTTTGCCTGACCGACATGGGAGGCAGAGAGTCCGGGCTCACATCTGATAGCCACTGCTTGCCTTGGAGCCCCACCAGCCATCCCTGTGCCTTCTGCCTGTGCAGTCATGTGGCCTAGGGGACCCTAGCCTCTTCCTTCTTCAAATACTGGTCACTCAGGACACAACCGTTAACAAGCAGACCACTCCCTATACACACACACACACACACACACACACACACAAATATCCCTGCCCTCAGGCAGCCCATGTGCTAGTGAGGAGAAACAGATAACACACATCATAAATCAGCAAAGGGCACACCATGTTAGACATGCTAAGTGCTATGGAGATAAAGCAGTGTAGGGAAATGGGAGGCTGCTGAGCGTGGTTCACGCTGGGAGTGGTGTCAGGGTAGGAGTCTCTGAGAAGGTAATATTCAAGTAAAGTCTCGGAGGAGGTGAAGGAGATGCCCACACGGCTCTCTGATGCTAAGACAATTGGACATCACAGGCAAAATGATAATAAAATGAAGCTCAACCTGAAACTCACACCTTGAACAAAAGTTAACTCAAAATGGATCATAGACCTAAATGTAAAACATAAAACTATAAAACTCTTACAAGATAGCAGAGAAGAAAACCTTTGTGCCAAGGTTAGACAAAGAATTATTGGACCTGACCTGGATTAAAAGAAAAATTAATTGATTGAATAAACTGGGAAAAATGGATTAATTGGACTTCATAAAAACTAAAAATGTTTGCTTCTTGAAAGACACCGTTGAGAGAATAAAGAGATAAGTTATAGACTGGAAGGAAGTATTTGCAAATCACATATTCAACAAAAGGACCTGTATCCAAAAATATCTAAGGAACTCTCAAAACTCAGAAGAAAACAAGCAACTTAATTAAAACTTGGGCAAAAATCTTGAACAGATACTTCACAAAGAGGATAACAGATGGCAAATAAGCACATAAAAGACATTCAATATCATTATTCACTAGATAAATGCAAATTAATACTACTGTGAGATACCATGATGTACCTTGTGGAATGGCTAACATAAAAAATACTGACAACACTAAGTGGTAACGAGGATGCGGAACAACCGAAACTCTCACACTGATGCTCATGGTAATGTACGGTGGCACAGCCACTCGGAACATCAGTCTGGCAGTTAAACATACAATTTCCACATGACACAGTAAGCTCTCTCCTGGGTATTTGCCCTAGAGAAATGAAAATTTATGTGCACACAAAAACCTACACATGAATGTTTATAGTAATTCCATTTATAATCACCAAAAATTGGAAATAATCCAAATGCTCTCCAATAAGTGAATGGATAAACAAATTATGGTACATCCATACAATGGCATACTACTCAGAAATAAAAGGAACAAACTATTGGTACATGTAAAAACTTAGGTGAATCTCACAGGCATTACGCTGAGTGAAAGAGACCAGTCTCAAAAGGTTGACATACTGTATCATTCCATTTAAAAGACATACAACAGTGATGAAAAACAAATCACTGGTTCTGAGGGGGCTGGAGAGAGGATGGGGGCCTATAAAGAGACAGCAGAAGGGAGTGCTTTTGTATCCTGATGGGGGCAGCTGTTGCACAAATTTATGCATGTGTTAAAATTCATAAAGCTGTCCACCAGAAGTCGTCAAATTTTCTGTATGATAATGTTTTTAAAAAGAATTTAAAGTCATAAAAATTTAAAAATTAACTTAAAAAAAGAATTAAATCTTTCAAGGACAAATGGACCAACCCATATCCATTTATGACTAGATGGGTAGCTTCCAGCGGATTTTCCCAACAGATTGCAGGCGAGTCATTCTTCTCATGTGTAGCCTTCACCTTAAACAGCCACCAATGGAAGAGAATGAACTAAACATAATCCTTTTGTCCTAGTCTGTTTTCTGTTGCTATAACTGAATACCTGAGACTAGGTAGTTTATAAAGAAAAAGAAATTTATTTCTTACAGTTTTGGAGGCTGGGAAGTCCAAAGTTGAGGGGCTGCATTCAGTGAGGGCCTTCCTGCTGGTGGGGACGCTGCAGAGTCCAGAGGTGGCACAGGGTCTCGCATGGTGACGAGGCTCACAAGAGACAGCCAACGTGGCTTTCATCACAGACCCACTCTCATGATAACTAACCTACTCCCTTGAAAACCCATTAATCCATTAATCCACAACTGGATTAATCCATTCATATGTGCAGAGTCCTCATGACCCAATTGCCTCTCAAAGATCCCACCTCTCAACACTGCTGCATTGGAGACCAAGTTTCCAACACATGAACTTTTGGGGAACACATTCGAATCATAGCACCTTTCTTTCCAGGTTCTACTTCCTTTCCCTTTCTTCCTCCCTGACTAGTTAGTACCAATGCATATCATGATGGGTCTTCCACTGCTCTCATTTTCATTTGTTTACACTCACACAAAATCAGAAAATTACCTAATTTTTTCAATGCACATGGCACTTACTTCAAAATCTTTATATATCTGGGCCTTCAGTCTGTTCATTCTATGCCTGGAGAAAACGCATCTCTAGAGAGGCCTTGTCACCAGGTGCCCCTCCCTCCTCCTGAAGGCTCTCCAAAGTTGGTCCTCCCAGACACCCTCAGGCCTTCAGAGTGAGCCTGGCTGAATGAAACACAAGGCAGCTCTGTTCTAAGCCACGGCAAAGCTGCCATAAAGGTTCCCCCAGCCCTCAGGGCTGTGGTGCCTGGAACCTTCTGTGAACATGATGTGGATTTGCAGAGCTCAGGCTCAGGGCCTGTCCCAACACTGACTGCTGTACCCCTGGCCATGTACCAGACAGCCAGCACTTAGCACCATGCATCAGGGCTGCTCTGGGAGAACAGCATGATGGGTGCAGATGGGAAAAGAAATCACCCAGTGAACCAAGAATAGGATAGGGTGGGCATAAAGGTCCCCCAAAAGTCTTGACTTGTCGGGAGCTATTTCCCAAGCTGGGTCCTCCTGGTGACTCAGCTGCTCCTGCACCAGCAAGCTCCCCTGCCTGGGAAGAGAAGCCATTGATCGCCCACTCTCCATTAGCCAGAACAAAGATTATCAATGAAAGGATACACTTAAATGTCCCCAAAATAAAGAGTATTATTTACTAGGCTATTGAGGGAATGAAAAAGACAAGAAGATCCAGGGTAGGTGGAGGCCGGCAGTGGGAGTTCCCAAGAAACTCTCTGTCATTTCTTGTTTCCTCCCCTTTTATGATGGGAGTTTAAGACAAAGCCCCTCTTTGCCATTCTGCAGAAGAAGCTTTGTTGCTTATTTTGTCAAAATATCCCTCCCAAGGCCCCTCAGGGACCCCCTCCTTGCCCCTTTCCTTGCCGGCTCTTAAGAGCCGGCTGATTTGCACGGGGGCTGGCCTCCCTACGTGTCCCTCTTCCAGGCTCACTCGCATTCTCTTGCTCTAATTAGCAACTGCTTTTTTTTTTGTTTTTGTATGTGTGTTCAAAGACAGAGGAGGAGGAGAGTGAAAGGGAGAAAGCAAAGGTCTGTGTGAAAGGAGAGAGCAGATGGCCTCTCCCTCGCCCCTCTGTGTACCCAGGCGCCGTGTTGGCAAACAGCACACAACGTCTGTCTGCAGAGCCCTTTGTGGCCCAGAAGGAAGGGCCAGCAAGCAGCTACAGGCAGGAAAGGAGGCTGTGGGGGAAAGGGCTGAAGAGGCCTGGCCACTGGGGAAGCCAGGTATGGAGCAGATGGGAAAGTCAAGGCCATCCACCCCTGGGATGTCCGGGAGCAGGCACCTCTGTCTCCTCCTCCTGGATTAGGAAAAAGTGGGTGTATTGATGTCCAAGCCAGTCTGTGTCTTGTGCACTGATGCTATAAACTCTGGGAGCAGCAAGCTATAGCCCCCAGGGCTGCAGAAAGTCCTCAGCATGGGGGGGAGGTGGAAGGGCTGCTGCACGCTTAGACACTGTTAACGCATGTTTAGGCTCCACAGGTGGGCGAGAAGGGGCAGTCATGCAGCCTTGATGGCGGTCAGAGAAAAAAGGAGAGGAAAGATCAATCCACAAAGATAAAACACTCTCCCGAATAAGAGGGAGTTCTTAGGTAAGTGGGCAGGGCAGGTGAGCAAAGTTATCCACATAGGAGAGGGGCGCCGTCAAACCGCAAAGCTGACTCAGTCACTCTGGGTGCGTATATTGAATTCAACAGGGAATAGCTTTGGCTACTGGTTCTTAACTAGCACCTGGAATGAAAGATTTAAGAGATAGTAAAAGAAAAGGGAGCTGGAAAGAATTCTCATAAGCCAAGAGTAATCAAGAATGGGTTTGAAGAAGCTGAAGGAAGCAAGGAATGCTCCAGAAAAATAAAGAAATGAGAATGGAGAAGCAGAGAATTCTATAAAAACACTTTAAAAAAAATCTATTGTCATTTTTAATTAATGATCTTATTATCAAAATGTATGATTATATATTAATAATATTGATGACAAAATCATTCTTGTAATATATGCAATTGATTTCAATAACAAACATTGATTTCTTGTATTTTACTATATGAAAGAGTTCGATTTTTAAGTTGCAATTCAGTTTCTAGACAGTTTCCTAGAGAAAAATAAAAACAATGAATGGAAATATCTATCCATTCATTGAAATTCTACCAATGAAATGTATTTCTTTTCTCTTTTTTTGCACCAAGTCCAGAGAGAAGACAAACAAGAGAATAGAATAAATGGAGGAAAGGAAAAGAAAACAGGGGAGACAAATTTGACCAAAGGCACAGAGGGAAAAGACAAACAGAGGCAGTGAGAAAAGCAAAGCCCCAAGTCACCAGGGCCTCCACATTCACATCAATGCAGCATGTGTGTGACAGACTAAGAAACCAAATGGAAGCCCTGAAATCACCTAATTCCCAGAACAGGCACATTTTTGCCAAGTTCATGATTTGGCAGAGTTCTTGCATATTCCACACAATTTCAATGAGAAGCTCTATCCATCTTGTGCAAAGAGCAGATTGTCATTTTCCACTTGAAATATACACGTTGCACTGACCTTATGTCCTCTGTCAAACTGAGACATTACCACCAACTTTTAGTGAAAGAGTTTCATAGCGTATGGGCTTGCGACCATTCTGTTGTTTTTGTTCTGTATGTTTGTGCACAACGTGTCACTGTATTGGACAACAGACAGACAAGGCCTCTGCCATCCCTGGTTACTGACTCCATCTGGTTCTGCCATCATCACCTCCAAAAGTGCTTGTCTTAGGCCTGACTGCTGCCTGGTTTCTCTGAGCTCCCTCTACTCAACGCTGCTGGGGTATTTTTGTACAAGCATTCTAATGTAAAACCTTTCTTCTTCCTCAGCATGCATCCTCCTTCCCCAAATTTTGTTTTCAGTGTGTTTGTTTTGTTTCCATTTAACAGATGGCACAGAGCAGGCAGACGAGCACCAGGAGTGGCCACTGTCCATGAGAAGCCTGAGATGACAGGAGCGGGAATGTGAGCTGGCCATGGCGCTGCAGGTGGCAGGTGCAGCGACGGTGCCTTCAGTTCACTCTTGTCGGTGAATGTGGTCACTCCATGAACCTCCAGGTTCACCCCTCACCAGTGGGATATGAACATTATCCATGAAGTCCCCCAGTGAAGATCTAACTCTGATGACTTTTCTTTGGGCACTTCTGAAGCCAGCTCTCATTACAAATCACACATCTCCCCCTACATGAATCTTGGCTTTTCTGCAGCTTGGGAGGAGTAGAGAATAGTGGTTACCAGCCTCAGGGTCCTATCTTGTATGACCTTGGGAAGGTTACTTAGCTGTGCTTCAGTATGTTCAACTAGAAAATGAGGATGACAGTCACATATACCTCATAGGGCTACTGTGAGGTTTTAAGAAATAATGCAGAAAAAAATGTGGTAGAGCATTTGGCACACAGTAAGTGCTGTATAAATGACAGCTACACTGTATTAGTATTTCAACAGGAGAGGGAAGGCAATACAGAAAGTTTTGCTCTGTATCCAAGTTATAACCATCACCAGAATCTGACAAATGTAAGACTCTTCTGAAGAGAGTATAAGCTGCTTTCTTAGCCCAGGTAAACAATAAGTCAGTATTCTTTTCAAACATCCACCATTTGCACATTATCTTTATTGCTTTTTGCCCTATCTACATGGAAGGTTTTTAATTCATAATTTTAATTTATTATTTTTCTTTAAATTGATCACTTTTAAACCTGAATATATTTACTATAACATAAAAGTACTAAGTGAGGAAGGAAGGAGGGAAGAAGGAAAGAAGGAATGGAAGGAAGGAAAACAAGAACAAAGGCAGGAGGGAAAGAGCAAGAGAAGGGATAAGAGAGGAGGGGAGGGAAAGAGAGGGGAAAAGGAAACTGAGGCAAGTTAAGAGCAGTAGGGAGTCCATGGCCCAAAGAGAAAGAGCAGCCACAGAGCTGGAGGACAAAAACTAAAAACACATGCCCGCAGCAGCAGCAAGTGGGCCCAGGCTGAGACTACACCCCGTGACAGAGGCAGGGCCTGGGCTTCAGCAGAGCAGGAAGGTGGGAAGGTGGGAAGGTGTGTGCTCCAGCCGGGCAGACACCTGGTTAGGGAAGTGAATGAGACTGACTCCGGGCTGCTGGAGAAGGGGTGGCAGGTGTGGTGAGGATGGGCTGGTGCTGAAGAAATGGAGAGGAGGCTGGAGGAGGAGAGGGATGCTGGCTGGTGGTTTAGGAAGGAGCTTACTCTGAGGCCAGAGGCCCAGAGTGAAGCTGGGAAAATTAAAGGACACAATGTGGGACTGGGCCAAAGGGTGTGAGCTGAGAGATGCATGGTGCAGGGCAGGAGCCCCACAATAGGCCAGGGGCAGGAGGGGAAGGGTGGGAAAAGCGAGGTGCGTTTCCCACCAAACCAAGCACCTGTGAACAGGGTGGTCCTCCAGCGTCAAGTGCCTGCACTTGTCCCATCTGCAGACATTGCACCTACCACAGTCTGGGAAAAGCCAACATAGGTGGGAGGCACATGTCAGAATGTCCTGATGCTAGAGCTGAGCAAAGAGCAAAGAGCACACACGGGGTGTGATGCAGGGCAGGAGGGAATGGGCCGCAGGAGAGCGAAGGCAGACCAGGCCAGGAGGGAGCAGATGCCAACTGTCTGCGGCACACAAGCACACCTGACTTAATGCTGCATTCTATCAGGAAGCATCAGTCTCAGCTCCTGAAGAGAGCAATTTATGGAACTTTGCAAAGTTCAACACCTCTCCTAGCAAGACAAATGCAAATTGAAACTACAGAGGGATGCCATTTTTCACCTATCAGATCGGCAAAGATAAAAATGACTGATATTTTATTATCTTGGTATGGGGAACAGGAACTGTCATACACTGCTAGTGGGAGCAAAAATTGGTAGAAAATACCTTTTTGGGAGCACAATTTGGGAACATCTATCAAAATTAAAAATTTATATACTCTGATTCAGCAATTTTACTTCTGAGAATTTGCTACACTCTTAGCTCTTCGAAAAGTGCTTGCCACATAGAAAGTCCTCAATAAATATTCATTGAATAAATTAATTAATTAATTTGTCTCACAGATATACTCACTCATAAGTGTGAAGATGAATGCACAAGGTTGTGTTGCAACGTTGTTCAGAAAAAGAAAAAGACAGGAAACAACCTAAATGTATATAAATGAAAGACCAATTAAATAAAGTATATCATGCAATGAAATATTGAAAAGAATGAGGCAGATCTCCATGTAATGCAAACACACTACTGGTAACTTTCAGTGGTGAGAAGGTGTGAGGGAAACATGGAAAGCCCTCTGTGGTACGCCCCTGTGCAGGAGGGAAAGGTGTGCACGTGCATGAATTCTCTCTGCAAGAGACACATTAGAAGCTGTAAGAGTGAGAGACCCTAGTGAGAACCAAAGTGGAGGAAAATTTATTTTTCACACACATTACCAGTTCAAAACATTTTTAATGAGAACAAAAAAGGAAAAGTGGAGAAGTGGAGATTTGCATAAAAGTTCTACTCCAAGGAAGAATGGCTCAGAGATGAACCAGGCTGCCTTGGGAAGCAGGAGTGGTCCAACCCTGGAGGTGTCTACAAACAGGCTGGGGACCACCCTGGGAAAGCAAATTAAGTGTCAGGGGGTGCATTGGACTCGCTGTCCTTAGGGGCTTTATCTGGCTGGATGGAGCCATCTCCATTGGGTTTTCAAGGGCAACAGAGCCACTGTGGCCCCAGCAACCCCTGGACACTGCAAGCACTTTCTAAGAGCTAAGAATGTAGCAAAATCTTAGAAGTGAAACTGCTGAATCTGAGTACACAAGAATAAAGAGCCCAGCACTAGAAGGTGCCCAGTAAGTGCCTGAAGAAAGAAATAGGGTGGGACTACCCAACCCATGTGACCTCAGAGTAAAATCCAACTTGAGTGAGGAATGGGAAGGCCAGAACTGCAAAAAGACGACCAGAGCAGGCCCCCAAGGGCATATCCTAAGACCAAGTGACTCCAGCCCTGACTAGGAATGCATGGTGCTGCGGGGACCCCCAGTGGGCTACTCCAGACAGAGGCCAAGGACAAGCCAGAAACAAAAAGCCCGTTTCCCTATCCAGTCCTTCTAATGAAGTAGGCCGTACATTCAATGAAAAGCCTTGTTAAGCCCTCGTTGGCCTGAGTTTCTGTCCTGGGATTCTATGAGGCTTCCAGAGGCTCTCTACGGTGCCTCTTTCTTCTCACCAACCTCTCTGGGGTCTGCTATGGCTGAGCCGACTTCCTCCCGACCTCCCTGGCCATGCACACACGGGAGGATGAGTCCAACACATCTGCAGCTTCACAGACGCATCCTGCAGCAAGCTAGGTAGGCACACGGGAAGGTGAGATGTTCTCTGCCATAAGGATGGCTTCTGGGACCCAAAGCGGATCCAGCCATAAACTTCTGTACTAAACCACATCTCCCCAGGATTTGCCTGCTCTGCATCATTAACTGGCCCCTGAAACAAAAGTGGGGGCTCAACTGCCTTACCAGGTAACCGGTACTCAAGCTCTTTGCTCAGCCTGCAAGGATAGTGTAGACAGGACACCTAAAGGCGGAGCCCTCTCTCCTAGGGAAAGGCAAGTCTGCCTCTCTCTCAATGTCTCTGTCAAGGCTCTGTTGGCAAAATGAGACTTCCTCCTGGGTGGTTTGTGAGCATCTGAGGTGCATTCCTTCTCCATTTGCAACAGCCCTGGTGTGATTCTCCCCAGCCTTCTTCACCCTACTGCACCGAGGGAGACCTGAGACTCAGGTTTCAGGACACTGTCAACACAGCTTGTCAATGGCCAAAAGCAGTGAAAATAGACCTCAGACTACCAGAGCTCCCTAGGGCCCAGACCCAAAAGACCCCGATACAGGCAGGCTTGGATTCAGTATAATTTTTCATCTCCATGCTTCAAATTAAAATCTAGAGATTTTGTCTCCATGCAAGGAAGTTTGTGCAGATGTCTGTACTCAACTTCTGCAGAAAGGGACTGTCCAGCTCTAGAGAGAGAGGGGACAGAAAGCAGAGGATAAGTCTGACTACAGCTCTGACTCAGCTGGGATTCAGCCCTCGCGGGCCCACACAGGAGTCCTTGATGCGGATTAGAGAGCCACAGCCAGGCCTCCAGCCCACAGCTCCACCTCCTTCCCTCTGCCCTTTCGTGTAAGCATGAAAAGCCTCAGACCCCGTTCTTCCCCAGGGAACTCGGGATCGCCCTCCGAGATGCTGTGCGCTATCTGGACAGCTCACAAGCAGCTTAATGTGTCAGAGCTCTCTGGAGAGATGGCCCTGCTCCTAGAGAGGTTAAAAGGAAGATGGTGACAGTCGACATGGAGTCCTGTGTTGATACGCAGGACAGAAATGTGCGACCACAGAGCAAAGCTCTGCGGAGCCACCAGCACTCAGAAAAAGAGAAAACAAGGAACAATAAGAACACAAGAGAGAGCCCTTGTGAGAGACAGCTCAGAGAAGTCTGATATTCCTGAAAACACATGTGATGCTTTTAAGGATGGTTATTTTCAACAAGACCTGGTTTCAGAAGCAGAGGCAGACAGTGGCCTTGCCAGACCTGAATTCTGATCCCAGTGCTGACATTAACCAGCCGTGGCTCTCTAGACGGTGCCCGGGAGTGCTCCCTGGCTGCCCCCTTGCTATGGACAAATGAGGTGCTCAGCATGGATAGTGTCAGCACCCTCACACCACTCACTTGGGCAGTCTCAGACCCCACCGGTCTTCATGGGCAGGTGATAGTGAAAAAACTGGCAGTATCGGGGCTTCCGCTGGACTGCTGGTGCAGTGATGTTTCCACCACCCGCGTCACATCAGCAAAATCCATACGGTGCCTCTGCTGTCATCTTTGATAACAAATATTTATTAAGTTAGTGACCACGTTCCAGGCAAAAAGTGGACTTCCACCTAGGACAGTGGTCACGCATGTCAGCAGGCTAGCTCTCTAACACCAGCCTGGGAGAGTCAGGATTATTTGGTCAACACCAGTGGAATTTGGGCGCTTCTACCCCTGTGTTTCAAAGGCAGAAGGGGCGACACAGAGCACATGGGAGTTTGGAGCCCAGAGCTCCCCCTTGCCATCCTCTGCCGCCTCTGGAGCCCACACGCTGGAGTCCCTGCTGCAGAGGGGCATCCTTCCAGCTCTGTTTGCTGTTGCTCATGCCGGTGTCACAGCCCATTACATCCAGCCAATTACATCCGAGTCCCCTCTGGAGGACACTGGGCAGGACCACCATGGGGAGCAGAGGAGGCCCGAGAGGTTTCTAAATGAAGTGGCCTGTTGGGAAATCCTATTATGAAGCTCCTCTTACAGGGCTGTGGTGTTAATGACCCTGCCTCCCCTGGCCCTGAGCAGAGCTGGTCTCCCTGGGGCTTGAGGGGAGGCTGTCTGGGCTGTGGCTCTCCTCTCACTCACCAGCCAACTGCTGATGGGCCAGAGGGAGCTGAGAGAGCTCCTCGGTGCCCCCGAGTGTGGCTACCAGCACAGTGGCCTAATCGGGGGCCCAGGGCTGGGACCAGCAGCCCTAAGGGAGATGGAAGCGGGACGTGGAAACCTTTTTTATCCAAGAGGAGCTAAATTAGACACATTTTTCTCCATATTTGAATCCTGCAAATGTTTCATTTCAACTCCCCCAGGCTTATAAAGTGGCTCATCTCAGCTGCTCAAGTTGACAAAGGCACAGAAACTGTTGAAAGGTTCGAAATGTCCCTTGGGTTCCCAGGCATGAAGGAATTCACATGTAGGTGGAAAATTACCAAGGAAAAAAGTCCCCCCTTGGAGAGTGGGGAGGAGTAATGAAGCAGCCAGGAAGGAGGGGAGACCTTCCGGGAAGGGCAGGCCAGTGTCTGGCATGAGGAGAGGGAGAGCCCTGGAAGGCTGCCCAAGGCAGTGCCAGTGCGATCACCAGCCCCAGCTCCCAGAGAGACAGCACACAGGGCAACGGATACATCGAGAACTGCTCTGTTCTGTAGAGTTGGAAAGGCCCTGCCAATGTCCAGAGTTGGAATGGTCGCAGCTGACCTAAGAGCCCCCTGGAAAAGCACCCTCAGTCCCAGCTCTGATTCGCAGGCCTGAGCAGGGAGTGGAAGTCCTGCATGTTCCTGTGGCCAGAGGCGGCACCCTTGGCATTCTGAGGACAGTACCAAGTGACCTGGCTGGTGCCAGCCAGCTGCAGTGAAGGTTTCCCTTCTGTAACACTTTGGACACTCTGTCCTCAGCTTTCGGCCCTCTCCCCTGTTCAGAACCCTCTCAGGCCTCCTATCAGCCGAGGTGCCATGTCGATAGTCCAGGTTGCTCAGGGCTGCCCTGCACCACCTTCCCCCAGCCCCAGCCTCTACTCAAGGCTCCGGACATCTCCCTCCTGTCGGCCTGTAGGCCCTGTGCTCGGCCCACCCAGCCGCCAGCCTGCTTGAGCAGCCCCCTCCCCCAGACTCCTTCATCCTCTCAGGCACTCAGGTCCACATATCTGCAAATCCCACAAGCCCAAGAAAACCTTCAGTGACCTACCTTGCGGTCCCTTTCTTCTGGCTCCAGGGACAAAAATGCTCCTTGTCTGCAGCTTATACCTGAGGCTTTGGGCTTTCTAAAAATCCACATGCCTGGGCCACACACCAGACCTACCCATCACAGTCTCAGAAGGAGGCACCTGGGGATGTCACTTTATAAAATCTTTCTAGGGAGGATCTCGTGCCTGCCCCAGAGTCAAAAATTGCTGGTTCAGAAGACCATGGCTCTCTCAGGCTTGGAGAGTCTTCTCTCCCTACTTATATCTCCAGTTCACAAAGACCACCTGCCTCAAGGCAAGCTACGTGAGCCACACCTCTCAAACATTTGTTAACTGGCCAGGTGACCTGTTGAGGGATAGGAGGTCACTCCTATGTGCTGTTTTCACTGCTTGATGGTCACGGAGCTGGGCCTGGGCAGGTGCAGGGAGGTAATGAGTGAGTGTTCAGGACTCTTGCTACTGTGTTCCTGGATAGGAGAACCACGTGCCACCTTCATTCTGAATCTTATACCCTTAATAAGTGATTCGGAGCTTAAGCACAATGACACCTAACAATACATAGCATTACACAACTTAGAAAATATTCTCATATCTATTATCCCACTTGATTTTCACACACCCTGAGAAGTAGTAGGCAGAAAGGACAGGATTGCCAATGGAAAGGGTCTTACCTAAAACTACCCAGCAAGTTCACTGCGGAGCTAAGACTAAGACCAGCTCCGGTCTCTAGGTTAGGTCTCTTTCACCTGGGCATACCCCCTGCACCATCCCGTGAGTGACAGCCCCAGACAATGAGGGCCTGGGCACCGTGGCTTGGGGTGTGCCCTCTGCAGTAGTGTGCTGAGGCCATCCTGGGGAAGGGCAGGGGCAAGAGAGGCCAGCAGGGAGGATTATACATTATGCATAGCATTGCCATTTTCTAAGTCCCCACCATGGCTGAAGAGATTTGCTAACGAGGCAGATCCTTCTGGAAACCCCAAGGATTGTGTCCTGGGAGGAAAAGCCAAGCCCTCAGGGAGCACTCAGGGGAAGAACAGATCCGAGTCCCATAAGCTCAGTGCTCTAGCTAGGATCTTCCCAGAGGCCATCACAGCAGCTAGGACCCCTCCATGGACATCACATAGGTTACTGCAGCCCCTGAGCGTCTTACAGACAGGTAAGCAGCCCATCCCCGTCAGCCTCCTCCCAAGAACTATCTCAGTCCTAGCCCCACCATCCTCGCTGCAGTCCAAGCCAAGCTGATGCAGTATTTTAGGCTCCACAGCACAGAGCAAGTTTGCTAAGTGCCAACTCGGCCTCCCTGGCACATGGGACCTACACAGAGAACTGGCTTAGCTATCAGCCTCAGCAGGGAAGGGGCTGGGGAGTGGGGCTATGATTTCTCATGAATCCACTACTCTATGATCACAAAACTTGAAGTTGGGGTAGATGGGCCATTTTCCTAGTAATTAATAATTTCATAGAGATAAATGCATGATAGGGTCAGAGTCAACAGGCCTGTGTGATTCTGCCTGATGGGTCCAGCCTGTGTGTGCACAAAGGAAGAGTCAGGAAAAGCCTTAGGCTGTGAAGCCCTCTAGAAAATGAGTGAGCCACCTGCTGCGCATCCTGCTGCTCAC
The DNA here is from genome assembly GCF_020740605.2 of Lemur catta. Lineage (NCBI taxonomy): Eukaryota > Metazoa > Chordata > Mammalia > Primates > Lemuridae > Lemur > Lemur catta. The sequence goes on along the minus strand of NC_059128.1, from coordinate 167,956,539 downwards.
CCTCGCATCCCTCTCTTCTCACCACCCTTCTTCCTTGCAGCAGGAACAGCTCTAGGCCAGGACCACTTTTCACCGGCTGGGCTGCTAATTGGTCTCCAGGTGCCTCTGCACAACCAAGCAACTGGTCACCATGACTCTGACAGGAGAGGGATTAGCAGAAGCAAAGTGAAAGTCTAGAGAATATGGTCCCCTGCCCATCACGAGAGCCTGTCCTTTTGGAAAAACAACATGTAATTAGAAACAGAAAGGATATTCTTTCCACTACCCTGAAAAGCCCTACTTTCACATACCCAGAAAATAAAATGTATCAAATCGACACAATTGTGTGCATCACAGAACCGTCCAGGCTTCGCCCATCCAGGCTTGGGGGACATCATTTCTCAGGGATGTTGGAGAGAGTAGTTGTTGTGGGTTCACTGCTTCTCACCCACAATTCCTTGGGGTCCACCATTCTCCCTGCTCCTGGCCTCATGAGGATTGGCTGTACTAAATAGACCACCCCAAAACGACTGTGAAGGGCCATCATGCCCACCTGGCAGCACAGCATGAGCACAGCATGGGCACCCAAAATGGGTGGAAAGTCTTCCCTTGAAAACACACCATGGGGGCCAGTCACAAGTTTTTCCACAAGCATTGCCGACCCTACCCTCCCACCGAGGGGTGCAGAGACCTCCGAGGTTCACCATCTATGCCTGAGGGCTCCCTCACCTCCCCGGGGCAGCCCTCTGTGAGATCTGGGCAGGGAGGCCTGGCTAAGCCAGCAGAGCCAAGGGCAAAGAATTCAGGATGTAGCTCAAAGTTCCTGAGACAGGAGGGAAGGGCCTTCTCTGCCCTTCCAGGGCACTGAGTTCAGCCAGGCTACATCACAAGTGCCACCAAACTGTGATTGCCTGTGCTTCTGAAATGGCAAAGGGATGGTGCCATGGGCTCCTCATCTCCTCCACCCTGCTCTGAGTTTGCAATAAGCAGATTTGTAAAGTCAAGGCAGGTTCACAATAACTCAAGATAGAAACGTCCACCAAACTCAGGAGGGGTTGGGGCTGGGAAGGGAGAATGGAAAGAAACAGCTTGGATTTACATATTTGTCCCCACAGGCCCTCCCGGGATAGCCACAGGAGGTGACTGACTAGCAACATGGACAGCAGAACCTCTCCAAAGAGAAAAGTTCCAATTAGCCCCAAGAAATGAGAGCCTGTTCCCAGAGTCCCAATTAAATCAGAGCCAATCAATGCTTGCTCCGGTTCCTGCCGTTCTGCTCAGGATATAATGAGAAAATGAGAGGGCCACAGCCAGCAAGTATGGTGTGGCAGCCCTTTGAAGCCCAGAGAAATCACACTACCCTTGTGCTGCTACAAGCATGCCTGGCAGCTGCCACACCTGCACCTTTAAGAACTCAGTCTGGTGCCTTGGTCCCTACTCAGACTCTGACAAACACCAGAGAGGGTGCCCCACCACCCCCACCCAAAGAGGAGCACTGTGGGATCACGCTGGGATGATTTTGAAACTGTCTATGTTGATTCATCACTGGATCTGGCACTCTCTCCCCTCTGTTTCCACACCATCCATCACGGGTACCATAACCAAGAAATCCAATAAAGACACAAAGGCACAGCTCTCTGCTCTCCACAGGCCTGGGAAAGGTTGTGTTAGTGCTCCAGCCCAGGCAATTAGCTGAGCCCAAAGGATCGCAGAGCCCATGGGCATTAGCAATCCTGCCCCTGGCACTTGACCTGCAGGTGTCTGGGGAGCAAGGTAGGTGGGGAAGTAAATAGGCATGGGCTGGGCTGGTGCACAGGCAGGGTGGGAGTGACACCAGTGAAGACAGCTGGCAGGAGGCTCACGATGGAGAAGGAGGTAATACAGCCCTCAAACTCCAGAGGAATTAGGGAAACCCTAGTGATATGTTAGGGTCAAGGAGGTCATTTCTGAGGTCCACATGGGAAGCCTTCCTCTTAAACAAATCAGAACCTTTGAAGGTCTCAAGCAAAATGTAATGCAAGAAAGCAGTCTTCCTCTCCCCAAGCCTGGATTTCTCCCATGTTCAGCTTCCACGCACTTAGGCAAGACATAAGCTTTGGGGCCTCCAGACCTTTCTATTCATTCCCAGGGCAGACTGAGCCTCCAGCCAGTTCAGCACACTTTGCTGCCACGTGTTGGACATGAGCTTTCTAGGGCTGAGGAGAGAGAATGAGGGGACACAGAATCCTGACACCCCCAAACTCTGTGTTGTTCAGAAGCAAAAGTTAATACAATACACAATACAGTCCCACTCCCATTCCAATAGCTTCATCTCCTTCCAGGGCCTGGCATTGAGCCCCTGGAGAAAGAAAGCCAAGCCAGAGGGCTTTGAGTTAATGAGCTACATGGGTTCAGTACCAAGTTGAGTGCTGTGGGAGCTGGACTGGAATGAAGTAAAATATTTTCCAAATTCAGTCACTTCTCAATTACCCTTGAGTGAATTGTCCATGGCAACCCAAATTCTCCATGCCCCTGAGCTTGTGTTTGTATGTGTGTATGAGAGAGAGCAAGAGAGAGAATGGGAGAGAGAGAGAGAGACCCAAAACTAAATATAACCAACTGATTATGTTATTTTCCACTGTTTGGAATTCTCCCCATCTCTTCTTCCCAGCATAAATACCGACAATCTGGTTGGAACCCATAAGAAAAACATCAGGCCTAGCATTGGGGATGGGGGTTCTCCAGAGCTGGATGATAAGCCATTAGGCTCTTTCTGTTCCTGTATGACCCAGAGCTAGAGGCAGGGAAACCTTGCGGACCAGCCTGTCCCAGGTGGGCAGGAAGCAGAGGCCTCAAGAGGCTCCAGGGCTTACCCTTGCAGGCCACGCTGTTCTCGGGCTCGTAGCCAGGCTTGCAGGTGCAGCGTCCAATGGGCACCATCCACTCCCCATCCCCGTTGCAGTAGAGTTTGATAGGCACATCCACTTCCTCTGCGTTGGGGATGCACGTGCCCCGAGCAATCACCAGAGATGTGCTCTCTGCCCCTGTCATGGTCTCTGGAAATACTGCAAAGTTTTGCACAATGCTGGGACATTTTTTGAAGAAGACACGGACAGAAAGGAGAGACATGCAGGCTCCATAATCCTGGAAAGCGAGGTAAAAGCCATTCCGAGTAAGAGGCCCAAAGCTCCTGACTTCTGTGTTGACCTTCATCAGCCTTCCCCCAAAATCCACCTGGGAGAAGCTCTCGTCTGCAGCAATGGTGTCTACTTTGAGGTAGGGGGCCTCAGACCAGAAGGCGGACTTCTTGGTGGCAATGACAGAGTCAGTCTCATAATAATACAAGTTGAAGGTCTCCTTGCAGGAGCCTGGGACATTGGGGAGGCTGCTGCAGTCTCTCACAGTGAAGCGCATCTCCGTGTAGATGCGGTGGGCCCCCCGCCGGTTGATGAAGGTGGTGAGCAGCCAATTGTTCTGATTGGGCTCGAAGACGTTGCACACCTGGTAGGTGCGGATGGTGTTCAGGTTTTCATCGTAGCCACTGACTTCTTCCCACTGTACCAAGCAGGCCACAGGCACACACATGCAAAAACACAAAATAGAGAGTGAGAAGACAAAAAGAGGAATAGCAGAGGAAAACCTTGGGCTAAATGGGGGCTTAAGAGCACACTGGTTCAGCTGCTGGACTCAATAAATGAACATAACCAACCCCAACTTGATTTTAAGGATCTCCTTATAAGCAAACTTCATTTCTCTGCAGCCCATCCCAAAATATAAAAGACTTCATCCAAGAAAGCCTTCTTGCATGTTGTGACTATGGCTTATTACTTCCATGGAGACAACCTTCAGCTTTCAGCATGTGTGAGGGATTTTCTTCCTCCCTTCCACAGCCTCTACTCTTAACAGCCACTCTGTGCATTAGGGCTCCAATTGCATTACACCCCTACCTTGGAAATCCCCACCTCTGAACCTAATTTGTTTATTATGGTAAAACTCCTTTATATTTCTGAAATGCACATGAATTTAAAGCTTTTCATAGTTTCTCAACAAACTTAGATTCTCCCTGCTCCACTCTCCCTTCTGCAGCGCCAAAGACTAACTTTCCCAGACCCACAACTCTGCTTCCCACTTCCCAGCTGGTGCTCATGCTGCACTTTTTACCTAGGATGCCCCTTTTTGTTCTTCTTAGCCCAGGTTTCTCCAGCTCTGGAAAACCTCCCTCGTGCTTCCCAGGCTGGATCGGATCGCCCTTCTTGGCAAATGGTCTGTGCTGTCACGTCACTACGTCCCTCACTCCACAGGTAAGAACATGTTCACGCTGACACGGGGCACCTCCCCCAGGAGCTGGTGACCTGTGAGGGCCAGGATGCATTGACGCAGTGCTGCACCTGCAGTCCCAGCATAGCGCCTGTGCCATGCCCACAGGGCACGTGGACCTCCCTGCTCCCAGGCCCTACCACGTGGCCTCCAGGGAGAGAGAGCTCAACTCCTTGGCTCAGGTTGTATAAATTCACACTGTCAAACCTCACCTGGACTTTGCTTAATTTCCTATTGATTCTCTAGATGTAAAGGAACCACTTTTTCTTCATTCTTGAAAGCTGTGTTATGTTCTATTTAAATGTGCTTATTAAAGTTGTGTTCTGCTTGCCTAGTTTCTTGTAACCAAAAGGCAAATATATACAGGAAAAGAAGTCGCTGACACCGTTTCAGATCAAATTTTCAGATCTTCCTCCCTTTCCATGGCTGTTTTAAAACATTTTCCCGGTTGACCCTCTATGATTTTGGGGGGAAGGAAGATTATTTTTTACTGTTTTGCAATTGTTTAACACAGCATGTCTCTTAATTCTTTGTTCCAGTGGGTGGCAGCACAACTGTGGGGCCCCTTTGTCAATGCACAGGTAAGGCATGTGGCCCAATTTAGGGCGGGGCCCAGTCATAGCCAGAGTTCTCTGACTCACCCAAGACTAACTCAGCTCTGCTGTGGGAGCAGGACGGGAAGACCAGCCTGCAGGGCTCACCTTAGCACTGAAATCATCACTACCAGCAGGCCTTTAAATAAACAGTAAGAATTTCCACTCCTATGGAGCTGGGGTATTGAGAACATTTATCTTAGAAAATGACACTGATTGGTATTATAAGATCCAACAGAAGTAATTGTTTCAAGCATTAACCTCTCCGGGCCTCAGTTTTCTCATTGGTAAAATCAGGAATCATACTGGGTGACCTCGAGTTGTAAAATTCTACGGATCTAATTGATTCCATGGCAGCTCCTAAGGGAGCGATCCCAGCACATTAGAGGGAATTTAGCTGTATATTCGAAGGGAAGGAATTGAAAGAAATTGAGAAAGAGGAAAATGACTCCCTGTTACTTGGGGAAAGGCCATCATATAGTCTCACATTAATTTCCTTCCCTCTTTCATTCTTTGCCTGTCGGCAGGTGCCATAGGGTTTAGAGGAATAAGAGATCAGAATGTGCTACAGAGGGTATGCAAGGTTTCCAGAGCAAGTGGCAATTAGGATTGGGGGCCTCAAAGAGAAGATTTTGGTTGATGGAGATAAGGGTGGAATGGCATTCCCAACAGGGAGGGACAAACATTGTTATTTGTTTATGATATTTGGACTCTGTCTCATTGCTTTACAGTTATACCTCATTCATTCACCAATGAAAAAAATATTTACTGAATGCTAGCTTTATGCCAGGCATTCCATTAGCCACTGGGGATATAACAATATGAAGCTTATAATCTAGTGAGACAAATAGAAATTAGAAAATGGTCATTAAAATAACTAAATAATTATAATTGTGTTAATAGCTGTGAGGGAACATTTAGGGGGCCAAGAGAGGGGGTGCATCTGATATACAGAAGATTTGTAGGGAAGACCCAGCAAGATGAGAGGGATGGACGGATAGAAGTTAGCCAGGAGAAGCGTGTGTCTGCTGGGCCAGAGTCGGGGCAAAGCATCTGGGCCCAGGCAAGACAAGTGGAAAGGCCCCGTGGCGGGGAAAAGTGGCCTAGTGCCACTGAGGAATGAAGGCTGTGTGACAGAAGAGTCATAAACATCTGGAGGTGGCAGCAATAAGACTGAGGGACAGGTGAATCCAGCTGAGAATTTTGAATTTCATCCTGAGTGTAACTAGAAATTGATGAGTTTTAGGAGGAAAAACACAGGTGATCAGAGGTGAGTTTTTAAAAGATCATTGATTCTCTGTAGAGACTGGTGTGGAGGGCAGCCTGAGTGTATGGGCAGGACAATGGTGGGGCGGGGCGGGTTGGGGTCATTGTATTGGTCCAGGCAGGACATGATGGTAAATTGAAACAGACCAGTGGAAGCTGAAAAGACATTTTTGGGGAAGAATCTCATGGCCCTCACTGAGCTGATATAGGGCAAACAGACCAGACCCAAGGGGCCATGTGTCCCCTGAAAACTCTTTCAGGCATCAGATCTGCCTCCTCAACCCCAGGCTTTGAGCCTCCTAGATCTTTTGTTTTGTTTTGTTTTTTGAGACAGGGTCTCGCTCTGTTGCCTGGGCTACAGTGCAGTGGCATCATCATGGCTCACTGTATCCCCAAATTGCTGGGGTCAAGTGATCCTCCTGCCTCAGCCTCCGGAATAGCTGGGAACCCCAGGAGTGTGCTAACACACCCCTCTAATTTTTCTTATTTTTTGTAGAGACAGAGTCTAGCCATGTTGCCCAGTCTTGAACTCATGGGCTCAAGCAATCCTCCCACCTCGGCCCCTCAAAGTGTAGGACTACAGGTGTGAGCCACTGCACCCAGCCCCAGATCTTTAGGAATGCTGGCTCCCCACCCCTTCCCTCTCTCCTTTCTTGAGGAAGGGGGAGTTTTGCCAATCTTGGATATACTACTCCACAGATGCCCAACTTCCTATTCAGGGTTCCAGTCCCTGCAATGTGCTCTCACTTCCTGCCCCAAAGCCAATTTCCTAAAGGTCTCCATTCAGTAGCCACTTCTCAGCCTCCACTTCTAGGCATTTGACACGTTGTCTCCTGTGTTTCTTCCTGTAATTACCTCCTCCCAGCAAAACACCATGGTTTGCTGATCAGATTTGCAAAAAAATTATAAAGATAAGATGTCAAATCTTGGTTAGAAAGTGGGAAAAAGGGCACTGCTCAAGCCTATTGTTGTAAGTGTAAACTGCTAAAATATTTTATTTAATTCAGTGGCTTGTCTCAATATTTAAAGTGTTGGCCAAAACAGAAATCAATGAGGATAAGGTGAATTATTTTTGAAATTGTAGTGATAACTGGGTAGTCATTTGGGAAAAAAACATAACTTTCATCCATATCTTATATCTTACTCCAGGATAAATTTTTGGGAATCAACAATTTAAACATTAAAAGTGAAACCATAAAAATACTAACAGGAACCTTGGAGAAAATTTATGTATGGTAATTGTGACATGATACTGAGAAGCCATAAATTAACATATTGATAAATTCAGCTCTATACAGTTAAATAAATGGCATGATAGAAATAGCCATAAGCAAAGTTAACAGGGGGAAAATAAAGAAAACTGATTGAATAAACTAACTTATCACAGATAAGGTGTTCCTATCCCCTAATATATAAAGAGAACTTATACATCAATAACAGAATAGAAAAATGGGCAAAGGATATCAATAAACTGTTCACTAAAAAAGAAACAGATATAGTTCTTAAATATATGAAAAGATGCTTAATCTCACTTATAAAAACAATGGTAATTAGTTACATTATGATACTTTTAGGGGGCAGAGGTCAAGGAACAAAAGTTTGATAGCACACTGTGTTGGAAAGGGCATAGGAGATAAGAATTCTGAAACACAGTTGAATAAAAGGCAAACTGGTATAACTTCTATGGAAATTTTGGCTTTATTTATTAAAATTACAACTGCATATACCCTTTGACCCAGAAATTCCACTTCAAGGATAATCCCTCAGATATACTTTCATGTATGTAAAATTAGGTATGTGAAAAATTATTAACTGCAGCCAATGCCACCTCCAAAGCTTTATTCATTCCCAGAAAACTAGAGGTGGATCACTGGTCTTTGGACAATGCGGTAACCTTCTCAGAATTTGCTTTGAGTAGGACCTGTGGGAGATCTGCATAGTCCTGGTGGAAAGAACCAGTAATTGAGATTGAAATTCTGATCAACGAGTGGGATAGAGGGCTCAGAGCCTGAAGTAAGTTGACTAAAAGAAAATAAGGTCCAGGACAGTTCTCATACATTTATATTAATATTTATGGAGTAAGCTTCATAAGCGCTGCATGCCAATCTGACTGTAGTCCTCCCTTCTTGGACTGGACTCAAATAGACTCTACAATATGGCACCTAAGAAACTGTTAATGTCCCTAAACTGGTGAATGAATAAACAAAATATGATGTGCCCTACAATGGAATACTATCTGGAAATAAAAAAGAATGAAATTCTGGTATGTACTGCAACATGATGAACCTCTAAAACATTATGCTAAGTTAAGGAAGCTGTGTGTCTCAAAAGACCACAATACTGCATGATTCTATACAAGAAATTTTCAGAAGAGGCAAATCTACACACAGAAAGATATATTAGTATTTGCCTGGGGCCAGAGATGGGAAAAGGAAGTGACTGCAAATTGGCATGAAGAATTTTTAGGGGGGAGGGGTGATGAAAATGTTCTAAAATGAGACTGTAGTGCTGGTTACAAACTCTGTCAATTTACCAAAAATCACTGAACTGATTAAATTTTAATACACTTAAAATTAGTGAATTTATAGCAGGTAAATAATACCTTACTATAGCTTTTTAAAAAAAACCCTTTGTAATAAATAAATGGGACCTGATTAAATTAAAAAGCTTCTGCACAGCCAAAGAAACTGTCATGAAAGTAAATAGACAACCTACAGAATGGGAAAAAATTTTTGCATGCTACACATCCAATAAAGGACTGATAACTAGAATCTATTTAGAACTCAGGAAAAACAGCAAGAAAAAATCAAACAACCCTATCAAAAAGTGGGCAAAGGACATGAACAGAAATTTTTCAAAAGAAGACAGAAGAATGGCCAACAAACATATGAAAAAATGCTCAACATCTCTAATCATCAGGGAAATGAAAATCAAAACCACAATGAGATATCACTTAACTCCAGTGAGAATGGCCTTTATCAAAAAGTCCCGATGTGGAGAGACAGGAACACTCATTCACTGCTGGTGAGACTGCAAATTAGTGCAATCTCTGTGGAAAGCAATATGGAGATACCTTAAACAGATACAAGCAGACCTACCATTTGATCCAGCAATCCCATTATTGGGCATTTACCCTAAAGAACACAAGACATTCTATAACAAAGATATCTGCACCCTAATGTTTATAGCAGCACAATTCACAATTGCGAAGATGTGGAAACAACCCAAGTGCCCATCAATACATGAGTGGATTAATAAAATGTGGTATATGTATACCATGGAGTACTACTCAGCTATAAGAAACAACGGTGATATAGCACCTCTTGTATTTTCCTGGAAAGAGTTGGAACCCATTCTACTAAGTGAAGTATCCCAAGAATGGAAAAATAAGCACCACATATACTCACCATCAAATTGGTTTCACTGATCATCACCTAAGAGCACATTTAGGAATAACATTGATCGGGTGTCGGGCAGATGTGGGTGGGGGAGGGGATGGGTGTATACATACATAATGAGTGCGATGCACACTGTCTAGGGGATGGACACGTTTGAAGCTCTGACTTGTGGGGTGGGGTGGGGAGGCAAGGGCAATATACGTAACCTAAACTTTTGTACCCCCACAATATGCTGAAATAAAAATAAAAAAAAGAATTTGATTATAAATAAAACTCCTTTGTTATATGGGCCAGCCTACACCTCAACACCCCAACAATGCCGGCTTGGTCTCCATTATCCACAAACAGCATGCTCATGGCAACTTCATGGCCCTGCTCACTCCACCCCTTGTACCAAAATGCCCATCTCACTCTTTTATCTCTATATCCCAAGTGCCAATTATTTGCTCAATAAAGTTTGTTGCGAATGATGCCTGAGTTGGGGCAATGTGACTGAGGCTGAGGGCCAGGGAGTGTCAGGAGGGTGGTCCAAAGACAAGATCAGAATCTTGGGCTCGGGATTGCATTCCAGGACCACTCAATTTTCCAACCTGGTGGTCAATCAGGTAGTCCAAAAAGGGCTCTCCATGTCCAATACACCCAGTTCATCAACACAATTCCAGAACAATCCATATTCCTCCTATTTGGCTTATCTCCTTCCCATAGCCGATACATTAGGGCTGGCATTACCTCATGCCTGGACTAATGCCCTGGCCCACTGTTTGGTCAGAAAGTAGGGACAAGAGATGAGGCAAGTGATATCCTATTTTGATTTGGGCCCTATCTTCTCACATCTGGACACAGAGCCATGCCCATTTCTGTCCTTTGGTGTTGTTGCTAATGTTCTGGCTGCCCCTAACACCCCTCTTTTACACCGCCCTTGTGCCGTCTGAACTCCAAGACACAGAGCCAGGAAACTGCAGACATGGCTGGAAGCCACTCTAGATCCTGTTGACCAATGTGTGAACTGAGGCCCAGGGACATTTCCTAGCCGGCCCCAAGTCGGCAGCTAAGGGATGGCAGGGCTGAGTTCTCTTTGCTTCTCCCTCCCTGGGGCTCTTATTTCCTCCATAATGCCTTCCCTGGCTTATATTACTCTACCATTTTTCTGATTGCTTAAAGCATGATTGAATTTTCCACACAATTTAGCATTTGATCATATACTGTTTTGAACTATTCTTTAATTGCTTTGTGTGTGTGACTTTGGTTTCTGCTACCAGGCTGTGAGCGCCTTGAGGACAGGGAATTATGTTTTGACTAATTTATTAGTTCATTTCAACATGCAAAATAATTCCATGCCTTTAGCTTCACAGCACTGGTATTATGCAACATTTTATTCAGTAATGTCTGGGACCCATGAAATCCACACATTACTCAGGGCTCCATCCTCACTCCATTTTTGTCTCACTTTTTATCCAGGTGATCTCACCCACATACAAGGCTTCAACCATCATGGGGTACATCACCAACTGGACCTGTCCCCAATGCCCGAGGCTTGTGTGTCCTGCTGCCTGCTGGATATCTCCTGATGAACGCCTGCCATTCACCATCTTGCTTTCTGCAGCCCTGATGTAGTCTCATCTCTGTCCAAGGATGGCACCTCAACCACCCAGTTTCCCATGCCAGATGTATAAGAAGCATCTGGACACTGCCCTCTCCATTTTTCCTGGTTTTGCTCCCCATCATAGGAAATTAACCACCAAATCCTGTGTCTCCTATCTCCTTCATGGCTTTTCTATTCCGCCCCCTCTCCTTTCCTCAATGAATTCTCTCTACCCTCCAAGTGACTCTCCCAGTCATTATCCTTAACGCTCCTGCCCCAGTGAGTTTTCAAAATACAAATCCGGCTCCCCAGTGGACCTGCCCCTAGAGCACTGGGACTGTGTTTGGTACCTCTCCATATTCCCAGCGCCCAGTCCTCAAAAAATGCTGGAAGATTAAGGCAGCAAGCAAAGCCTTGGTCTGTTCTGTAATTTCTCTGCCTCCTCAGCCCCTGGTACTTTACTAAGGACTTACTGCAGGTGCCACCAGGCTAATCTGTCTTTGGGAAAAGAAGGAATGAATCAGCATTGCACAACCAACAAAATATTAACAGCCTTTGAAAGGGCATTATTATTGACACAAATGGACCACCTGTCCTTGAGATAAGCATAATAAAGAAAACAATGACACCCATTAGAAAGTATTTGTTCAGGCTTTCAGACCATGACTTTGATGTATGAGAAAGACACTTTCAGGCCTTCCAAGATCTGCCTTTGTTAGACTTGCTTATTGGAAGTCAGAGCTTGCAGATCTATTGCTCCAGAGGTCCTGTTGACATTTGAACAGCACATATTGACTATTTGCAGTCTGGCTGATTGTGTGTGTGTGTGTGTGTGTGTGTGTGTGTGTGTAAAGCATAACAAAACTCGTTTATCTACTTGAACTGTGCCCCCTTCAAAGCCATTGTCATGGGCTCTACCCACCTGTCCATCTGCCTTCTAGAACAACCGTCAGAAACTCTGACACATTCTTTAACCTTCAAGAGTAGGTTTGAATCTCAGAAACAGGCAAAAGTCATTTGGAGCCAAATCTGATGACTGAGGTGAATAAGTAAACTAAGAAATAGCATTATTGGTCAAAATGAAAAGCCACTGCAAAATGAAGTTAAGAGATTCAAACTAATTCCACTTTGAGCCTCTGAAGATAGTTCCAAGCATGGAGTTCTGGGAAGATCTTGATAGCGGGCCCCTCCCTGGCCTGCTCCAAATCCCCCCGCTGGACTCTCCCCTCAATATCCAGTGACTGACATGATGCCACATCATAACAACCTCCAGGAATAAACCATTTCTACAGGGCCTGGCTGGGAATGGGAACTTCTTCTGGACATTCTTTTTTAAAACTGGGATAGAAATAATTGAAATGGACTTCTTTGGTTTCTGTTAGCCTAACAAGATCCCAGCTCTTCTGATTTGTTTCAAACCCAGCTCATTTAATGCATTTATTTAATAAAGAATTGAACATCCACTACATCCTCAAGCAGTGTTCTAGCAGGTGTTGCTATAGCAGTGAATTAGAGACATAGTCCCTGCTCCATGGACCTTACATTCTAATAGAGTGAACCAGAGGATGAACAAGCAAACAAATGAATAATATAAAGTCAGGCAGCAGTAAGAACTACGAAGGAGCAGGTAAGGAAATAGAGTGACAGCTGGCAGTGGGATCATCAGAGAAGATCTCCCTTTGAGCAGAGAGATCTGAAAGACATACAGGAGCTAGCTGGAGCGCGCATGAGGGCGGAGGATTCCAGGCACAGGAATGACAAGAACAAACTCTCCAGGGCAAGAATGTGCCTGGCAATTCACTGAGAAAGCCAGGAGGCCAAGCGTGGCTGCAGAAGAGCAAACAGCAAAAGGAAAAGCAAAGGAGATGAAATTGGAGAGGTTGTGCCAGGGGCAGGTGGACCCCACGTCTGCCAGTAACAGCTCTGTGACCACAGATACTATTTGAGTTTCAGTTTCCTCATTTGCAAACTACTGTTTGCCTTGCAGGCTACTGTGAGAACTGAAAGATCATGGAAGTAACTCATCTAGTGCTAAGCCTGCACAGAACTACCATTCACCGAGTACCAATTATTATCATTACTGTTATGATCATCATAATTATTATTATTTTAACCCCGGGGTCCACCTCTGGCTGAGTCATCAGGGTGTGCAAATCATCTAGATCAGGGGTGGGGAACCTGTGGCCTTGGGCCCACACGTGTGGCCTTCTGGATCCTTGAGTGTGGCCTTTTGATTTGTTCTGTAAAATTTAGATTTGGTCGAGGGGCCGCACTCGGGGATCTGGAGGGCCACATGTGGCCTTGAGGCCGCAGATTCTAGAATCTAGTTAAGTAATCCTACCCTGTGGTCAGCAGAATGCAGTGACTAATGGGCTGAGCTGAGCGCCCTCTCCTCACAGACACAGAGGGACACCTGAAGCCCCCTTCCCTTTCCCTCTGGGAATCTCCCGGGCTTCCTCTGAGCTGCTTCATCATAGGCTCTCCCCTCAAGCAGGCAATCCCTGGACCACTGTCAGAAACCAGCTCAGACCACAAGGAGACAAATTTGGATGCAGCTTACAGGCTTTGGTCCCATTCAGCAGTCTGTATTTGGGCACAAACTGCTGTTGGGGGAAGCTGCTATTTTGTAAACAGTTACTGCCACCATGCCCTGTGGGACCATAAGGGAACTTCTCTGGCATTGCCCATTCAGGGGAGATGGCTGCCTCTCTGAACAAGAAGCCCACTGGAGGCCGGGCAGCACACAACCTCACGTAGCCCACAGGAGGCCACAGATTCTTCAGGGCAGCAGATGCTCAGGGCTGGGCTGGAGCCACCACTGCCAAACCTTCCCCACCGATCAGCCTGGGCCCCAAGAACAAAGCTCCTGTGCAGACAGTAGACTAAGCCTGAAAGAGCTCGGATATTAGACAAGCTAGAGGGCTAATTAAAATGTAAAATGCAGTCCGTGGGGCATAAATTCCTACAAGCCCAGAGGGATCTACCATTTAGTACACCAACCAACCAAGGCAGCGATTTACTCAATGGTTCCCTTGAGGACTTCGAGCACCAGCTCACCTCCCAATACGCCTAATTTACCTCCCAGATGTGCTGGACTGGGGCAACAGGAAGGGGCCCTCTTCATTACCGTGGCCAGGTGTGGTGTGCCAAGGAGAAGGCTGGCTGACTCAGGGTCAGCCCTACTTCGGAAAGCCCACACCTCGAAAGGGCTTCCGTATCGCACAGAGGCACAAGGCAATGAATTCCCTCAACTGTGGATTCACAGCAAAGACTCCCTTACCTGGGATGAATTAGAGCATGGGGGTGGGGATGGGGGTGGGGGTGAGGGACATAACTGGAACAGGACAAACATACACGCAGTTTCCTAAGGCAGTCTCTCCGAGAAAGGCTCCCTGAGAAACTTCTGGAAACTTGGATGGTGGAGAAATGTAGGAAATACTGTACCGAGGTGGAGGTGGAGGAGGCAGTGCCATGTGCAGTATACTCTGATTGCTAGGAAGGAGGTTTCATGCTTATCAAAACAAGAACTGGGGTCAAGAAGCATTTCTCTAACCCTGCCCAACTCAGAACCCAGACCACTGGGATCCTAAGCTTAGTTAGCATAAGGGTGAAGTTCACAGGCTCTGGAGTCAGCCAGACCCACCTGCGTGACCACAGGTAAGTCTTTAAATCTCTCTGAGCCTTGGTTTCGTCCTCTGCAACACAGGAATACTACTAGTACCTATCTCAGGAAGCAGCTATGAAAGTTAAAGGTGACTTAAACCTGTAAGGTGTTTAAACCCAAGTAAGAGCCCCTTGTGAGCCAGTTATCTGGATATCTGCCCTCTCTGAGCACGGGTCAGTTATTTCTCCCTGAAAGTTTTGGCTTTCCCTCCATAATGTGTATGATCCAAGACTTTCCCCTGTCTGCTGGGTTGCCTGCACCTGAGCACCTATCTTTGCTGTATGTGCGCATGGGCGTGTGTGCAAGTGCGCACACATGGTTGCTGGCCGCGGTTCTGCCTACATGGGTGTGCCTACTCCTTGAGGCCCGGTGAAGCCTCAGAGACCCCGTGGCTAGGGAATCACACTACTAGGGGTGAGGCTGGCAGGGCCTGAGGTCCATACAGCACAGCAGATCCCTTTGCATCAGGGCACATTTCACACCCAGGTTTCTCCCAGCACACCAGGGAAAACGCTGCGGGCTTGTGCCTCGGGCGGGGCTCACTGTCCACACCCCCAGGCCGCTGTAACCTCCACCAGGCAGCAACATCTCGTACCAGGCCCTGCCTGGAGTGGGGTCCTCAGCCATTATGACAGCTGCTGCTGCTGTTGACACTGCAACAGTGACAAATTCATCCTCCTGACAAGATCCCTTTAAATAATTCACAGGGAGCTAGGGATTAAGACACTGTTTCTCTCTGTCTCTGTTGAGATTTAAAACACCTCCAGCTGGGGTATTTAAAGAGCATATAATGGGCTGCCCCTCAGGGTCTCCCCTCCCCCACTCCTCCTCTTTCCCATTTCCCAAACTCACCCCCCACTCCACCAGCCAGCCCTATAACAAGGAGGTCCAGAAAACAAGAAAGGAAAAAAAAAAGAGGGAACCAGTGCTTGGCTGGTCACTATGGCAACGGTGGCAGGGTATTCAGCTGTCATTATCCCAGTGTCTCACACATGTGATTATCTTAAGCTGTCGACTGAATGTGGTTCTCACTGCTGCCCAACAGGGCCTTGTCGAACAAGGCAGGGGTGGGAGCTGCAGGTCCCAGGCCCCAGCTGCTTAATACTGCTATGCCTGGACCTGGGCTCCACTGATGGAGGAGCAGAGAGTCACCGCTGGGAGAGACTGATGCCATTTCCCTTCAGTGTGGAGGGATTTCTGTTCCAAGTGCAGAGCAGAGGCCAGCCTGAAGCTGGCCCACCATGGTGGGTTACAGGATGGAGAAATGGACTCCCCATTCCCTCAACTCAGGGAGTTTTGACTGACTGTGGGCCATGCTGGCTGTGGCCAGCTAGAGCTGTCCTGGAGACAGGAGAGCCAGCCACGGGAGAAGGAAGGGGCTGGGCCTCTGGCAGGAGCTCTTGCCTTCATTCCCAGTCTCGGGATAGAGGAAATTCCCACTCTCAGGGTGCAAGAAAGCCCATCTGGCCTGGAAAGAGGAGTTGTCCTGTCTCCCTCTCCTCACTGCTCTCCTGTTGGGTGGGAATGTGGCCACCATGTGTGACCCACATCAGGGGACTATTTTTTCCTGGGACTGTGGTTGCTCGAGCTTGGGCCCAAGGAGCCTATGGAGGACTTTGCCTCCATTGAGACAAATTATCTCATTCCTTTGCCTCCTCACTTAGCTTCCCAGGTCCACGGAGATTCTTTGGATGACAAGATCCCTGGTCAGCCCCACTGGACACACTCTAGTTTTTCTAGTGCCACTTTTAAAATTCAGCTCCCAGATTAAGCCCATGATAGCAGATACACTCAGGCCAGCACCAGGTACAGCAGGGCCACCACCACCTGCACCTTGCACTGGGACTGCTCTAAACACCTAAGGTCAGCCTGGCCTTTCCTGAACCTGCGTCCTGTGTCAGCCCCATGAAGATGGGGCCAGCCACACACAGGTCCTTGCTACCTGCGGCACTGCCCACCTGGGTCACCCCTGGCTCTTTGCTGCACAGTGAATTGTTTATACCTAAATGCAAACTCAGACCATTACCATTCGGCACCATGGTTTAAAGGCAGAGGTCTAGATTGACGAGAGAAATTGAAATCCTGACTCCCACATCTTTCATGTTGGCTGTTCTTTGTGACACAGGGAAATGTGTTGGACATGCCTGCCCCCACCAGAAAGACTGATGAGTGGGACAGCATGCATGGCGATGAGACCCCCAGCCCCATTCCTTCAGCAGAGGAGCACCTCAAATGGAGGAGAGGCTCATTCAGTCCAGCCAAGCTGGCACTGTAGCCACTGGATGGGACAAAGCAGCTCCCTGGGGCCCCTCACAGCTCACCCTTCCCAGGAGTCCTCACTTCCTGAATGCTTGCCAGAGCCTAGGGGGTGGGAGCTGACCCCTAGGCTCCTCCACCACTGTCTGGAGCCAGCCATCCACAGGGACCACCTGTCTCCTCCTGTGGGTCTCTGGCCAGGGCTTGCCTGCTCTGTGAGTGGGGCCTCCCCCTCCAGGTTCCTCCTGGACTTGCTACTCTTTGCACCAAACCCCACAAGTCACAAACCACCTGCTCCACTTCCCCCTATAGAGCTCGCTTTAAAAATAAAAAGATTCACTGGGTGCTTACCACATGCACTTCTCATTGGCCTGCGGCTTTCAAATTTATCCTTCCCCTTTGCAGAATATTGGGAAACATTTGCCTCTCCACATTGCCCCCCGCCCCACCCCCTTTCTCTGCTTCCTCAACAATCTGTGACTCTGAGATCCCCTCCTCACACTGCTTCGGGACAGAGGTACAAGAGTGAGCTTTGAGGCTGGCAGGCCTGGGGGCCTCACGGGGTCCTGGTGAGAAGTCAGTGAGGTGATATAAATAAAGCTTGATAACCGGTACACAGCTGGTACTTGATTAATGGTGACTATTAGTAATAATAGTTATCATTAATAACACTGCTATCAATAACAGGGTGTACCCTGTGATGTTACTCATGCAGGAACCACAGCTCAAGAGAACGCTGCAATGCTGGCCTCGTATCTCCAGGGCCCTTCTTCCAGCAGTCCCCACCCTCGTCCCATGCAAGGTGAGCCTCTCAAACAAGTCACTGCTACCACTTGTACCAGTTAGGGCAAGGGGCACTGCACTGAGCTTTACAGCTAACAAAAAAGGCAAATACAATTTAATCCTCCCAACCACTCTGTAAATAAGATCTCATATTACCCATGTTATAAAGGCAGCCTATGGAATCAGAGAGGTTAAAGAACTTAGCAGAAGATGGAAATAAACCCAGGACATCAGATTCCAAATCTTGGGCTCGTGCCTTTACACCGCTGGCAGTATAGTGGGATTGGGGGCCAAATTATTCTAACAAACAGTGTTGGCGGTAACTGGAGGTAAGGCCGTGTTCCCACAGAGGCTGCCTTCCCCCGTCCTGGGGCCACGCTCAGAGCCCTCCTCTCCTCCTAAGGGCCCTGGCCCTCCCTCCTTCACCCGCCTTCCTCCCGTTCTTCGCATCTAGGCCTCCTACCTCCGCCTTATACTCTGGCTTCTCCTCAGATCATATAAACCTTTCGCCTTTTAATTCTGCCTCACCTCCCTTCTAAGGCTTTGTCTTCCCCAATAATATATTCTCTTCTCCACCAAGACAGCCACTGTGAGGGCTGTGTGTGAGGGCTGTCAGGGTGACAAGCTCCACCCTGGTGCCAGGGTGAGGAGCCCAGTTCCCTTCCGCTGCCCTGAGAGCCACTTGGCCTTCCACTTGATAAGAGCTGTCATCAAGCTGTTGGTCCTTAGGCTCACGTACCAGTTGCAGAAAGGCATCCAAGATTGGGACTAGGGACATGGGACAGGGACTGTCTTCCCAGGGAAAGTCTGAGAGAAGAGGAAAGACACCTGTCTGTCTGGGCCAATGAGGGTCAAGCCTGACTCCAAGAGAAGGAAGGTGGGCCTGGGTGACCTCTGGAATTCCCTCCCGGAGTCTGTGGACAGAAATGTCTCCTGCTCTGCTGATGAAGGAGTCTGTAAGCCATTTCCAAGAGCAAAAAAATAGATCTGCCAGACAGTGAGGTTCTGGTGAACCACTACAACTTCCAAAGATTTTTATACAGCAAGCTAGAGAAGCATGTCTCTCTGTCAATCACTGTCTCCCCTCCACCCATACCATACACACACACCCCCACACCCCCCCACAGAGTCATACCCATTGTACTTCTGCAATCAATGTAATATTGTAATTAATATTCTACTCCAGGATCCTGGTCATCTGTGCCATCTATTTACCTCCTTGCTAAACGCATACACATGCCCACAAGAACAGGCTTCCTATGGAAGCCCTGTGAGAAAGCAACCAGGAATGAGGAGAGCTCTGGCCCAGGCTCCTCCCCTGGGGCCCCATCTGATGCAGGTCCACCACCCCTCCCCAGGGCCACCACATCTCTTCCCAGCGCAGCATCTGAATCTCCTGGAGAAGGGCCCTCCTCCGAGCCTTTGTCTATCACTGTCTCTGTCAGGCAGGTGAATTTAAACTTCCATTCCTAAAAGACATGTATTATATAAAAAAATGTTTTAAGTGCCTCAGGGTGTTTTGTTCCTCATTGCTTCATAAAAGTGACATTAATAGCCAGGGAAGAGCTCTGCTGAGTGCAATTATGGAGGATGTTTCAGGTATGAAAGCTGTTTTGAGCCTGCTAATGTTTCCTAATTACAGGCCTTTTGGTACAGAGAGGAAAAGATAAAGAGTGGGTGGGAGGCCTGGGGTGGGGAGCTCTGACTTGTCTCAGTGGTTTACCTGAGGAGGGAGGGGAGGGGCGGGCGGAGGGAGGGAGCAGGGAGGCCAGAGGCCACCAGCAGGGAGGCCGGCCTCTCTCAGTTGAGAAAGCAGTACTAATTCCTGGGTAACAGCTCAGAGAGAGGATACCACCCATGTCTCTTACTGTGAGAAAAAAAACTTTTACAGACTGAGCCTGAAATCAGGGAGCCCACAGCAACTCAGCCTGGGAGCTCCTTCTGGAACCCACCCCCTGAAGATGCCGCAGTGGGCAGCATTTCATGAGGGAAGACAGTGGAGCACAGTGGTTGGCAGGAAAGCCAGCCTGCTGGAGGTTAAAGGTCAGCATTGGCACTTTTTAGCCGTGTGACCTTAGGTAACTTACCAACTGCTCTGTGCCTCAGTTTCCTCATCTGTAAAATGTGTCTATTGTGAGGATTATGTGTGCCTAGCTATAAATTATTAAGGGTCTGTCTTAGAATGTTAGATTTTTTTCTTACCTAGCATTTATTCGTTTTTCTGATACCTACATCCTAATTCCCTCTGAGGAATTACTCTCTGCTGCCTTTGTTCCAGGGCTTCCAGCAGGCTCTGCACAAACAGGGATGGACGGGGACCTCGGCGTCTGTGGATAAGCACGCTGCATTTCCTGGCTACAGGGGTTGGATCAGGGTGGGTGCGGGATTCAAGCCAAGCCAGTCAGGCCCAATCAGAGCTAATTCCAGGCCTTCTGCACCAGGGAGCAGGAGGATGTGTTTGTTCTTCCCCAGGGCATATGGATGAAAGAGGCTGTAGGGGCTGGGGTTGTGCAGAAAGCCATCTTATGACCAAGAGGAATCCCAGCATGGAACCGACACCAGGGAGTACAGAGAGGAGAAAAGGCATGAGAAGACAGGGAGAGAGAAGAGAGTTAAAAAGAGGGTAGGAAAGGAGAGACAGTCTGGACCAGCCCAAACATGAAGCCACACTAGCCCCTGGACCATCCAGTTACATGAGCCAAGATACTTCCTTCGAGATTAAGTTGTGCTATTCTGTTGCAGGCCACCAAAACGCCCTGGCTGATACAAAAGCATAGGATGAGAATAAGGATGAGAACAGCTTCGAGCAATCAGAAACCAGGTCAAAGCTCCCAAGCCCCCATGCAGCTGCAGCGGTGCCAGTGAGAGAAAGTATGACCAACTCCCCGCCCCCGCCCCTGGCATGTCCTTAAATTCAAATACAGAGAAATTCCATTCATAAACTCATTTTGCCCAGAGCTAAATTTCCCTCGAATTTGCCTAAATTAGCTCAGGCTTCTCTGTCTTAATTGGCATGATTGAATCGTCAAAGAAAGAAAAGAGAAAATTCAGCCCTCCAGAGGGTTAGCAGCAATTGCCTACATTTCCTAAGTGTTTACCAAGGACAACTTTTTACTGACATTGTCTCATGTATGACACCGTTACCACCCTTACCCCATCAGCAGAGGAGGACGCTGGGGCTGACCTGTCTCGATGACAGGCTCAAGACCACTCGGCCGGCCCGGCCCAGTGTGAGCGGTTTATCTGACACCAAGGCCTGAGGCCTCCATAAAGTTCTCCCCCGTCAGACCAGACACATTTTAATTGATTTTGCTTGGCCTTGGAAGGAACCAGGTGTTATCAGAGTGGATTTCTCTCCTGAGCGTGCTTTCCTCAGTCCCATGGGGTGGGCGGCTGGTGAGGACACAGCCAGGGGCTGCTGAGCAGCACGGGCCCCACGTGGACACGGAGTAGCAGCCTGCACTCGTGGGCCTGCACCTCGTGTCGGAGTTAATTTACCAGACAGGGACATCCAAATACATGTTGTTCCCTTCACAGTGGTCTGCTCTGGGCGCTCTCCGCTTAGTCCAATAATCCTCTCGTTATTGAAAATATCACCAGAACTCTAGCAGCTATCTACAAAGGCACAAGGTGAAAGCAGCTAATTTAACTTCACACACACACACACATACGTGCACATACACACACACACACATACACATATATATACATATGCACACATACACATACATACATGCACACACATACACACATATACATATGCACACATGCATACACGCATACATACATGCACACACATACACACACATACGCACACACACAGAGCACACGTGTAAGCCCAGCTTACTCATCCTAAAGGCTCATCAGGCTTGGCTTCAGATTTTTCCATTTTTCCGCTATGACATCACCTTCCCTCGGTGCAGATTTGTCAGTGTTATAGTAGCCAACAGAGTACGTCACAGGCCCTGAAGGTGGCTCCAAAGGGCAGCACAGATGGAGGTGGAGTCCAGAAGCCCATGGAGCACCCTTTGAAGGTAAGAACTCAGGTCGATGTTTACACATAGGCCACATGTCTCACAAACACAGGAACTATCACAGCCCAAGTGCAAATAGCCAGTGAGCCCTGGCCAAGCTCTTCAAAAGTAAAAAAATCTTTGGGCTCAGATTTCCAACAAGGCAGCCAAATGAGCCTCGCTAACAGAAGGACTCAGGCTTTAGGCTTGCCTCTGGAATCCACCACAGCAGGGGTCTGCAAGCAACAGGGACCTTCTTCCTGGTCTTCCTTACCATGCTTGGCTCAGGAGAGGTGGCTCCAGGTGCACTAATTATGCTCTTTAAAAAGATATTGCCAACCAATGGGGTGCTGAGCAGCCTACAACAAACTTTTTACAGTGTATTGGGCTATGATAAACCTACATTGAGCATATCCTCAGTTCAGGCCCCTGGGTTGAAGAGGCAGAGAAGTATCAAGAATGGTCTGGTCCTTATTCATTTATTCAGTTGACAAAACACTTATTTGATCTTGTCCCCTGCCAAGCTGATGCTCTGCACCAGGGACACAGAGATGGGGCTGACACATTCTCTGGGCAGTGCAAGAGACCAACAACCAGCAGATGCTGAGCTTACAGAAAGACAGTATGTCAGAAGCTGGCACCAGGCCCTCTGGGCTTAAAGAAAAGGGCACCCACTAGCCATGGAGGGTGGGGTGACCCTGATGGGATGGAACAGAGCTGACACCTGAGGATGGGGAACGTGAGGAGAAGGAAAAGAACGGGCCAGGCAGCATCTGGAAACTGGAGAGGACAGTGCGACCATAAAGATTACCATGTACAGAATGCTGCCCGGGCCGGGTGTGGCTGGGTGTCCACCCGTGGGCCCTCTCTGAACTCCTGCACTGCCCAGAAGTCCTGAAATGTGAAGGTCAGGGAGCCTTTCAGGGCAGGGCTAGAAGCCAGCCCGAGGAAGGGGTCTCCAGGGACCACAGTGAGGATCCCTGGAATAGCCCTTCAGTGGGAGCTCAGCCTTTCCCTGGCATTTGTGACTTTATACATGCATTTGTTACCTTTTCCCTTTGCTCACTAGGTAGCCCCCGATTTAGATTAAACCTAAAGGCCTTAAATTAAAGGCAGGGTGCTACAATTAGACTACAAACGAGTATTTTGAATTCGGGCATACTTTCTGGGTTTGACATGTAACATTATGGTCAGCTTCCCAGCAACATAACTGAAAATGATTTGTGGACTTTGTGTGAGTGAGTGGTCCAACCCCTTCCCACATCCACTGTTCTCACTAGAGCAGTGAAGGCACCCAGGTAGCCCCATGAAAGGACGATCCCTTGGCCTCTTTCTGGGAAGCCCACCACGCAGGCCATGCCCTGTGGACAGGGTCCATTGCAATGACAGCTGGGACGTCTGGCAGCATTGCGCTGCCTCCTCTGGATGGGGCAAACCCCATTCCCTCCAGGCTTCCAAAACAACAACCCCCCTCTCCATCTTAAACACACGTGTGTGTTATCCTGACTGCAGGGAGACAACCTGAAGCCTTCTCCTTTTTCGGCTGAGAGGTCCCCCCCACGATCCTCCCCACGAGGTCCCAGCAAGAGGGACCATCCACCCAACCTCCTGGCTTGACACACCTGAGCTCCTCAACATCATGAAGTTCACCTCCTCTGCTCCAGCGGCTCACACCCTGTCCCCACTCTTGACCTCCTCTTCACCCAGAAGGACTCTGCTTGCCTTAAACCCAAGCCCTGACTGACTCCAAGGCCTCCAGTCCCAGCCACACCACCACACCTGCTCCTCAGCCTCACTGAGACCTCCCTCTGTGGCCCTTGAACCGGTCACAGTGGTGCAGTCCCTCCTGGCTTCACTCTCCCTCCTGCTGGATGGATGCCATGCTACAAGATGCCAATGCTCCTGCCAACGTCTTCAGCTCCTTACCCCTGCAGTCCCCCATTCTTTCTCATACTGCCATAACTCTGGATGACTCCTGGCCACAGCTCCCCAAGGAGAGTCAAGAGTTGAAGAAGCCTGTAGGCCAACACCAGTGCATGGCCTTCAGTGGCCTTCATCCACAACTCGCCCTTAGTCTGCCACATTCCTCCTAGACAGGCTAGCCTCTCTCCAGCTCTCAGCAGTGTTAGTTCAAACCTTCTCCACCCTCCCAAACCTGTGCCCCAAGAGTCCCCACCCCTCATTCTCCAAACCTCACCTCCAACCTCAGAGAGAAGACAGGAAGTTGAGAGAATTTTCTTTTTCTTTTTCTTTTCTTTCTTTTTTTTTTTTGAAACAGAGTCTCACTCTGTCCCCTGGGCTAGAGTGCCGTGGCATCAGCCTAGCTCACAGCAACCTCAGACTCCTGGGCTCAAGTGATCCTCCCACCTCTGCCTCCCGAGTAGCTGGGATTACAGGTGTGCACCACAACACCTGGCTAATTTTTACTATTTTTAAGTAGAGATAGGGTCTCAAACTCCTGAGCTCAAGCGATCGTCCCACCTCGGCCTCCCAGGGTGCTAAGATTACAGGTGTGAGCCACCATGTCTGGCCTCAAAATTTTCCATTTTATGTCTTCTGTCACCAAAGGCAAGCAATCTCATTTCTCTGTGGGCACCTTTCTCTCTGTCCTGCCATCTCAATAAGAAAAGAACTCCTTCTTGTGTTAGGCAATCTACCCACAGCCTGCATGTTCCTCTGTGTTCCACGTTCTGTCTCCCTCCCCTTCTCAAACTGTTGTCTCTATCTCCTCACCTCCTGCTGATGCGCCAACTCTCTGCTTCCTGGCTTCCTACCTTGGCTCTGAAACTATCCATATAGGTCACCACAGGGTCCTTGAACTATACCCAGAGTAAATGTTCAGCACCCAGCAGTCTTTGCCACTTTTGTACCCTCTTCCCCTGACAGACCCTCCCTTGGCTCCTACAACTAGACCCCCACTTAGCTTTCACAGGGCCAGGGCCACTCCTTCCCAGTCTCTACTCGCCACCTCAGTGCAGCTTACCCACCCAAAGCTCCTGCTCTTTCCCCTCCAGACACACTCCCTGGGAGACCGCAGCCACACCTGGGGCTCCCATCCCTCTGATGTGGGGCCACCTTCTGATTCCACTGCCTGTAAGCCAAACACTGATGGTGCACCTCCCTGTGGGTGCCCCAGAGACACTTCAAGCTCAGCAGGTCCCAGACTGACTCAGCCTCTTCCCAGCCAAGCAC
Source organism: Lemur catta (assembly GCF_020740605.2). Lineage (NCBI taxonomy): Eukaryota > Metazoa > Chordata > Mammalia > Primates > Lemuridae > Lemur > Lemur catta. Next base: position 167,931,517 of record NC_059128.1, on the reverse strand, counting down.
ACTCCTCTTCCTGCGTCCTCTATCTCCAAGAGGGCACCATCATCCACCCACCTGCCCACTCAGAAACTGTCAGCAGCTGTACATTGAATTGGGTGGCAAACTATGTGCGAGAGTCCAGTGGTGAGTGAGCACAGAGTCCTGGCCACTGCGGAAGTTATAATATGACTTGGGCGGGGAAGGGATGAATCAAATCCTAACACATGGAGATGTACAATTTGGAACTATAAATGGTGTTCTTGGGAAAGCTCCGTGGCACTAAGAAGACCCATGATGGGGGCTCCAGCATGGCTGGGAATGCAGAGGTGTCCCTGAGGGTGGGCCAAGTGAACAGAGGTCTGAAGATGATGAAGGAGAAGTCGAAAATTTCTCCCAGTTTCTGGCCTTTACAATGTGCTAAGGTGGAGGACAGCCCCTGTGAGTGGGTGGGGGAAGGGAAGGGGGTGGATTCTGCTAGGGCCACGCTGAGACTGGCATGCCCATGGGCACCCAGTGAAAGATGTGGCAGTTAGATATGTGAGCCTGGGCAAGGGACGCAAACTTGGGGGTCACTGTGTGTTCACAGAATGTCCAGGATGAGTGCAGACGGAGAAGACACGCGGGCCTGGCACAGAAGCACCGTCCTGGAGTCCTCCCTCCTGGCCCAGGCCAAGGGCCAGCCTAACCTTCCCCCTGGCGGCTATAACCCAGATAGGCGCAGAAGCTCCTTGGGGCACTGGGAGAACTGTCTGGTTGTATGTCCCCTCCAGAAGAGTGCGGGAAAGGCGGCTGAGCATGAGTGTAGCATTCGGGAGAGCAGCCAGCTGTTGTCTCTAAAGGGCATTACTTGACTTTGAGTATCTCCCTCAAGGAGAATCTTCCTTGGGAAAGAAGAGCAGAAGTTTAAAGAAGGCAGGTGTTGTGTACAAAAATCAAGGGGAAATTAACCATAAATCATGTCGATGCCTTATGGAAATACACAGCCGTCAAACAATAACATAATTTGTAAAAGATGGCAAGTTCTTAATATCCAGGCGACCTGGAAGAGCTGCCACCTCATCAGCTTTACATGAAGTCCCAAGCAGGAGTGGGAAGCTTCCCTCATTGCCCACAGTGTTCCTGGCAGGAGTTGGACTGGTTCTGAGTAGGCAGGCTCTGCCCCATCCCTGTGCCCTGCTTTGAGGACTGCCACTTCGTCCTGTCCCTGTGGCAGAACAAAGGCATGTTAGGACTGCTCTGATGGGCTATGCTGGAGATGACTCCCAGGGTGCAGAGGCTACTGGGATGGGATGAAGAGAGGAGGTCTGGGGCAGGTGAGGGGGTCAGGGCCACACTGCCCCAGCCTGATGTCACCCCTGCATAGGATGAAAAGCCCACGCCCTCCTCCTCCTGTCTTCTTCCTTTGTAACTAAGCCCTGAAGTTAGCGAATTGCCCAAGCCAGAAACATGAAACTGCATCCACCTCCTCTCTCTCCCTCTCCCTCCCTCTCCCTCCTCCCATAGTCCAGCCATTGCCAGTTCTTCCTCCTTAACTTCTCTCAAACTGGTCTCTGAGAATCTCATTTTAACCTGAAACTTCTGACACATCTAAGACAGCTGAAAGAGCCTGTTAATTCTTTTCTCTCAACCGTTCTCCACAATCCTGTCAGCAGGTGTGACCATTTCTTCTCCTGCCCATGATCTCTGCATTACCTACAGGATAAAATCCGTGTTCCCTGCTCTGCATGGCATTCATAACCCATCACCACCATGCTTCCTTCCAACTCACCCCCGGCCCTATCTCAGCAGTATCCACACCCTGCGATGTTCCAGACACACAAACTCTTCCCTCTCACGTCTTTTCATGATGTCATCCCCCTGAACCAGCCAATCCTCCTCCTTGGAACATCTTTCCAGACTCTCCCTTCATTACCTGCCAAACTCCTACTCACTCTCCAAAACCCAGCTTGCTCGCACCTTCTCTATTAAGGCTTCTTGTCTCCCTCTGTGGTTTCTCACTCCCAGCTCTGTGCCCACACCTGCCTGTTAATCTCTCCAGGGCCACAAAGGGGAGATGTGCCCCAGTCTATTCATAAACATGTTGGTCCCCACAGGAGGTCATGAGCTCCTCAAGGCTGTCCCATCTTTATAGCTACAGGTCTGGCCAGGTGTATGAACACTGAATAAATGAGTCAAGAATGTCTTTCTAAGGCAAGCTCCAGGTGAAAGAGGGCCTCAGCCCTCGTGAACTCCAGCTCCTCCCTCCCGCCCTTGCCCTTGCGGCAGCCCTGTGGGCATTGCAGATCTCCGTTCTGCCCCAGTGCCACTAACCTGAGTGCCCCTGTCCCACACAGCTGTGGCCCTAGTTGCCAGCTCTCTGAGAGGACTGTGTCAAGAGGTGGCCTACATCACCACATGAGGCAGTAGCTCAGGTCTGAGACCCCTGGTGCTGCCTCTCCATGGACGGGCAGTGGACACAGCCATTCACACCTGTATTCCACTCCTCACAGGCACCACTCTGGGCCGGCTCCTTTCCCCCTGGGCAACCTATGGGCCCAGGAGCTCACAGCAGGATTGCAGGGCGAATGCTTTGACACTCACCCCTGAGGCGGGATTGGCTGTCCAGCCCAGCTCTGCAGTAGCCGTCCTGGTGTCCATTAATGTTTCTGTAGATCAAAATGAAAACAATCAATGAGTCAGAGGATTGCTGGACAGTGGCCTTTATGTTCACAAAGTTATTTATGATAGTAAGTGTCAGCGCTTGAAAGGTCTTTGGGCATCCTTAAGCCCAGGCCCCCTACAAAGCCCAAGGCTCAGAAGAGCAAAAGGCTGCTGAGATCATACAGCTCATGGCAGAGCTGGACATGGACCTCAGGTCTCCTGAAGCTACATCAAGTGCTTTCTCCCTACTGACCCTGAGCCTCCTGCATGGGGCGAAGCCATCTGCCCACCCACCCCTATACCCTTAAGGTCCAGCTTTGCCCCAGATTACTCAACCCAGAGGCTCTTCCAAGGCCACGTTAACCATGTAGCCAAATTTAATTCCTTCTTCAGGCCTTCTTGGGGCACCTCTTGGGGCCCCCTCCTCTCCACTGGGCTGCTTCTACGATCTCTGTCTGCCCTCCTTCCTCCCCACACGCCCTCCTCTGCCTCCCCGTCAGGGTTCTGTGTAGACACCTTTGGGTAACTTCCCCTCAACTCGTCCAGCGTCCTGCAGGTCCCTTTGCCCCTGGGCCCAGACACACACTCACCCCTTTCCCCAAGACTTTGCCAAAGGTCTCAAGGAGCTTTGGCAAAGGCTTCATCCAGACCACAACGCACATCTCACAACCCAGCTGCCTTCTGTGCCGGCAGTGATGCGGTGAGGGCGGTGCAGCAGCCAGCTCCCTGGTTACCAATCTCCCCCTGGCCTCAGCAAGGGAAAGACAGGTGCCCCACCTCTGCCAAGAGCTCCTGGGAGCCATCGGGGGTAAACTACACATATTTAAAGTATACAACCTGATAAGTTTTGAGATGTATTTACACCCATGAAACCATCACCACAATCAAGATAATAAATATACTCATCACTCCCAAAAGTCTCCTTAGTCCCTTTTTAATCCTTCCCTCCCTCCTGCTCCCAACCCACTCTGTCCCTGTCCCAGGCAATGACTGATCTACTTTCTGTCACTATAGACTAAAGGGAATTTTCTCAAATTTTGTGCAAATAGAATCATATAGTGTACACTTTTATTTTAAATCTGGCTTCTTTCACTCAGCATAGTTGTTTTAAGACTCACCCATGTTGTTGTGTATACCAGTAGTTCATTCTTTTTTTGCTGAGTAGTACTCCATTGTACGACATACCACCAGTTGTTTGCCCATTCACCTGTTGCTTTCAGTTTTGAGCTATTACATGGGAGTATGAGAGTGCCAGTTTCTCCATATTTTCACTGACATTTGACATGATCAGCTGTTTTCAATTCTAGCCATTTTAGTAGGTGTGTAGTAGTATACCATTATGGTCCTAATTTTCATTTCCTCATTGATGAATGATGTTGAACATTTTGTCACATGTTTATTTGCCATCCATATATCTTCTTTGGTGTGTCTATTCCAATATTTTTCCCATTTTTAAAATTGGATTGTTTTATTTTCTTATTGATTTTGAGAGTTCTTTATGGGTTCTAAACACAAGTCCTTTGCAAATATTGTCTCCTACTCTGTGGATTATACTTTCATTTCCTTAACAGTGTCTTTCAAAAAGCAGAAGTTTTTAATTTGATGAAATCCATCTTCTCAATTTTTTCTTTTGCAGTTTAGTGTTATATCTGAGAAATCTTTGCCTAACCCAATGTCACAAATATTTTTCTCTTACCTAGGTTTATAATTCATTTTGAGTTAATTTTTGTATAAGGTTATGGATCAATGAACTTTTTTTCAAGTGGATATCCAAGTTCTCCAGAGGGACACCTTTTAAAATTTACACAGTGGTGCCATATAGGCTGATAGAGGGATCTTACTGCCCAGAATTCCCCAGGGTATGTATCAAAGGAACAGACACAGCACCTCCTAGCTGCATAGGTGCTCAGCAAACAGGGGTGGGTAAAATACAAATGATGTGTTGTTTGGGGTTTTTTTCTCCTCTGTGTCCCCTGTCACCCCCTCCTACCATGTGAACAGCTATTCCATGCTCACTGCTGCAGGGAGGTGATGTGAATGCAGAATGCACAGTTACAAAATCTCGGGCTCATTGTGAACCAGGAGGACTTCTGGCATAAACCGGAGGTTTGGGAAGGACTGCCTATGGGCAGGACTGAGAGAATGAAAACAGAAGTGATTAGTGAGGAGCTGTGCTGAGAAAAGTGGCTCCCTATTCTCTCACTGCCCAGTGCTCAATCCCAGAGAGCTGCACCCCCAAGGAGAAATGGGGGGCATCTGTCCAGAACACAGGGCCTCGGACATGCAGCATCCCAGGGCAGTGAGGCTGGTGTGGCAGTTAAGGGAGCACAGGGAGCCTGAGGGCCTGATGGGTCTCAGGAAGGGGGCTCAGACCACCCAGGGGTGACCTGAATAGGCTATAAGCCAGGGTCGGGTGGGGTCCGGGGCATCTCAGTGAGTACCTGTGTGGACAGGAGCCAACAGAGCCAGGATGCTCCTCCCTCCGCAACTGAACACTATGTAGCCTGCCTGTAACCCGGACAGCACTTATGCCACCCCGTGGACGGGGGCTCAAACTGGAAACTGCCAGGAGTTAAAGTAAATAAAGCAAGCTGCATTTTCTCACTCAGTTAGAGTTTGGGTTTGGACTAACAGTCATACTCTGTGCATACCTGAAGGAATACAAGCGCTGAAGCAGGCTTCTGGAGTTTGTTTTCTCCCCCAATTCTTCTGACAGCTGGGAGGCCGGTCCCCGCATGGAGCAACCCTCCCTCTGCCCTCATCTCCACTTCACAGCACTAATAATGATCATAATGACACACCGCATTTACATAATACACTTCTCAGAAGACACTCCATGAGGCTCTGTAGAAACTCATCTCCATGATTATTAAAATGCCTCTGCCAGGTGGGCCTGAAGCAGGGGCAACTGAACCCATGTGGCAGAGTTGGGAACCAGTGCACAGAAAGGTGCAGTGCTTTCTGCAAAGTCACACAGCTCCCCACCCTGACCCCATAGCCTCAAATCTCAGTGCATGGTCCACCAGGCAGACCTGTGCTTCCAAGGGCCTCTGCTAAACCTCTGGGTAGAGCAGGAGTGGGGGTCCCTGCTCATAAAGACAAAGCCACAAAAACTCCCAGAATAATGCATCCCCCAACCCAACAACAGGATCATACTGAAGGAGCAGTGAGCAGATAGAGGATGCTGAATGTGAGAGAAACAGAGTCCAGCATCAAAAATAAGAATCAACCTTTACTCCTAAATCTTCTAAGGACTTCTTTGTTCTGTTAACCCCATAAATATAGTCTAAGACTCCATAATGGTCATAGTCATCTGCTTCGGGCTGTAATTAATCTGCTTCTAAATAATGCTTTCCATCCACTGTGTTGGACAGAATTTGCAGAAAGAGGAATCCATTTCTTTACATCCTGCCCACCTTGGAGACAAAAGACCACAACACCGTAAACCATCCACTCGATATGATTAAGGGCAGTTTCTTTCCTGGCACTGAGCGCTCCTGATGATGGCACTACACTCTGGTGGGGGCTGAGTAAAAGTGATTTGAGGAGGTTTACATCTCCCTGGAGAGGAAGAGAGCACTCATTTGCATTTATAAAGCATATTGAGAGTTCTGGAAGAAAGTTATGGTGGAAGCACAATTAAATATTTACCATCACTTCTGCTATCACACAGTGGCACAGGGACCAAACCAGCTGGAAGTGCATGTGCTGCTGTCAGATCCAAAGATGCCTACAGGGGACATGACTCTGGGACCCACGCCCACCACCTGGCCTCTGCCCTCCGGGAGCACTCACTCACTGCCCCGGGGTGGGGGTGGGGGCGACGGAAGGGCACACACAGTGTGGGGTGGGCAGCCCGGGTCCAGGTCCCTTTTCCACTACTTAGTGGACACGTGACCTTGTTCACGTCACACAACCTCCCCCAGCCCTCTGCCTCTCCTCCCCCTCTCTCTTTCCCCCTGCTCCCCTCTCTCCCGCTGCCTCCTCATCCACAGAATGGGGCGAGTGCTGGCTAGCACACAGAATTATTGGGGGAGAGGGAGGCTGAGTGAGCTAAAGCACTGAAGAACACGTGGTATTATTATTATTATTATAACTTAGTCACTCCAAGTTTCAGTCTCCTTAGCTATGAAAAGAATCTGCTGACATGGTATCTTCTATACGATAACTATAAGGTATCTATAAGAATCTAATGGTGTTAGATATCTAACTATATCTAATCTACTTTCTTCCTTGCATTGTTGTAAAGACCAAGGAGTAATACATGCTGGGGCTAGATCTCCACACAAATTGGAGTGTGCCCTAGAGAAAATGTTGGCTTAGGTAAGGGAAGGACAAAGTCATACCTGGCATCCTATTCTGGCTGAGTCCATGAGAAGGTGACTGGAAAACTAAGGGGAATAGGCACAATTCTTCTGCATTTGGGGGATAAGTAAGCCTGTCCCCAGAGGGAGAAGCAGGGCAGAGGGAGACACTTGTGGTCTCCTGGGTGGGGGTGGGCAGTGATGGGGAAGGCAGAATGGAGTATCTCCCCTGTCTCCTGGGACAGAGATGGGAGAGTGACCCCAGGGGCAACAGGGGGAGGGCAAAGGCAAGCTGAAAGGAGCAGGTGGGAGCCAACTCCGAACAGGCTGGAGATCTGGGAAGATAGTGAGGCCAACAGGGGAGGCAGAGGGGCTTCTGGCTAGGGTCGGCTTGGCTGGCAAGAACCCGAGAAGGATGGGTGCATAACAAGCCCGGAAGAGAGATCCTATTTTCCCAGGGAACATTTCCCTGCAGAGGCTTCGGTATGGAAACCCTCAGTGGGGTCACTGCCTGGGGTGTGGGTGGTGGGGCCAGGTCTGAGCCCCCATAAGGAAGAAGAGGCAACTGCTGCCTGGCTCTGTAGGCAGTTTCTGTTTCTGTCTGGATTGGCACCTTAGCAAGGACTGACATTTGGGAAAAATTAGATACCCATCATGGTGAAAGAGAGATAAATAAACCCTCTTCTTACAGCTCTGCCATTCTCTTTGAAGAGACATTAATCAGATATTCAGCTGAAGTATTTACAGTGTCCTTCTATAGTGGCAACAAAATACAACATATACAGACAGATGGAATCGTGGCTTCCAGGCCTTCTCTACGCAGTGCCTCATGTGTATTCGATAAGGTAAGTCCACAGACCTCCCGAGAGGGGCAGGACAGTGCCCCCATGCAATCATTTCCCTGTGTGGCCCTCTGAGGCCCACAGAACTTCTTAAGCCTGGAAGCCACATCATGGATAGTTCAAGAAGAAAGCTCCTATTATGCAAATGCAAGGAGCTGAAAGTTGGCCCACTGCAGTCAGGGCACAAGGCAGCCCCAATTCCCTCCCTCAGTCTTTACAAACGATCGTTGGAAGAGGGCTGCAAAGTGGTAGAAAGGGATCCAGGGGTCCATTTAACTCAGGATTTCTGAGTAGCTCCCATGGAGGTGGGTGGGGACTGTGCAGGCGCCAGCGATAGAGCAGAGAATAGACAGACAGCCCAGGCCTCAGGGAGCTTGCAGTCACATGGGAAACAGAAATTAATCCAATAACCACACAAATAAATCTGCAATTAGAGCCTCAGTGAGCAGCAGGAAGTTGGAATCCTAGGGACAGTGTGAATACTGAATAAAATGGCAGGTGCATGGAGGCTGGGAGGCAGCTGGCACTTTCTCCCTCCTTTCGCCAGCCCTTGGCTGTTGGCAGCACAAGGACCACCAACATCCTTCACACACATGCACACATATACACTCTTGCCCTAAGATCGAGTCCATGCTGGCAAGAATAGGATATATTAAATAATAAAACAATACCCCCTAGTCCCACATCCAGACTGCTCTGGGTGCCGAGTGTGCACGGCTAGGCCCTCTGCCTTTCCCATGGGTCCCTGCTCTGCCCTGAAGACCTGGTCTCCACATGCCCTGCCCACTGGACAGGCCAGCCCTGCTGGCACAGAACTCCTGGATGATGCCCACATGGCTCCTCAGGTTGTCTGTTGCCCCCTTGATCCCCAGCCCCGTGGCAGGGACCCAGCACCAAAGGCATCTAAGCCCCAACTCCACACCATGCCCAGATCTCCTGCTGCCAGTGCAGGCTGGCCTGCCTGTAATCTCATCCCTTGCCCTCTGAACTGGTCTCAAGCTGCCTGCCTGGACCAGGGGAAGGAGAGGCTTTGCAGACTCTCGATCTGGGGATGGGGTTGGTTGACCATGAACTGTGAAGGGCACCAGCTAAGCCCAAGGGTCTGTGTTCTAGCATGAGCAGTGCCTAGCCCAGCACACCTAGGCAAGGTTGAAGTAAGTGTTCCATCTCCTGTGTGTCTACCACCATCTAAATCTTCCCCCTACATCAATTCTCTCCTTCTTCACACTGACCCCCTTCCAAATTCTCCTACCATCCTTCCCTGGAGCCCAGGTGTGAAACCTCAGAGGCATTTTTCTTTGATTTCTTTCTCTCCCTTAGTCTCTCATCAGATTATTCACCACATTCCAATGACTCTTCCTTTGCAGCATCCTGTTCTGCTGTGTATTCCTTTCCACTTGCAGCCATATGTCTGAGTCCAGGGCTTTGTCTGGGACCCCTGCAAACCACCTCCTAACTGGCGTCTCATCCAGACAGCCCCATCTGAACTGTCCTCCATGAAGCTGCCAATCTCATCTTCTGACACCAGTGTAAGTTGTTCAGCTTTTTGGAAGCAACACGGCCACATTAAAGAAAGCCTTATGGAATCTCAGATCCTCTGGCCACCCAGTAATTTCACTCCAAAGAATTCATCCAAAGGACATAATTCCCTATATCATGAAGATGTTCATTACTTTATTACCTAGAATATGAGAAAAACTGGACCAGCCCACCTGTAGGGGAAGGAGGAAGTACGGCAGAGCACGTTCACAATCCTGGAGGGCTATGAAGACAGTGTAGCAGCGTGCACAATATGAGCAGTAAAACATAAAGCAGGAAACAGAACACGTGCACTGCACAGATGCAACTTGGGACAGGGATTCAACTGAGTGGAACAGGAATCCACCCATGTATGAAGGCTGGAAGGGAAGATGCAACCGCTGCTGGGTCAGGGATGCTGGTTTGCAGATGATCTTCCTCACTATTATGCTGCTTTACAAGACCAAATTCAGAAATAAAAATTTAACCAATCTTAAAAAAAATACCTCTTTCATCGTGTCTCACCCCTCTACTTTATGATTCTCAAAGTCTCTCCACTAACTCCAAGGCACACTACAAATACCTGGCCTTCAAGAGCCTTCTGATCCAAACCCACGTCTTCCAAACTGATCTTCAATTCCCCAAAGGAAATCCTTTCTTCCAGCTCCCCATTTTTGCTCACATTGTTTCTTTTGCCTTGAATGTCTTCCTCTACCTCTCTCTCTACCTGAAATCTTAGATTTCAAGACTCGCCCTTGGAGGTCATCCTTCCTCTAAATAACTTGTGCTGTTTGAATGGTTTTAGTTATTGCTTTGGGTTTTGTCTCCTCAAGTATATTCTAAGTACCTTGAGAGGGCAGAGCTGTGACTTGTGTCCCACAGAGCTAGTCAGACGCCCTCATAAAATATGAATGGTCACTAAACCCTGAGATCTGGGTTCATCACCTGTAACACAGGCAGAGGCTGTCTTTCCTGCATCCTGCCCTGAGCCAATAGGGCCAAGCCCAGAAAGACGCTCTGTGTTTTCTTAGGAACACTCATTTGACTAACATTTATTTACTGTCCTTGCCAAGTGTAAAACGCTAGGCAAATGGGAGCTATTATTATATAAATCTCCCTTGACTGATGTGTAGTAACGGCCGTGAGGAAGAGAAACAAGTCTGAAGAAACTGAATGAGCCAACCCAACCCATCTGTTGAATGACTGACTGATTGAATGAGTCTGAGCAGGCATTTAAATTATAAAACAAGCTGTGAAATTTGCTCTTTTAAAGAACATACAGATCAGCACAGTCCTCCCCACCACACCCTTCTCCTTCTGTTTCTTTTATGTTTCAAGGTGCAATTAATTATGGTAAGTAGGAAGAAGCCACAGCTTAGATGGGTCACAGCATAGCAATGTGCCTCAAGGAGTTGGGATGGGCTCTAGAGCTGGTCTTGGTTCACAGGTGGCATAGCCCATGAGCAAACAAGAAGGCCCAGAGGCATGGTTCTGACTTCCCTTCCTCCAAGGGCTCCTCCAAGGGTGGCTCCCAGGAAGCAGACCAGAGCACTGGGACATGACATGGTCTGTTCAGTGTACAGAGCTGCAAAAAAGCTGGGAATAAGCCCCAGAAAGGTTGTGCTCTATGCCCAGCCAGCTTTGGACTTGGTACCTGGCTTGTGAGGGTCCTTCACCTCTCTGGCTCGGGGTGTCTCTTCTGCTCCTAGTTCTGAGGGTGGTATCTGAGAAACATGACAAGAAACTAAAGAGGACTTCTGGAGCCAGGACAGATTAAGTATGAAATGTCTGATTTCCTTAAGTACTAAGTTTGATAATTGATATCTCTGACATTTTACTTTTACACTTCTAGTTTTATTTTTATTGTGAAGGTACATCCTCAGTCTTTCAAACTCATGGTTTGGCTTCTGATTATCTTTCAGATTTTTTTGAGAGCAATTTTTGTGAAATCACGGATAAGCCAAAAATTTGTGTTATTTTCTAATATGAGTTCCATCACAGAACCAATGCAGACCAGACAGCTCGAAATATCAATGAAGTGTTTGGGAAGGATGTGGCTAATGAACACACAGTAGTTGATGGTTTGAGAGGCTCTGTTCTGGTGATTTTAATCTTAAAAATGAGCCATGTGGGTGACCTGAGACCAAGGTGGATAATGATGAGCTGAAAGCTGTAGTGGAAGCAAATTCATCTCAACCTATGCGTGAATTAGCAGCAAGGTTTGACGTACTATTCCAGTAATATCGGACTATTTGAAACAAATTGACAAGGTAAAGAAGCTGGATAGATGGGCTTTGCATGAATTAAACGAGCATCAGAAAAGAAACCATCTTGAAGCTTGCCTTTCTGTGCGGTCACGACATAAAGGCAAACCATTTCTATACCGTATTGTGACATATGATGAAAAATGGATTCTTTGTGACAATCACAAGCATTTGGCACAATGGTTGGATAAAGATGAAGTGCCAAAACACATTCCAAAACTGAATGTTCATCAGAAAAAGCTAATGGTGTCTGTTTGGTGGTCCAGCACTGGTATTATCCACTACAGCTTCAAGAAACTTGGTCAGTCGAGTACAGCGGATGTCTACTGAAACCAACTGGATGAAATGATAGGATTCTTGCAATCAAACAGCTGAAATTGGTCCATAGAGACAAGACAAGCCTTTTGCAAGACAACAATCGCCACATGTTGTACAAACAACACTGCTCAGACTACGGAAGCTGGACTTGGAAACTCTGTCATCCACCGTATTCACCAGACCTTGCATCAGATGACTACCACTTCTTCCAGGCTTTGGATCACTTCATGCAAGGAAAAACATTCATTCTCAACAAGCTGTGGAAAACACCTTTCATAATTTCATTGCCATTCGCTCTCCAGGCTTTGCTGCCGGCATAAACAAGCTACCGTTAAGAGGGCAAAACTGTGTCGATAGTTTAGGCACATACTTTGATTAATTGTACTCCTTCTCGTTTGAGATATAATAAACTACACTTTTGATTTGAAATCGGACATTTCATATTTAATGACCTAATACTTGTAGCCGCAATAACCAACCCTGTTTCCAAATAAGGTCAGTTGTGAGGTATTAGGGGTTGGAACTTCAACATATCTTTTTGCGAGGGACACAATTCAACTCATAACAGGAGGGTTAGGATGCTGGGAAATAAGGCTGTTGAATTTCCTCCAACACATACTAGGGCCCTGTGCAGGGAGCTTGGGGGATACAGGCATGAAGAAGGCCAGGTGCCTCCCCCCAAGGCATCCATTCTAGCAGGCAAGGGGCTGTCTCCATTTTCTCCTTCAGACCCACTGTCTGCCCTTCTCTCCCCTGCCTTGTCCCGGGAGGCAGCCCTTTGAAGAAGCCCGCAGGACGTGGGGAGGGAGAGACTTGGGTGTACACTCCGGCTCCTGCCTGCTAAGTGGCAGGGGGTGGTGGCCTTCTGCAGCCGCAGTGGTTGCCTGGTTCTGAGAACATGGCTCCCTCTCCTTGTCCTTTAGGCCTCGGGGTGGCAAAGGCTCCCTGTAAAGTCCCCAAGTGTTTTGTTTTCTTTGTTTCCTGTGTTTAACTCTGTGCAAACCTTTGTAAACAGTCCCTTCATTAATCTCCTCTCAATCACCTCTTTCGACTGTGCCATCTGTTTCTGCCAGACCCTGATGATACTCGGGGCTTAAATTAGTAGCCAATGGCAGGCAGCACCCACATCTCCAATATCCCTCCCCACCCCCCAGCCCTACGGCACGTCACACAAGGAGGCAGCCACATGCCAGCATAGCCACGTCCTAACCACGCTGGACTTGGATGGGGTAGAGGGTGCGGGTCTCGGCTCTACCACTGTCTGGTTGTACGACCTTGAGCCAATTACTCAGACATCTATGGCTTGTGTTCAGCCATCCACTAAATGAGGATAATAATGTCCATTTCACAAGGCATTTGAGAGAAGTCAGTAAAATATTATTTACCAAGCACTTACTGCAGCCTCTGACAAGTGGTAGTTGGTTTGCAAAGAGCAGTCATTGTTATGTATCCACGTCTGGTCCTGTAGTGGGGAGTAGAGCCTCTCGCAGGCCCAAGTTCCTGAGCTGCACCCAGTGGGACCGGGACACCTGCTGAGTCTCCAACCCTAATGCTCACTCTGAAGGGTGGGTTTGGCTCCTTTGAGTCCTGGCTTCAAACCCACCTTTCAGCCTCAGTTGATTGAGAGACTGCACTGGGCCCTCCTGTCACACTCTAATTTCTGCTCAGCCACCCCCTGCTTGACCCTAAACATGGGCACTTGGTGCAGCCTCCACCTCTGCCTCCCTACGTACACCGTGCACGGGGGATCTGGGACGGGGCTGAAACCTCAGCAACAGCCTCTCGAGCTAGCTGCTCCTAAAGGCTAAAGGACCCTATGTGGCCCCATCTGGGTCTGAAGCAACAGGGAACGCTGCCAAGAAGGAGCCCAGATAGCCATGTGGTCCATCCCCACCCCTGACACACACTGAGGCACAGTGCTGGGCTTTTGGGGGCTTCGGTGTTTCTCTCTGTGTCCTGGTGCAAATGCAGAATACAGGAGGCTGACATCCAAGGGGCTCCAGCCACTGGCTATGCTCTGAACAGAGCCGCATCCCACCCACAGCACTCCCAATATGGCCCTCCTCTGCCCTGGCCCCCCGGCTCCCCCGGCCCTTGACCCCCACCCCTGGAAATGGAAAGGGGTTATCTGTGGTCTCCCTCAGCCAGACCTGGGGGTCACCCAGTCTCTGGACTGGAGGCAGAGACTTTGTGAACTAGTTGGAGGTGAATGTCCATATTAGGGCTCTGGACTGGGAGTGGTGGTGCACGGGTAGGGGAGGGCAACGAACCTACGCCTCCCACAGGACCCACGGCCTGTCCTGCCCACAGTGCAGCAGGGCCCTGCAGCCTCTGCTAAGGACAGCATGAGTCCCCTCGGTCAGGCGCTTCACGGCCGACAAATATGGCTGAAGAATCACTGGTTTGGGAACAACGGGGCTGGGAAATGGGTTCCTCTCCTATCTACTGACTCATGTGCCACCAGAGAGTGTACCCTCTTGGGAAGCAAACAAGAACTTAAGGCAAGACTCTTTCCTTGCATCCACAGCCCTTGGGAAAGGGATGAGAAAACAGCTCAACTGTCCCTTTGAGTTTCCCCAAGGGACCAACGCCAAGGACGGTGCTTCAGAACAAGGGCAGTGGTGACCACAGTATGTGTGCTGTTACCCTCCCAGATAACATGCTGCTCATCCTCCAGATATACCAGGCCTGACAGCTTCGCTCTTTACAGTCAAGTGACTTCAATCGCATTCCTGTCTGACGGTAGGTGGAAGCTCGGTGCTGGGCCTGCCCTCAGGAGACTGTTCTCATGACAGGCTGGCACCCAGGGCTCCGCGCACCCCCCATCATACTGCTCGTGCCCCCGCAGCCTCCACGCACTGGTCATGCTCCCACCACTGAGGGTGGCCTGGGTCTGCCTCGCTACGGCCGTCGCAGCCTCAGCACGGCTCCCTGACCGTCTCCATATGGCTCACTGACAGAGAAGGGGAACCGCGGGTGCAAGGACTGATAGCTGCTCTCCAGCAAGAGCAGCCCTGAGCAAGTGAGACCAAACGCAGGAACAGGAACGTGGGAGACCAAAAGCCTTTGGTGTGGGGTGCAAAACATCCCAAACAGCCACCGTCCTTTTGCCTTTCATTCCTTCTATCTCAGCTTCCTTCCTCTTTCTGATATTTGTATTCCCTCATTCTTTAAGATGGCCTGCCACCCTTTCATATCCACCTATGTGAAAACATGCCACAGCCAGAGAACCAAGAAGAAGGCTAGCTCTCACCACCCTGGCTGGAGCCCCCAGACCTCTCTAGCATCCAGCGCTATAGACAGAAGCCAAACTGGCGGGACTGTGTCAGTGGGCACAGGCAGGGCAGGCCTCGGAGGCTGCCCTGGGGCCTGGCATGGGTGCTGGGCAGCCCTACCCACTCCCAGGCCATCAGGCCTCAAGGGGCATTTAGCCAGACTGGCAGCTCCTTCCCAGAGCTCACCTTCTCCTGACCCAGGCTCCTCCCTGACACAGGCCATACCTTTCTGCCAAGAAAAAGCAAAGAAAGAGGGGGCGGGGAAAGGAAAGAGAACCACACAGGGATGCCGGGGTCCAGAGACATCCTTTAAATCGGCGCCCCCGTGCACTGATGGAACAGCCTGGCCAGGAGTCACTGATGCTCAGTGCTTCACCTATTTGCATTTTTGTGGTGAGAGTCAAAGACCTATTAAAATTTAGGAGCCTGGCATTTCCCAGTCTTCCAGCACCATGAATTCTAAGGGAGATTAAATCTGTTTGCCCCAGCCACTGTGACAGACCAATGAGTTTGCGCCGAGGGCACATGGGTAAGAACCGTGCATAATAAACCTTCTGCCTCCTGCTCCTGGTGGCGCGATGAGAGAGGCCTCTCACTTCAAGGGGGATGTGGGCACCCAGGGGCATCAATCACCCCGGAGAAGAGCTGGGAGGAGAGCCTGCACGCCCATGCAAAATGACTCTCTGCAGCACTAATGAAGGCCGGCGATGGATGGTGGCCTGGGCTCGTTAATCAGAAGGAGCACGCTGCCGTCTGCCTCTGCCTGCCAGGCCCTCCTGGGCCCTCAGTCCTGATTGATCTGTAGCACGGTGACTCTCAGATGGCACCGGCACTGTGCTGTGCCCCTAGGACCCCTGCATGCACTGGCAGCAGCACCGAAGAGTCAGGGCCCCCAGTAGAATGGTGTGGTGGGGGGCTTGGAGATGTGCCAGGTAAGGGGCAACCATCAGAGAAGGGAATGCAGGCTGGCCTGGCAGGCTCCCAAGCTTCCCTGGACACATCCCAGACCAGATTGGTGCTGCTGGGCCCCCAGGGGCTGCTTCAGCATGCCGCTGCCCCAGGTGGCTGACACTGGCTGCCGCATCCCCTTCCAAGTGTTTGCCATTCCCAGTGCTGCCGTGAGGCAGCTGCTGCCCCATGGCTGCTGCTGTCCTCGCACACAGCCTTCATGGCCTACACACTGCCCCTTCTCCACTCCAGAGAGCCAGGCTGGCTTACTACGGCCCCCAGACTCCTACCTAGGTCCCCCAGACAGAAGCTGTCCTCATCACACTCTGGCCCTGCCCCACCAAATCCCTCCAGCCCTCTGAGGCCCCACCATCATCCCGCTTACCCACTCTGGGAAGCCTGCCTGACCACCCAGCCTCAGCCTTCCTCCTCCCCAGAAGATGGAGCCCACCTCGCATGGACACTCTCCCCGAGCTCTCCACGGCCTGTGTTCCATGTCGCCTGCTCTGCAGTTTCCTGCTCCAGTTCCCTGCAGGCTCTGAGAGAACAGTGCCAGCATCTTCACTCTCGCCCACGGGCCCCTTGCACCTTGCAGGGCACCTTGCATGCAGTGATGCCCCATTCACTGCATCCACTCATGGCTGATGGGCCACCCCTGAGGCCCCAGAGTTCAAAGGCTAGATGCAAAGGATGCACAGTGGAGGCATAGTCACTTCTCCTCCAGGAGATCCCCCTAATGACTCCAGCCCCCGAGTCTATCCCATCCCTGAACGTGGCACGGTCTCACCATTCAGTGCAGGCCCCAATCACTCTGCTTTTTATCGTCTCCCTCTGTTGCACGGGGTGATGGAATCAATCGACCACTAAGAGCAGAGGAGGAGCCGAAGGGGAGTACAGCTCACTCTTGGCTGTGAGATCACGGCTCTTGCTTCCCCTAGCCGTGTAGTTGTCAGGGGTCGATGAGGGGCTTCCCAAGGCCCCTCCAGCACCACCCTCTGACTCTGCGGATGCTTCCATCCCCTGGACTGGACCTTTGCCATTCTACCCCTCCTCATCAGGGAAAGCATGTCCATCCCTGCCTGTCACTCAGGCTCCTAAGGCCTCTCTGTTATCACCAGGATGTCTAGAGAGAGACCTGGGAAGACTTCTATTTGTGTTCCCAATCAATAGCATTGACTGGCTCCTGGCATCTGGCATTTCCTGAGATCCCAAATAGTCTTGATGCCATAAATGTCTTCCCCAGGAGCCTCACAAAACTCTTGCAGCGAAGGCCTTTGTGCAGAAATGCCTCCAGAGGGATTTGAAGCTCCAGGCAAAACTCCCTTGCTGGCCTTAGAGGTGGCCTGCTGGTTTTCTACAGCTGGAGGCAGGCAGGCCCCAGAAGAGTCCTCCTGCCCTCCTGCTCTGGCTGTGAGCACCCACCTGCCTGCAGTAACAGGAAGGAAGGGCAGGGGGACGTCCTGGGCCCCAAACCGCCCGGGGCAGGAGCTGCCACCCTGCCCAGGCTACTTGCAGTTTTAGGGACTGAGTAAATTCCACATCACAACCCAGATGTCCCAGGCCTTAGGACAACTACTTAGCCACAGAGCAGATATTTTATGGACTCTTTCCCACCTAAGACGCTAAAGTGAGACTGGAGGAGGCAGGCCCTCTACACATTGGTTTGTCGGAGGGAACAGACTAGGAGACAGCCGACCGTGCTGTGCAGGCCTGGACCTCCCAGCCCCCCTGGATGGGCAATGGAAGGGGACAGCTAATCTCTCCAGGCCCTTCTGGACTGAGGTCTGAGGCTCGCGTCTGAGTGGAGCTTCAAGTGCAGATCCTGATCTCCTAACAACAGACAGTCAGGAGCAACCTGAAGTCTCTTCCTCTTCAATACTGGAAGCTCAAGTATCATTGGTCCACTTGGCCTTGAATTCTGCCTGCAGGGGTGGCAGCAAAAGCTTCCTTGAGAGGCTCGGGCCTCAAGGTCTCCATCCATTTCCTGAAGCCAAAAGGACAGGCTTCAGGAAACATGACACCAGCAATTCTCTTCCTTCTGAACTAGAAAAGACCAAGTTCGGTGGCTTCAGGATCTAGAATTTTGTTCAAGTCTTCCAGCTCAGACATGATGGACTTGTCCAGATTTCCGTGGCCGTTCACAACACTTCCTGCTATCCAAATGTGGGGGTGATTGGGCCCAAACCTGGGCCCGGCTCTCATTTCAGAAACTTTCAAGGTTTAAAAAGCTCCAGAGGCCTGGTACACTCCTCCACCCTCGCTTGTGCCTCTGATACGGCACCCTTACCAGTCGGTCGTGCAGTCTCTGCTTGCATACCTCCAAAGACGAGGTGCTTATTACCTTACCAAGCAGACATTTTCTTGTTAGTTGGTTCCAACTTTTGGAAGGTTGGCTCCCTGGGATTCTCTTTCTTTGGCCCCTGCTGTACCCTAAAAGGGCCCCCACAGAATCAACTGCTCCCCTTTCTCTGTGGCAGCCTTTTGGATTACAAGGGACCACAGCCTCCTGAGTGTTCTCTTTCTCAGTCTCCACGCTCCTGGTCCCATTAGCTCTTCTTCCAGCCTCTACCACCTGTCTGCACTGTCCTCTGATGAGCCAGCACCCACCGCTGAGTTCTACGAGCTGTGCGTGGTCTGATCACCCCTGGGGGCACATCCTGTTTCTGCTGATGGATCCCAGGACCACAGCGACTGGCTGGGGAGCCCCAAGGCAGGGGCAGAGTCTCTTCATCTCCCCGTCAGCTTCCTTACGAATCCCACCAAGCACCCTACAGACCCTCCAGGAGAAACACGGCTCTTCAGACTCCATCCGCAGGACCCGAAGGGCTCTGACAAGCAGTTCCCCTTCCATGCTGTGGGTGCCCTTCCTCCACTCCCCACTCCTCTCTCCTTCTCCCTCCTCACGCCTCCTCCCTCTGTCTCCTCCCTCCTTGTGTCCCACTCCCTTCTCTCTCCTACCTCTTTGTGCTGTTGTTGCTGCTTAATAGGGTGCTTCTGGGATGAATAGTGTTTTCAGCTCTGGCCAGGAATGCATCCGGCCTTCCCCAGCCCTGCCCCTGTCCTCACCACGCTGGAGCTCTGTGGAGAGTCGGGCCAGACAATGGGCCAGTGGACTCACTGGAGAACTCACAAAAGGCCCATTGCCCCCCACACAGTGCAGAGTGACAGGCACAGGGGAAAAATCCCCTTCCCTGCAGGCTGCCGCGTGGGATACTATGGCATGGGGCCTCTGGGCAGCATGGCTGGATCCCTGGGCCCTGGGCCCAAGGCAGCCAACAGCAAGGGCCAGCCCCTCTATCAGTCAGAGCTCACAGAGCTGCAGAGTCGCAGAGGCCTGGCAAGGCCCCCACCCTCACATTCAGTGGGAACGTTAGCACCTCCCTGCTGACACACTGAGGCCTCCAGATGCATATGCAGAAGGTCCCATCTATGTGTCTGGGGTCTGAGAGAAGAGGTTTGCACAAGGGAAGATGGGATATGACGCCCACTGCACTGTGGGGTCTCTACAGGCAGGAACTGTGTCCAGGCAAGGGTTGGACACAAAGCGCAAGCCCATACATGTCTGCTGGGAGAATGGGCGGAAGGGCAGCCACTGAGTCAGCAAGGGAAGATGGGAACAAAACCCTAGCCTGGTCACCAGCTCTGCCTGTAGCACTCAAAGAGGAAGATTATCTGGAAAGGTTTTGGTCCCTAACCCTGCACCAGGAGACCCTGGATTTAACGGCAGCAACAGGTTAGAGGCCTGAAGACGGACAGCCACGTTCCAGCAGGCTGGAAAGGGGCCCTAGCAGACGTGTGAGGCAAACACAGGCATAGAAAATCATTCCTCACTTCCCAAGCACGATCAGTGATGTCTACTATGGACATGTCCCAAGACTTCTATGAATTTTTAAATTGAGTAATAAAACCAAGTTCTACTTTCTTGCAAGACGTCTATTCTTTTTACCTTCTCTTGATTTCCATCACCAGTACTGGCTGGCTTTCCTGGGAGGGAGTCACCTTTCCCTCACTTCATGAGATTTCTCTAGTGTATGTAACGTAATGATAATCAGGGGCAGACGGCAAAGCAACTGCATCCCTCCTGGCTGCTGCCTTGGTGCCTGTGAGTCAAATTCACATCTCGGCAACCTTTACCGTACAGCACTCAAATCTCAGTGCTAAATCCGGGAATGGCCAGAGACAACAGAGCCATATTTTCTTTGTTTTACCAAGTACCTTGGGCCTACCTGCCCTACCTTTAGAAAAATGATGCGAAGTTTTAGGTACCATTGAAGGAAAACACACACCACCTCCCTTAGAGGACCACTACCTAGCCAGCCATGCTGTAGCTAAGAGAGCACTGGAGTTGGAGTCAAAAGACACAGATTCTAATCCAGCCTGCGTGGGTAACAGCAGTGTGGTGCTGGGTAACACACACAACTTCTTTGAGCCTCAGATTCATCGTCAGTAGTATGGGTGCAATATACCTGTTTCCCAAGTTAATTTGAAGATCAAATGAAGTGCTTTTTGTGAAGTGTTTAGCACTCCACCTGGCCCATAATAATCACTTTTCAGTGCTGCTTATGATTACTTCTAAACAATTGGATAAAAAATTAAGACATACGTTTTTATAAATAGCCCTTGTCTAGACCTTAGAGTTTACAAAATATTTTGTAATACAGGCATTATCACATTTCAGGAGACCATTAAGAGACAGGCGTTGGCCCTACTGCTTGAGATCTCACTCCACAGACTGAAGAGAACACCATCAATTGAATGGGGCTCAGCTTGCACTCCCTGGACCACTGGGGTGATGGTGTCTTGGCTGGGAAGCAGCACAGGTCTAGATAAAGTCTTCCAGCCCAGCCCAGGAGCACAACCTCCTCAGTTTACCAGTGGCCCACTAGCTTCTAGGATATGTGCTATGGTGGTCTACACTGGTGGTCTGCAAACTTTGTTTTAGTCTTTGTGGGCCGTGAGGTCTCTGTTGCAGCTACTCACGTCTGCTATTGCCGTTGCAGCACGCAGCAGGCTGCAGCCTGAATCTGGCACGCAGGCTGTGCTCTGCCCACCTCTAGGCAGAGAAGGGCTCTGGCCTGGACAAAGGTGCTGACAGATTTGTTCAGCGATATTTAAATTTTTTCTTGTAATTTTTGATCAACTAATTAATTATTTTATTGTACAATTTAAAAATACCCTTACACTATCGACATACTTACAGGCATCCACAGAAGCCTGTGTGACCTCCAGAACACCAGAAAGACACCCACAGGGACCCTGGGGATACTCAGTGAACAAAATAAAATTAGATATGATTCATATTCACAAGCCATCCAAGCGAAGTGTACCTACAGAAGATGACTGGCCTCATTGTGGCCTAGGATGCTGTCCTCTTGGGCTAAATGGTTTCAACCAAACTCAAAAGGGAATTTGCGTCCTTCCTGAAGAGTATGAATGGAAACAGGAGAAACACGGGGAACACAAGCCTCATTTGTCGCTAACGAATTTGCAGAGGAACGTGTATAATTAGTGTGCTTGTCAGCTGGGGGTCTGCAGACTTGGCACATCAATGGGACTGCATCACCATGGGGGTGCTCCGAAGGGCCAGGGTCCCCGGGCTCCGGGAAGAGCCCCCTCTGATCTGATGGGAGCTGCCAATCAGAGGCGTGACAAGGGAGATCAGTGGAGAGAACGTGCAGTGCAGCAAAGCCAGGTGGCAGGGGAGTGAAGCTAGCAGATGGCACAGGGGGCTTCAAAAGAGAAGCCAACAGCAAGATGCCCAATCAAAATAGACCAAGGACTGCCCAGGAGCCGTGGGGAAGCGACGAGGCTCTGCCTGGCTTCCACAGCCTAGAGGGCAGTGGGGGAAATGGCCACAGCAAGGTGCCTGGTCACCACCAAGGGGAAAGGTGAGCAGAGGGCAGTCCAGGTTCACCCAGACCTCAGCACAGGGGAGAGCTCGGTCAGTATGGGCATTGTTCAGAGCCCCCAGCACAATAAGCAGCTCCGAGCAGCACTGTGACCAGTTTCCCACAGCTGACTCCAGAACTCCTCCTGCAGTGAAGGGGAAGCTGGTGGGTCCACAAAGGTCAGACAACAGGTAGGATCTAGCGCAAGTCTTTGCCATGCCTGACACGTGTGCTGTCAGTGGCTGAGAGTGTGGGCCATTATGGGGGGACAGTGGGGCTCTGGGTGGAGAAGGCTGGGACTCCTAGTACACCTCCAGTGTGTCCAAGTCCTAACCCCATGCTTGTGACTGTGACCTTATTTGGAAATAAGGTCTTTGCAGATACAATTAAGGATCCAAGATGAGATCATCCTGGTTTTAGGGTGGGCCCTGACTCCAATGACTGGTGACCTTATAATAGAAAGCAGAGAGAGATCTGGCACACTAGATACCCAGAGGCGAAGGTCATGTGAAGACGAGGCAGATACTGGAGTTGCACATCTACAAGCCAAGGAGCACCAACGACTGCCAGCAACCACTAGGAGCTAGCGGGGAGGCATCGAATACGTTCTCCCTCAGAGCCTCCAGAAAGAACCAACCTTGGCAACACCTTGATTTGTACTTCTGGCCTCCAGAACAGTGAGAGAATAAATTTCTGTTGTTTTAAGCCACCCAGTTTGTGGTAATTTTTTTACAGTAGCCCTAGGGCGCTAATACAGCCCGGAATGGCATATTCCCTGCGTGATGGCAGGAATATGATCTGTCTCGCTCACCACCATGTCCCCAGCCCCGGGCACCTCGTAAGTACTCTGCACCTGCTCTGTGCTTGGATGCGCAGGGCTCCCTGACTTGTCTGACAGGTGGTCCCTGGGCCTGGGGGCGGGACAAGGGGCGAGTGGTCTGCTGTCCAGAAGCTGGCTCTGAAAGCCGTGGGGTTCTCTGGCTTGGCTCTGGAGGTCCTGAGTTCAGGGTCACTGGGGCCGTGAAGTGAGGAAGTACAGCCAGTGACAGCAG
Source organism: Lemur catta (assembly GCF_020740605.2). NCBI lineage: Eukaryota > Metazoa > Chordata > Mammalia > Primates > Lemuridae > Lemur > Lemur catta. The sequence goes on along the minus strand of NC_059128.1, from coordinate 167,908,492 downwards.
AGGTTCTAGCGCCAGCTGGAAGCAGTGGCCGGGTTCTTGGAAAGTCATGCCCCTGGGGCTGTGCATGTCCTGAGAAATCCCTTCATCACCTCAGTCTCCAAAAGAATACTGTAGCTAACGGGTACAGACTACCAGGGCCTGAGAAGGAGGGAGGAACGAGAGAGCCTGGGGTGGCCAGGGAAGGTTTCTTGCAAGAGGTGGACTACAGGCACATCTTGAGCTATGCAGAGGATTTAGGAGGGAGGAAAAATGAGAGAACAGAGGGTTTGGAACAGTGTTTCCCAAAGGGTAATCTGTGGAACTGGAGAAAGAGAATGCATGTTTCAAGGGGAAACAGGTTGTGTGGTCAAACTAGTTAGGGTAGTTAGGTAAACCAGTGTCCTTACTGCAAGACTCTTCAGAGTGAGAGGGAAGGATGAGCTGAGAGGTGGGGCTCCAGGAGCAAAGACAATCCTCAGCAGCTGCCACTGGGCACATGCTCACTGCCAAGGAGAGGGACAGGAAATGACAGTGGAGAGTGTGGCCACAGCATGGCCAGGTTGGTGTTGGCTGGCAGGATCCCAGAGCCAAGTCCTGGACCATTCTCAGACTTCCTCCCATGTCGCTTAGGAGCTGGGTATGAAGTCTGGGGGAGAGGAGGTCCCTGTGAAACCACTCCATCACCTGCTGCCTCTGCCTTTCCCCCTTTCCTTGGGTTTCCATGCCTGTGCACCCACCTAGCACCTTTCCCGGTGGGCAGTCCCTACAGATGTGCTGTGTTTCCCAGAGCAGAAGGCTTCCCCTCCTCCCCTGGTTGGCAGCACTGGGCAGTCAAGCATGCCTAGAATGACCAGAGCAGTGCCTGACGTCATGGAGGGTGATGGGGAGGGGTGTGTGACAGGTGAGGTGGGCAGTGGCTGCAGTGGGCAGAATCCACAACAGTTTGGTAAGCCAGTGGCTTGTGCAAACTTACCGAGGTAAAGTGTCAGCTTCAGAGACAGGCTGCTGGGGCCCCTCATCCAGCGTGGCCTGGTGGTGGCCAACACTGTGGAATCACGCCCCATTACTTTTGTTTTGCAGATTCGGCTCCCATAGAGATCATTTGTCTCTTAAAATGCAGTCCCGCCACTGGGCAGTCTGCCACCTGCGCAAAGCCCTCTCCGAAAGCCCTGGTTAAGGCAGAGAAGTGAAAGAGCTAGGCACGGCCGACCCAAACAAGAACATTTTGTCAAAAACAGATCTCTTTCACCAGCTGAGCTTGAGCAAATTGTATAAACACTATGTTTAGACACTCAAAAGCAATTTTTAAAGTTTGTGTTTCCTAAATTACAGTCAGATGTGTTCCCTAACTATCTGTGATCAGCCATAGAATTCACTTCTTCACTCCCTACTCCAGATCCACAGGAGACAGCTTTCAGTTCGCACGCCAAGATCTCTCTGTCAGAGTCCCTCAGTGAGGAGGTGTTTCTCCCAACCATGGACTTTTTCCCATGCATAGTCAAACCATCCCTGGCTCAGTGAGTACGAAGCCCCAACAACTGTGGGCTTTTGCTTCTGGGAAGCACCCACACCCCCTGCTCACCTGCCACTCCTCCACCCCCCACCACCCAGCCCAGACCACAGACTCTGCTGGCCCAGGCTGCACCCGCTCCCAGGACCCCTCCTCCACCCGGCAGCTGCCTGCTTTCACACACTGCCTCAGAGAGATGAAAGCGCCTATGTCCCTTAAACAGAAGAGAATATTTTGAACAGAGAATTAACAGCAAATTAAACTGGTTTCATTGTACTCATTCATGCACAAAATGAGTGTGGGAGTTAAACCAAGAAAAACCAAACAGGCGATGTGTTGCAATAATCAGAGGGCAGAATCCAGCCCCAGAAGGAAAGGCTCACTCAGAGCAGGAAAGCCACGAGGTACGGGCTCCTAACCGGTCAGGAGCACTACCTCTTCCCCCACCCAGAGAGGCATCCTTTCCAGGGTGGGGATCCAAAGGGGCTGGGAGAGCTCTCAGCATCTCCAGCCTGGCAGTGGCTGGCCCCATTACAGGTGGCTGCACCCTCCTGAAAATGCCCCAGTGCCCCCTCTCCAGAGAGCTGTGCAGGCTCCCAGGCAGCTGCTCGCTGCCTCTGCACGCCCAGTCGAAACTGTTACAGCAACGACCAGTGAGGACCCATAATCTTCCAGGCTTTCTCCTTCATGGGCACATTTGGCTGTGGTGGGGCCATGGCGGAACTGCTCAGCACAGCAGTAACCAGGGCACCCAGCAGTCTCCTGCGGATTCATCAGGACCCAGGATTAGCAACACCAGGGTAACAACCAGCTTCAGGACACTGAGCAATTTTAAACAACCTCACAAAATCTCTTTCCTTCCAACACAGCCTGGTTAATCTATTATCTAATTCTTATCTCTGGTGGATGCCCAGGCTCCTCGCTTTGCAGAGGCCCCAACACCCTCCTCCCCCACAGAAAACCTGATAGAGGTGCACCCAGCCTGGGCTGGGTGGGAAGGACGCGCCCATGAATGGGCAGTGAGAGGACCCTGGACCTCCAGTCCTGAGGGCCTTCTGAGAAGGTGATCCTCAGAAAAGGCAGCAAGATCCCATGCAAATCCATTCTTAAGGACAAGTGATGCTGCTGCATGTGCCGGTGTTCACTGTGTGTGTCAACATGCTCCAGGCCTGTGGGCAAGCAAGGTTGTCTCTCCTGGGCACACTGCTGAAGAGGCCAGCGAGGCTGGACCGGAGGTGTCAGATCCTCCCTGCTGACGCTTTGCTTTTCCAGCACCAGTAGGAGCTGCCTCAACAGCCGCAGACCAGACCCGGGAGCTGCAGGGGTACATGGAGCGAGCCCTGAGCAGGCTCTCAGAGCCCACCCCAGTAACCACCTCCCACAAAGCTCTTTGTGGTCCCCAGCTTGGCAAGAAGCAACTCAGAGCTCCAAGTGAACTGCCTGCACTTGTATTTCTACTTCTTTTTAAAACATTAAAGAAGATGAGAGAGATAAAAAACAAACAAACAAACTTCAGCAATACTAAGTATTGGGTGCAGAGTGAGGGCCCCCCGTGCGCTCAGCTTGGCCGTGTCAGGGTTGTGCATCCTGAGAAAGGTCTGAGGGCGCAGCCAGCGCAAGGGTGGCCGGGGGGGCCCTCACTCTGCACCCATCTTCAGCGTGGCACAGTGCAGTTTACAGATGCCCAGTGAGGAGGATTTACAGGCTATATTCTCTGGTTTAGAACAAGCTAACCCTTCCAAAAATGGAATAAGAGGCTTTCAAAGATTCCTGCAAAAGAGGCACAAGTTGAACCATTCTGATACCACAAGGCGTAAATAAAGCCCAAGTGCCCAAGGCTGCTGACACTCGCCCTGCTCCTAGTAATAGCTCTTCATCAGCCACACGAAGAGCCAAAGCCAGGATAGTCTAATTGGATATGACAAGAAATTGGCAAAAAAAATCAAATAATCAAGAAGACTACTTGAAATATAGACATGCATCCACTATCGTTAATGATGAACCTCTCCCTGAGTGTATATTTTGCCTTGCTGTACCAGCTAATGAGATTAAGAAACCATTTTAATCATAGCAGGATATTTTAAAATATTGTTTATTTCATCTTTATCTGATTTTTTAACAATTTTATTTTATTGCACATATTAAAATGCACAGGATACATCAGCACAGTGGCACTTGTGCACATTCACTACGTACATAAATATACAAGAACTGGGGCTCGTGCTCGGTCTGCGGTCCTGCAGTTTTGAAGACTACTCCCAGTCTCAGTAGGTGGCACCTCCCTCCTGCCAGTGACTCAAGCCAAAAACCTGTGCACCCTCGCCGAGTCCTGGCTCCCCTGTCTCACCCAGTCTATCACCTCTTCTCTGGGCTTCCTCTCCGACTCCCTCCCAGTGAGTCCATCCCCACTTCCATCACCCCCTAACTGCTGTCTCACTCCCCTTCTTGCACCTCCCAAATCCCCTCTCCATCTTGCAGATGGGTCAGGCTTCCTGAAATGTAAATCTGATCATATCTGTGTCTCACCTAAAAGCTTTTAATAGCTTCCCATGGATCTCAGGGAAAAGTCCAAGCTTCCCTTCCCTCCTCCTCTACAGTGTCACTGTCGTCAGTGTCACCAGTAATATCTATTGCTCCTTTCCCACTGGCCAGACACTGGTGCTAAATGGGTCCCATCCACTCACTTCTTTTAATCTCCACAATTCCTTTAAGAGGTAGTTACAGGTACTGTACCCACGTTACAGATGAGGATAAAGAGGTTAAGGGAGCCACCCACATTTCCACAGCTCTGCTCTGCTTCCTTCCCCAGCCCTCTTTTACCGCCATACTCCCTTGGCACCCACAAAGCCCCCCAGTTCCCACCCGTCTTCTCTCATGCCCAAGCTTTACCCCATGACTCTCTTTGCCTTGAACACCATCTTTCCCTTCTCCTGGGTGACTCTTCTCTCCCTACTGGCTGTAGCTCAGAGGCTACACTTTCTCGAGATGCCTTCCCCATCTGGGCCACCAGTGGCCGCCAAGCCATCAGGTGAGAGGCCTGTGGGGAAAATGAATGGAGCCCAAACCTGTCCAAGCCTCCAGGTCTAACTCTCAGTATACAGGACAATCAAGAGACCAAGGAACATGCCACCTGACGCCATGGGGACACCATCAGCAAAATTCAGACTCTGAGAAACACTACAGGATGTGTAAACTGGCTTATTCAACAAATAAATTACATGAAAAAATAAGAAGGGTAGGGGAGCCTATGGATTAACACATTCATTGTCGTGTGAGTTGTATTTAACTCATGCTAGTTTTGAGCCCGGGGCCTCATAAAGCATATGTAACTTACATGCCTCTTTACCTTGGGAGCCATGTGAGCTATTTTTCAAGTTGCATATAAGTCAACCACAGGAAACAATAAAAAACAACAAATTTTTCATTACATTAGAAAAGATCATTTTGTTTTCCAAGTTTTTATTCTAGTTTTGTAATAAGACACTGTGGCCCCAAGGAAAAATTTTTTTTCTAGTGTGGTAGTCAATGTGTTAAAAAAAAAAAAAAAAGACTTGGGAGAGAAATCAACCAACTGTAATGTGTAGATATTATATTATTTGGATCCTGATTTAAATAAACCAACTGTAAAAACTTTTATGAGACACCCAGGAAAATCTGAACACTGGATATTTGATAATACTAGGAAATTAGTGTTATTCTAGATGTAATAATGGTACTGTGGTAATGTTAAAGAAAGAAAATACGGACACATTCATGTAAAAATCTTTAAATTATGCTCAAAATTATGATAAATAAGATCAAAATATAAAAGCTTAAAAAAAAAAGGTGCCTTCCCCAAGCCCCAGCGTAAACTAGGTATTTGTATGAATTCTCAAGGAATCTCTAAATTTTCTCCTTTGACTAATTACTACACTTTGAACTAACAATGTCATTAATGTCATTCTTCCCCATGAAACCGTAAGCTATGTGAGGGCAGAGATGTGTCCATGGTCAGCTGAGACCTTCCAACACACACGCCTATACCCACACACACACTTGCTCCCTTGTTCCCACATGCTCTTACCCATCTCTCTGCCAGGTCTACCTCCTCGTTGAGCGCATTAACCATTAACCCAAGCAGGAGGGCAGGAGAAAGAGGCCCCATGACATCTGGGGTGCCCAAAGTCCATGCTACTTTACATGTAGGCTTGAAATCTCTTGATTTCTCACATTTCTACAGAAGGAGAAACTGAGGCTCAAGCCCCAGAACATAATCCAACCAGAGCCTGATTCCAACCAAGGTCTTGTCTAGCCTCAAAGGGCATGTTCCTAGGATGTTCTATGATCTTAGATACCAATGACCTCCACGACGCACCCAGCCCATGTGCTGCCACTCCTGGCCTGGAACATCAGTCTCCACCGCCTTGTAAACTCACCAGGTGAAGTCGTGTCTCTGGCACAGCCCTGCTGTGCCCCCACCTCAAAAGCCCTTTTCCTCAGGAAGCTCCAAGTCTAACAGTGTGTTTGGGTGGTTGAAAATAGGGAATAAATCAATTTAGGATGTGATAAATACTACCCTTAGAAAGATATTTACTCTGCCTTACGAGAAAGGGAGAGGGGTGAGGGGTACTTGAGCTGGGGCTTAGCACATGAGTAGGAGTGTGCTAGTCAAGGAAGCACGGAAGGGCATTCTGGGCAGAGGAAACAGCAGGGGCAAAGGCACCAAACTTGCAAGAGCTGAGTGTTTTAGGAGTCAACAAGCTGCCCAGTGTAGGATCTCGGGTACACTGATGAGAACAAAGGAACATCACAGACCAGCCTCAGTTAGCACCAATCTCACTCCCTGCCTAGAACACCCAGCAAAACACATTCCATAATCCCTGGGCCCCGTGGCTGAGGATGACAATAAAGATGACGGTGATGATGAGCTGCATGCATCAGGGGTCCAAGGCATCTTTGCTCATCCTAACTACTCCTGGGAAGTGCCCCGTCAGCCCCCCAGATGGCATGAAGAGCCCACGGTCCCTCCTCCCTTCCTCCACCCTACACACCAGCACTCTGGGGAAATAAGAAAATTTGAAGTGATGAAGAGGGGTGTCTTCCTCACCTGTAGGGAGACAATCAAGAACTGACACATGACATCCTCCAGACCATACTGCCCCACAGTGCTGTCCACCCTGCTCTCTGCCACGTGGTGGTGGAGGACAGAGATGCCCCCTGGGGACCGCCGAGGATCAGCGTTCTGGGCGGGCCCTGAGGGCCAGGGTGCTACAAGCACACCCAGCATGGCACACACTTCACTCCAGCAAGGAAGGGAAGCATCAAGGTGCTCCCAAGGGTCTGGAAGCAGAGCTCCCCTGAAGGCTGGATCCGTGTCCTGAGAAGCCCTGGGAATTCTGTGCAGGGAAATGAAATGACACATGCCAGAGGGCAGACATTTGCGCTCCTGAGCAGCAGTTGTTTCCTCCATAAGCAAACAGACATGGCTCTCCTCCCACAGATGGGTGCCTAGAAAACACAAAATCGCTTCCAAACTACAGATTGTGCTGAAGCCCTGCATTACCTGCTAGCGTGCAGACTCTACTGTCACTTGCCTGGAGTCCCCAGGGAGTCAGGAACGTCAGGGCTGGCCTGTCACCAAGTACAGAGAGAAGCTGAACCAGTGTCATGAACTGGGGCTTGGATTGGAGGTGGGGCAGCAGGAGGAGGGGCCAGTGGAGACGGGGCTGGACATTCTGCACCTTTGGCCTCTCTGCCCAGTCCTGCGGTCAGCACTTGGTGCCATCATGATCAAGTGATTTTCCCACCTTAAAATGGGGCTGTTCATGAAGCCCATTTACAAGGGTGCTACTTGGAGTTGTGTGATGATGAACGTAAAAGTGGAACTTGCAGGAGGCTGGGTACGAAGCTGATTAGCTGGGATCACACAGCACTTGGCCACGTGCAGTCACTCTGACTCACCCAGGACAGTCACTGCCAGTAGAGCACACTCACCTACCCGGTCACAGTCCTTCCCACCACAGCCCACCCCACGGCTCCCCAATCTATTCCAGCTGGCCTGAAAGATAACATCCATTTGCCTTCTCAGGATTGATCAGGGAGCCCCCATCACAAGTACCTAAGGGATGTTTAGTGGTGGAGCACAGGGGGTGTCATGCCTGGGGCTACGCCCCACAGGCAGCTTGGCCTCCCAGTGGGAAGGGAAGTTGCACATGGCAGGGATTTGAAACCCTCCCTTTATCAGGGCACCGAGAGCCCCAGCTGTGGAGCAGAAAGATGTTTCTTCCCATGGAGGGAGTGCAGACACAGCCCACTGGGGCTGGTGGCCAAAACCAACCCCAGTCTTTCTTTCATAGTCAATCCAAGCACTTCCCAGCCAAGATGAAGGAGGGCCTGTGATGAGGAATAAAGGCCCCAAGGGGAGAAGTGACCATTCATCCATCATCCTTTCAATGCGTCAGTCAACAGTGTAAGGGAATGACAGGGCTGGCTCCTTCAGAGCGGGTGGTCGGGGAGGCTGCCCAGAGGAAATGCCACCCTGAGTTCTGGATGTGTTGTGGCCCTGAAAAGATCCAGGGGAAAACATCCTGGCAGAGGAAAGGATGCTGCCTGACGATCGGACACACCTGTGGCTTGAGGTGCCCCCTGAGGGACCTGTGTGTGAGCTGGCTGCCCAGCGCCAGGCCCTGCAGGCTGCGGCTGCTCTGGCTCTTTCCGTGGCCCTGCTGCAGTCACTCCCCCCCCTCGCCAGGACAGGTGTTGCCAGGAGACCAGTTCTGAGTCCCAGGAGGTTAGGACACGGCTGGGACTGGGGCATCCCTTCCTTACAGATGCTGCACCCCCTCAAGGCTCCCTAGGCCAAAAAGAGACTGAAACCTTCCAGAACCCTAAGTATGATGAGCTGACCAAGAAGAAAACTACCCTTCAGGAATAAACACAGTGAGGGGCTGGGTGTGCTGTGAGTTCACTGACTGAAATCTGACCGTGAGTGAGAATCAAGGAGTACCTCTGCCCTCACCTTCCTAGGAAAACCCTCCAAGGCACAGTCATCTCACCCAAGGGCCCGAGTTCCCCCCGACCCCCTGCGTGGCCCAGGCTCCCACTCTCACACAGCCTGCTGGTGCGGAGGCAGAGCGTGTGTGAGGAGCGTGGCTGCACCAGGAGGGAGCTTCTCCATGCGTTAGGAGGCAGAGCCACCGGGCTGACCCCTCACCACCCTGAAGTCCCGGACAGCAGAGGGCTCTCGTTAGGCCTATGGATGACGGCAGCTGCCCGCTCAGCACGCAGATCGTGGCCTCTGTCAGCCCAAACCTGTGGGGCTCTCCAGCAAGTCTGCCCAAGTGGGGCTTCCTCCTGGGCCTGACCCCCACGGAGCTAGCCCAGATGAGCAAAGGCCTCAGGGCAGAGGGCAGGCGGTGGAGGAGGCAACCCCATTGAGATCTACAGCAAAGCCAGCAAGCTCAGGGCGGCCAGAGATGACGGAGCCGGCCTTCGGCAGAGGAGAAAACATCAGGTCATTCAGCAAGAAGAGAGGTCAGCAGGGAAACATCAGCAGGGGTGGAAGTAACGACTGCCATAATAACAGCAGTGATAGCCACAACCACAGGATCAACCGTTCTTGGGTGCTTACCATGCACCAGGCACGGACTCACACCTCTGTTAATTTTCAGTGACCCCACGAAGTAGGTTCTGTGATCAACCCCCTTGTACTGACGAGGTGACCCACGTCCAGTGCAGCAGATTACGGGAAGGAGGGGCCAAGGCTGAAGACCACTGCTCAGCCGCCGGCAGACACAAGTCAAACACGGGCCCGACATGCCGGAGGTGACTTCTGCAGGGAGGGGGCAGAGCAGCTCGTGGGCCTGTGAGCAACTAGAGGTCTGGGCCATCTGGGGGGCATCTCAGAGCCCATGGCCTGCCCTTGACATGCCACAATACCTGACCTGGTGCACCTACAAACTGCTTCCATGTCCTCATCTCCCCAGTGATCTCAGGAAGGCTACACGTCCCTGCGGTGGGTTAGGCAGAAGGAAGGCGGAGAAGGAGTCAAAGATAATATTCCGGTTCCTTGCTCCTCCCCAGTTGCTACCTCATCGTCAAGCCAGTGTGCCAGCCTCACAGCCACTTGGCAAAGGCTGCAGAAGCTGGGGCATTTTCCTATAACTGAAAGAGAAAGGTAGGTGATAACCTTACGAAGGGACAATTTGGATTTGAATGGTAGAAACTCCTCCGCCCTGCCCGTGCTTTTCAAAATGTGGAAGATAAACCTGCCACGCTTCTCTATTCTCAGCCCTCCTTCTCCTGCGGTTTAAACTTGAATCGAAACTTAAGCTGCCCTGTTTAACATTCGGGTGGCTTTTCCTCTCAGAGCTTATAGATGGTGAATTCACTTCTGCTTACATGAGTACTAGAAAGATATTTGAGCATGTTTAATGGGAAAAGTGCATGTTTGGAGATTCTGTATCTGCACACAAAAGGTCCTAGCACCATATTTTCCTTGTTAGCTTCATCCAAGCCTAGAAAATTTCCACTTCAAAGCTGTGCCTTTCTTATTTTCTTTGTGTAAAAAAACGCATTGGTAACAGTTAGAGATGATTCGCTTCAAGCTCATCCTCTCTCTGCATGAGGTCGGAAGGACAGCCACTCACTCTCCAGCACACCCCATCTGCACTGGGCACCAAGACCACCCCTGTGTCCATCTGGCCCCTGATTCTCCGTGACTGGGCAAGATGCTGAATTCACAGAGCATCCAGCGAGCCAGCAAATGGAGACTGAGAAGACGAGATTGAGGCGTGCTGATCTCTGTGGGTGTCGACGCCCGGGGCCATGCTGGGCTGGGACGAGCAAGGCAGCCTCCGGTGCAGCAGGGAGGAAGCAGGGGAAAGCAGAAGGCACTGGGCTCTCCCAACGCAGACTCTCGTTTTGCATTAATTTCTTTTAAATAACACATTTTAAACTGCAAACCTCCAGAAGAAGAGGGAATAATTATTAAAGCTGAGGATCTAGCTGCACAAGAGGGAGTGAAAAGCCTGTTTCGGTGCAGAAGCCCAAGGCTGGAGGCTGTCTCTCCTTTCAGAGGCTGGAGATTTGCTGAACTCAAACAAGAAAAGAGACCCCAGCCTAACAGCTACTGTTCTTCACTCCCGGGGAAGAAGAGAAAATGAGAAACTAGAGAGAAAAATATACTTTAGGGGAATAAAGCCATCAGAAGGAGATGTTTTCCAGGAACAAAGTGCTTGGCTCTTCAATGTGCGCCTGCAGGTCAGAGCTGACCACGAGGAGGATGCAGGGGAAAGCCTGCCTTCTGCAGCTGGTGTATTCATGGAACACCGAACTGAGGCATGAGTGCTGAAAAGCACACAGCAGAGAGCTTGGGGACAGAGGCTGGCTGGTCTGCCACACCAGAGCCCTTGCCCGAAACTGAACTCTCCATTGCTCTTCCAGAACATCCTTTCATTTGCCAGAACCCAAGGAAAGAATCAAACCAACAATCTGGGCTTTATAAACAACAGTTAGGGAGAAGGACAACACAGAGAACACAGATGTCCAGAGGAGAAATCAATGCACCAGGTGCTGCCTTTCCTGGAGGCTGGGGGATGGCTTAGATGGCCTCTGGGGGTTTCTAGGCTAAAAGCCTTCAATATTTGCATTTTTACTTCAGGACGTGCAATTCCTATGATTAGCAGGGGCCTCTGATGAGGAAACTGAGCCCTAGAAGGTAGTGGTGGTCTCAGTCCACTGAGGCCTCACTGCCAGTCTGAGTCCTCTTTCCACGAGCCACACCAGGCTGAACATTGAAGTGGTGACAAGGGGAGATCCTGGGCAGGTGTCTCTGCGTCCCAAGGCACCCAGGATGAAGTCCCCAACTCAGTTCCACAAATGTCCAGTGAGCCCCACGCACACCGGGCTGCAGGAATCCTGAGCAGAAAGCAGCACAGCCCCGATTCTCCAAGGCCCCCACTCTGGTGGGAAGAAGCCAGCGCAGGCTCACCTTGGTGAGTAGGGAGAAAGAACAGGCCACACGCTGGAATAAGGGAGGCCTGGAGGGAGGGTGGGAAATAGAAAAGGCAAATTACAGAGAGCCCCCAGCACCTTAGTGAAGAAAGACCTCGCTGCACTTGGCATTCATTCCTGCTCTCATTTGCTCAGTGGGGTCCACAGTTGAGACCACAGACACCTGCTCTGTGAGGCATGTTGCAGGCAGGAGCCCAGCCCCCATGCAGCCGGTGGTCTGGACAGACAGACAGCCTGTAAGGAGTTGCCCGAATGGGCTAGATGACATGGTACGACAGCGTGTGAGTGGAATAGATCATGGGGGCCCTGGCTTGACACAGGGGATAGGAGCATTTCCTAGAAGTAGCTTCAAGGCTGAGACTAGAGGGCTGAGTAGAAGGAGCCCAGTGAAGGAGAGGGGCCTGGTGTGAGGAGGACTTGCCAGGCAAGGGCAGTCCCAGAGCCCTTGAAGGGGCCCTGGGACCTGGTGCTTCGGGGCAAGTGCAAGGCTCTCATGGTGGGCATTTATTGGGGGCAGGGGGAGAGTGTGTGCTTGCACTGGAGAAAGGGGTGGGAGACCAGGCAGGCTGTACCCCGGAGGCCACATTAAGGTTGGTTCTTTGTTTGGATTTACGGTGTATTTGCTTGTTTTTCTACTTTATTCTCAGTGCAGAGGGAAACCACTGAGGTGTCCGAGGCAGAGTGGCACATGAACGGATTTGTTCACTCCCCATTTCAGTTAACATGGTTTAGGTTTACACTCTTTAGGAGTATCCCAGATGCAAACAAAAAAGGTTTTATAGGCCCACACTTGCTAATTATACAACTAATTAAGTCTGTAATCAGGATGATCTCTACGCCCCCTGGGCCCATCAGCACCCAGAGCTGCACTCCAGGGAGGTGGACCGTCCTGGGGGCATCTCTTCCTGTGTTCTTGTAACTTAATTGTCTCTCAGATGGATGACTTGAGTTTTTTCATTATATTAGGCTAGAAAAAGATGCAGGGGACTGATATCGTGTGTGTGAGCGTGTGCCTCTGTGCAGGCAGCATGCATCCTCTGTTTGCGAGGGGCTTGACCCAGTCTGAGCAATGGTGTTGAACTAGCCGGGGCTCGGCAAAGCAATCCATTTATTATAATTCTGCTGAGAAGAAGCCCAGTAAATCAAAGAGACAACCTGACTGCAAACAAATTACACACCAAGAGATAGGATGGAGGGAGGGAGGGGAAAGCAGAGCGGTGGCCAGTTGGGAAAAGTGAGAACAGAAAAGAAGGGGCTGGGGAAAGGAAGAGAATAGAAACCTACAGAGATGTCTGGAGTCAAGAAGAAATAAAAATGGAGCCTAATTTGTCCATTAGGAAGAAAAAGAAAAAGAAAAGCCTCCCACCAAGAGAGACCCCATTTGCTGGAAACCCCTAACTTACAAACCCTTGACTTAAAAAACCAACTGGCCTTTGTTCTCCAGAGGGGTCACCTAGGGAGTGATTGATGGGCAGTTACTTTCTCTGGTGCAAATGTTCAGAGTTCTCTTTTCTCATGCAAATAGGATTGGAGACCTCATTGTCATACAGAGTTAACCTGTTACTGGTACCCCTGGTGCAAGTACATAGCCAGCCTAAGAACTCTCCTGGAATAGCTGCCTTTTTGGAGGCGAGGCCCCTCTTGCTGGGCCAAGGTCAAGAAAGATGGATTGCTGGGGCCTCAGCATGGAACTAAGCTGACACAAGAACTGTGACAACTGGTGGGTAGCTGTGGCTGGGATTTCCACATCCACACCCCTGGCAGGGACATTGGGCACTAAATAGGCTTCAAGGCCATGTTGAGGAAGTAGCTCAACTACCACTTAAAACATCCTTTCTCTGGAAAAGTACACTCCCAGATGCAAATAGCTCCCTTATACATTCAACTCTGAAAAAGAAGCTGCTTGGAAATCGGGAAGTATTTCCATGGAAGTAGCAAAAAGAACAGGGAGAGGGTTGGTAGAGGATCTGCTTAGACAGAGTTACATCACAGTTCTCCAGAGCTCTCTTATAAGGACAAAAGCCTGAATATAGAGAGTGGTGTAAGCTTCAGTAGGAGGCTGAGGTCTGCAGTCACGCCCAGGGAATCTGTGCAGACTCCCTCCTATTTGAGACAGCATCCTACTTTGTGACAGAATTATGGGGAAGAAGACTGGTTCCTACATAGAAGCTGCGAGGAGGACTCTGACATCAGACCCCACCAGTGTGCTTCATCCCCAGCTCCCCAATGCTCAGGCCTGTAGATCTATCTTGCTTATATCAGTGCCAAAGTCCTAAGTGAATCACTGGCAGGGAATCTGCCAACACACTGTCCCAGTGAAGGACAAAGTGAGACTTATGATAAGGCAAGGATGGTTCAATATTAGAGAATCAGTAACATACTTAACCATAACGATAGATCCTAAGTATTATCTAAGCATACCAATGAACACTGAAAAGGCCATTAATAGTATTTAATACCCATTCTTGATTTTTTTAAAAAACTCCTAACAAAAAAAGAATAAATGGATACTTTCAGCTTTGGTGAAATATGTATCTTTCTTGACCCAAAAACACTTAATGGAAAACACCAGAATTTTTCCCATAAAAGTTAGGAACAAGACAAAAGTGTTTTACCACTACTACTTAGTATTGTTGTAGGGCAGTAGGCAAAACAATTAACCAAGGAAATAAGATGTATAAATTGGAAAGGGGGAAGCAAACATGGTCACATTAGCAAATGATATGATTGTACATGTGACAAAACCAAGAGAATTCACTGGCAATCCGCTTTAAATGGTAAAAAGGAAGGTTACTAAAGTAATATCTAGAAATCAATGCTTTTTATCATTATAAACAAAATATAATGGAAGAGAAAAATTCTGCTTACAATAGCAACAAAAAGGGCAAAATACATGAAGATATACTTAATAAGAAAAAAGAGATCACATGTTCTTGGTTAAGAATTCCAACCATCATAAAGATGTTAATGCTTCCTAAATTAATCTATAAATGTAACTCAATAAAAAATATTATTTATTTATATACTCATTAGGAAATAATCAAGCTAATTCTAAAGTTCAAACAGAAAAACAAACAGGTGCACCTGCCCCCCAAAATAGGAGGGCTGAACAAGGACATAGCCTATGAATAAGCAACTCCATTCCCAGGAATAGAGCCAAGAAAGCCAAAAAAAATTCTTAGAAATGTACAAACGGGATACATACTAAGATGTTAGTGGAAGTACCATTTATAATGGTGGAAAATTGTATACAACTTAAATGCCCATCAATAGGAAAATTAATAAATTGTGGTATTTTCATACAACAAAATACCACACAGCTGTGGCAATAATGGACTAGAGCAACATGTCTCAATATGGACAAATCCCTCAAGCATAATACTGAACGGGGAGAAAAGGGTGCATAAAGTATAATATATAACACATAACACGTAAAGTGTATCATTTATATAAAATTTAGAAACATCTAGACTACTGTTTGGTTTAGGCCTACATATGCATGAAAACACAAAGCACCAAATTCAGAGGCTGGTGTGGAGGGCCGGGACTGAGGAGCAGCAGATGGAGCTCCCTGGTGTTGTTGGGAACATCAGGGTAGATTGGTGGTTATAACACATTTCTCTTTCCTTTTGTAAAATGTTGCATTATTGTTTACACTTTTTGTAGGTCTGAAACATTTTTAAATCATTTTAGTGTAAAATAAAAAGCAGGAATAGTCAGGAATCAGATATTAAAACATTATCAGGCCATAGTGAGTAAAAAAAAGTATGGTAGTGGCATAAAAGGGGGCTGGTTAACGGAATAAAATATAAAGTTTAGAAATGCCCCATTCTTCCTTTCTCCAGAGGGCTGTTACTTGTCCTAACACAATAGTTTCTATATGATGGTCTCTCAGTTTTCATCCAGCATCTCTCCCCCTAACATGGGGGGTGACCAACGGACCTCAGAATCTGGAGCCACAGCCCAAAGTGGCCCACCATGGGGGTAAGATTTCTTGGAAGACTCAACATTTCCTGCTGAAAAGAATGCAGGATGTGCAATCTACTAAAACATACACCCTTGTTCATAAGCACCCCAGTCCTGGCCACCATCTCCCCAGGCCCAGCCTCCCCGGCTCCCCTCACGGGTGTCCCTCCCTTCAGTTTCCTCTCTTGCCTCCCTTCTCAACAGCTAGAGGGACCTTTTAAGGTATAAATCACATTTGTTCACCCTCTTTCTTGAAATTCTTCAACAGCACCCACTGCACTCAGCAGGAAATCTAAAGTTCTCATTGGCACTTATGAATGGCTCCTAAGGGGTCTGCCTCAGCCCACCCTGGGCCCTCAGTCCCTGCCAAGTGACCCCTCCACTACTGGAATCTGCCAAACTCAAAACCTTTGCACAGCCCCTCTCCCCTTCTGGAACATTCTCTGAAGCTCCAAGAGAGCAGATATTTTGTCCACCTTGATCATTGCCATGCCTCCATTCCTAGCACAGCTCCTGGCACATGGTGTCACTCAAATATTTAATGAATAAGCAAATCACACATGGTTAAGATGGGCACTCCAGGAAGACATGCTTGATCATTTTCATAAAAAGTTATCTTTCCCCAGAAAGGACTAGGGATACAGGCCACATCCTACCACCCTGGAGTAACGCACAGTGTACCGATATTAAACCCAAGCAAATCTCAGTTCCCCACACACCTGGCAGGTCTCCTCCGTGAGCTCCAAGCCATGAGGGAGAGGGATTCCTTAGAGCACGAGGACCTACAGTGAAACCTATTTTATGGCCCTGTCAAGGAAGGCCCCCGATACTCTCTGGCTGGCTGTCCCTGTGGTGAAAGGGCAGGGGACTTCCTCCACCACCTACAGAAAGGATTTCTTCTGCTGAGCTTGCCGCTCTGCCCCTGGGGGCTGTCCTCTAGGTCAGGGAGAAGTGCCTCACCAGAGGTAAAACACCCTAACCCCGTACTCCCTGCGAAGAGGAGCTCATGCCCTTCCCTGGCACAAAGCCACTTGTAAATCCCTAACTTGGAAAAGTTCTCACTCTACTTGTCAAGAGGAGTGGGCAAAGTCAATCAGCACAAATCTAGGCTGGAAAGCCCCAGAAAATCAAAAGATAATTCTTCCAGGTGGAAAATATTACCTGCCCTCTCTTAAATGGCATTTTGATAGCTGTTTGATGATTACTCTAATACTGATATAGTTCTTTCCTTACAAGGAGCTCTAATATTGATATAGTAGTTTTAACTCATTAATCTTCAACTTTTTATTAACTTGTAAAATGGATCATCCTACAGAGTTAAAACAACAAAAGCTTGAGTTGCCTTTATCATCAATCTCCAAACAACTCCTTTCCATTTTTCAAATTTATAATGAGTTGTTTGGTATCCTTTGAGCTAGCATCAAAAGGCATAAATGAAAATAAATCCTGTCTGTTCTTTCCTATGCAAATGTCATTCTCTTTCTGGCTGCCCTTCACTCCCAACCCAGCACGGTAGATGGTTGCCATAACGTCCCCCAACAAACCCTGCCTCCCTGTGTCTCTGTATGCATCTTGGTCGTGTGACTTTGCTACTTCTTCCCTCAATACATGAAGTATATTTCTCTACCCTCCTGAAGCCAGGCTGACCTTGTGACTTGCTTTGACCAATAGCATGAGTGAAAGTGACTTGTGAATTTGGGAGGTTAAGAAGACTGACAGCTTCCACTCTTGTCCTCTTGGACCCTGAGTTCACCATGCTATGAAGAAGCCCAGTGGAGCCTACTAGAAGATGACAGGCCACGTGGAGAACCAAAGCCCCAGTCAACAGCCAGCACCAATTGCCAGACATAAGAGTGAGGCCAGTTTAGAGCTCCCAACCCTCCAGCTAAAGGCAGTTATATGAGTGTGCCCAGGGGAAACCAGAAGAGGAACAACCCGGCCAATCCACAGATTTATAAGAAATAATAAAGTGTTACCATTTTAGGCCGTTAAATTTTGGGATGGTTTGCTTTGCAGCAGTGGATAACCATTGCCCCATATCCAATGCTCCAGGCCTCTATACCTTTAATTTTTTTTCTATTTCCCAATTTCCTCCCAAGTGAATTCACTGTTTGGAAAGGAGCATCATTATGATTTCTAATCTCTTTGTAACAGTCTATGGTCTTTGACAGAAGTCATGATGCCTCCTTGGACTCCACTAATCCCCAACTGTGTGACTTTGGACACGAAACAAAACTCACTCTATGCCTGAATTTCCTCTCCTATAAAAAAGAGATAATCAAGGTGCCAACCAAGGGTTGCTGGGAGCTTAAGGTAAAACACGCAAAAGGTTTGCACACTTCCCCGTACACAGTGAGTGCTCAAGAAGTATTAGCTGCCATATGACTGTAAAATATTTATTTGGGAAATATATTTATTAAGTTCTCCATGAAGTTGTTATTTCCAGGAAGGAAAGGCCCTAACATTTTATGGATCATTTTCTCTGTGCCATAGATCCCACAGATCTTTGGTGGTGGTGGTGGTGGGGTGTTTGTTTGTTGTTTGTTTGTTTGTTTATCTTTACAACATCCGACATGAGCATGGCAGAAATTCAGAGTGCCTGAGTTTGATTCTCATCTCTGCCACTGGCAAGCTGTGTGACCTTGGGTAAATGACTTAACATCTCTGTGCCTCAGTTTTCTCAAAAAGTATACTTAACTTCCAGGTTTGTTGTGAGAAGTAAATCAGTTATTTCCTGCCAAGCACATAGAGGGTGACTGGCCATAGTAATGGTTCAGTAAATATTAGTAACAGGTTATAATCAATCCCCCTGGGTCAGATGACATGAGTGCTGGGGCTCAGAAAACATGAGTAATATGAAGAGAACCACACAAATAATAAGCAGAGGAGCTGTCTGATGCCAGGCCTTCTGCTCTTGCCCCTGTTGAGCTTGTGAAAATGTCCCCCTGACCGGAACCCTCCTGTTCCCAAGAAGCAGGAGGGGTAGAGCCTGCCTCTTCACGCCTCATCTTTGATTCCCCTGTGACTAACTTCACCTACTGCCGAGTCACCACCCTCCCCCAGGAGACTTTTCCTTTGTAATTTACAATCTCTTTAACCAGCACTCAGCTCCCCTAGACACCATCCAACATCCAACGTTGCCCGTTCTGGGCTCTTTCTGGGCCGGCGCTCGGCTGACCTGGCCACGCCTGCTCTCTCACGCTGGCCGTCTGCAGATTCACAATATGGCCCTCGAGACTCCGTTCCAGCTCCAGTCGGGCCACTGTCCCCCAAGGCTAAGCTGAAGCAGTAGTGAGAGGACACACGCTTCTTTGAAGGGGTTCAAGAAGGCTGGGAAATACTGCTCCCTCCTTCACCAGAAGCTGAAGCTCTGCCACCTCAGCAACAACTAAGTCCACAGGGCTTTGTTGTCCCCAGGGTTTCTCAGCCATGGAGCCTTTCGTTCCCACAGTATCGATTATGTTCCGCAAAGTTCCTTGGAGGCTACATAAGGAAACTGGGTTAGGGAGTCCTGGAGTTTCAGAGCCGGAGAAAACGACCCGTTGCCTCTTCGTCAGCTGTCCTCAGACCTGGGGTGCATTGCCCTTCGAATACATGGAGAGGGGCACATTCCATTTTCTGAAAGGAGTCACAGACACTGGTAGCACGGTAATCACTGGGGAAGGAAATCGGGTGCAGACCAGGGAGAGAGGCCATCCATCATTTTTCATTCCACACCGTTGTCTGCTGTTTGAGTTTGCTCACATTATACACATACTTTTTTGCTGTTGCTTCTGTTTAATGTCAATAGTTCACTGATGCTCAGTTCATCATTCTTCAGCCCTTCATTTTTCTGTGTTTCATTTTGGACTGTTCCCATTGTGATTTCTTCAGGTTCACAAATCTTTTCATCTGCAATGCCTCACCTTCCATCAGTCCCATACAGTATATTTCTTTTTGTTTTGTTTTGTTTTGTTTTGTTTTGGGGGGTCTTTTAAGAGACAAGGTCTAGCTCTGTCGCCCAGATTGGAGTGCAGTGGCACAATCACAACTCAGTGCAACCTTGAACTCCTGTGCTCAAGCAATCCGCCTGCCTCAAACTCCTGCGTAGCTGGGACAACAGGCGTGTGCCACCGCACCCAGCTAATTTTTTTTTATAAACATGCAGTTTCCCTATGTTGCCCAGGCTAGTCTTGAACTCCTAGTCTCAGGTGATCTTCCTGCAATCCAAAATTGCTGATATTACAGGCATGAGCCACCATACCAGGCCCCATCTGGTATATTTATCATCTCTGACATTTATCTCTAGATGTTCTATTTGGACCTTTTTTATGTCTGCTATGTCTCTCCTGACCGTGCTCATGCCTTCCTCTACCTTCTTGAAAAGCAGAGGAAACTCTGCACCATTAGAATCCAAAACTTCTTAATTCAATTACCCAGGGAATTGCAAACAAAGCCACCCTTTAAAACCTGCAGTCAGGAGTCACTGCCTCCCCTCTATTCCCTATCAGGTGCTGATGTCAATTGCGGCATGCCTACATTTACATACGTGTTCAATAGATGCTTGCTGATTGACCGACTGTGGGTCCAAAGCCCAAGTCTAAACAGGCAAATTGCTCAATTTCAGTTCATCAGCTGGGTGCCTCCCCTGTGCTCATACATATCAACACAGCTCAACCCACACGATGGAGAAAAAAAGAAGCTTTCTTTCCAATATTACATTGTGCCCCATGCCTTGGCCTTTTAAAATGCAAAGATTCAAATTAGCCAAAAGGAATATGGTCTGGGTCATTCAGATCTTTTGAAAGGAAAGATATTATTAAATCATATCTTGTTGCTTGTTTATGATGATTTTTGATATTTTGTTTAACAGAACCATGTCTGATGCTCACTCAGTCTTTGAACCCTAACTAATTATAACCCGCCATACTCCCTAGCAAGAACAGACCACCTTCTGATCGAATGAACTTCTCAGTCCCCAGGAACAGCATCTGAATAGCTTTGGCTTCAAGCAGATATTTTCAGAGTTAAAAGAAAGCTTATGTTCATTTATTTATAAAAAGCATATGCATGCAAAAAGGCTTCTTTGAGGCTTAATGAAGTAATAGAATTGTGATCACTCATAGACCCAGAATTCTTCCAACTGTGCACTACCCAATAAGAAACACCCAAATCCTTAGCCTCTCCACACCACCACTGCTCTCTGAACATGCTGCAAGGTGGTACCCCAGCCTTCGCCCAGGCTTGACACATGGGACTCAGCCAGTGGTGACTCACGCTGGAACGCTGCTCAGACACTTCGACATCACCAGCTTGGCAGTCTAGCTACAGTCACAGGACCTGAGGGATGGAGGCCAGAATGCACAGGGCAGTGCACCCAGCTCTAGAATGGATGGACATGGGTTCAAATCCATCCCCCCCCATCAGTAGTGTGGCCCAGCACCAGTCATTTAAATTCATGGTGGCTGCATTTCTTCACCACTTATTAGGGGAAATGGTTCATGACTCATAGAGTTGCCATGAGATGGCATTTAATGGGACCTTTCAAATTCAGTATTTGAATCCACCTAAACATTTCTGCCAGGAGATTGTGCAACCTCTTTGAGATGGAGTGCTTACTACCCACCATGGCAGGACATTTCATTTTTGGACAGCCTGGGTTCAGACCAGGGACTTGGTGTACACGGCACTAGGGAGCCTTCTTCCTCTGGTGACTCATGTCTACCTCTGAGATCTTTTGTCTCCAGCCTGCCCTCATTTCTTCAAACTGTTCTTCCTGGGACATGTTTCCAGTTTCTGCTCCTCAAAACTGACTATGACTTCTTTCTCCTTCTTCAAACTGAAATTCCAACATGTTGGGATGAGCAAAGCAGGGGACCTTTCCTATTCCCTTCCAGTTCTAAGAAACCCTAATTGCAGGAGGAAGAAATGTTCTCACAGCACATCCTTCCTCAGGTCTCCACGTCCATCTTTCCCACTAGACCCTCCACCCCCACCAAGTAGATTCTTCATGGCAAATGTGTGTTATAGCCATCTGGACTCTGATGCCTCAAATTGGGATTTTTTTATAGTTTTAATTATTTCCTCTGTTCTCTTTTCTTTTTCATATACAATGAATCATTCTGTTCCTGAGAGAGAAAAAATAAAAAGATCTTTGAAAGTTATGGCTGTAATTTCAATAGAAGATTGGGCTTTGAGGAATATGAGCATTTGTTGTATTTTCTGAGTCCATTTTTCATCCCCACTGGTTAATGAAGATGTTATTTCTCTCTTGCATTTCGGTTGTTAATTTCTGACAAGTGTTTTTTTTTTTTTTTCAGTCATAACTAGTTATATGCCTCTCAGTTCACCCTTCTTTCGTATACTTTATGAAATATTCAGTTCTTCCTGATAGAAGGAGGTTTGATTCACCCTGGCTGTGATTAATTGTGTCAGTATTTTAGGACCTAATTTATGTTTATACGATTCCTCTAGCGTTTCCATTTTCTTTTCTAATTATCAATTTTTTCTCCATCTTTTTTCCTGAAATTAGTACTGAATTAGCTTGCCTCTGATTACAGTCTTGGATGCATCCCAAAGAATATTGTTGGACAGCTCCCCATCATCATTTCATTCCATGAATTTTTTGTTTGGTTTTTGCAATAAAGCTTTATTAACCCTCCGTGAACCCTTATTTCCATTTGCTCAGTCATCTTTGATTGGAAATTGTGCCAAGCCACGGTCAGATGTCACGCAGTCACTCACACGTTTTCTTCTACTGCCTGCCAAGTCAAGCTCTTTTTAAAAAGTCAGAATTCTGGGGATTAAAATTAAGATCCATGCCTCTGTTGAGGGGCTGATTTGTCTAAGAGGTTCTTCCTCCTTCTGAATTATTCATTTATTTGCCACTCTGGTGTGGATGTCTGTTGAAGTGGGACTGGGCAGCTCTGCTGAAGGACACACAAGGGCTGTCCAGAAAGTAGCCAGCCATGTAACCATTTTGATCATATTAACAATGGCTGGATACCTTCCGGACAGCCCTCATATACCAATCAGCGTCCCTTTGTCAGGACTCTCCCCCTTGCAGGTCTTGCCTGTTTTATAGAGAGGTCCCTTCAGAATAGCACCCCTTTCTGACTGAGCTCTGTCTCTGCTAGTAGGTCTCTTTGGCAGCCCCATCAGTGAGAGACAGCAGGCAGGGGCCCAGGTGAAGCTGTCCTGGAGTGGAAGTTCATCTCATACAGAATCAGTAAGGCACCATTATTCCAAGTCAGGCTGGAGTCTGCATTTTGCTTCTTGGTGGATTCTCCTTTCTGACAATTCCACGCCTTATCTGCCTGCACATACCCACATGCCCCATGCCACCAAACACACATCTGCATACAACATACTGCTACATACATGCTACACACCCAACACACCCATCCGTGCATGAAACACACATCCATCTACCTCTTCCCATGGAGCCTTGGGAGCCCCTGCCTCCCTGGAGATGCTATTTCCTGCGGCAGGAACATTGGTGCAAAGGCTCTGGGCCACTGCTAATAAAAGTTTCCCCACAACTAACAAAGGCTTGGCTACCCAGAATCCCCCATGAAAGCAAAGTGCTCACATTTTTACAACCAAGGCCCCACCCCCATCCTCAATCTGCCAAGGTGAGTGTGGAAGTGGCACTGGTACAGTGAGGAACAATTTTATTCACCTTAACTGCATCCCAACTCCTAGGACCTTTGGCCATGTAAGTCTCACACTACTCCTTCCTCTCACAGATAAAGCTGTAGTGTCCCCTCCCTCTTGAAAGGAGGACCCAGAAACACAGTTCCAGGCTGCCTAACCTTCATGTGAGGACATAGCTGGGATTCTCATCAGCACTGAGTGCACCTGGAAGGACTGCAGGCTTCAACTTCACAGCACGGCTTTACGGTTCAGATGGGCATTGGCTGGGTGCTCAGAGGTAGGCCCAGAAGATGAATCTTGGCTGAGCAGTGACCTGTGCCCAGCCATCTGGCCTGTGGCCCCTGGTGATGGGCCCTCAATGCCATCCCTCAGAAGTGGCTGGTGCCATCTCTTGCCTGTATGGAAGCCACAGCAGGCTCCAGGAAGGGATTCTGGTTTGGGCGGACAACAGGCAGCCACCACCAGCAGGCCTGCCCTGAGCAACATTTCAGGCCAGTGACAAGAGGGATGGACAAAGGAAGAAAGAGCAGAACTAGTCTTGACCTCCCATGGGCAGTGCCCACAAGTACCCTCTGCAGAGTGGCCAAACCAGCCCCGAAGGGATCCTCTCAAAAGCCCCCTTGTTGGCCAGGAGTCTGTTCGTAATCCTAAAATGTCATGAGGTGTCTTGAAGGAAGGCTCATCCACAGAACTCCCAGAGTAAAGCCGTGTGGCTCCGCCAGCACCACACCCTCACACTTCCCAGTGGGCTCCTCGTCAGCTGGAGGGCGGCAACCCCTCAGCCTGTGGTTCTGCATTTACCATGTGGCCAGCTGCACACGGGCCAGTTCCGACTGGAGCAGAGTGTTTCTCTCACTCGGGTTCTTCCAGCCTCTGAGCAACAGACACAGTTGCTGAGAAAGACCAGCAAAGCGTGGCATCAGGGAAGGCTCACAGAACTCCAGCACTTGGCGTAGATCTAAAGGGACTAGAGTCTAGGATTCTCAAAGAAAGCTTTTGTTATTTGTTCTTTAAGTCTGAGACATCCTCTGGGGTATGTTGATTTTTTTCTGTCCTCACGTCTCTGACTTTCTTTATCTTCTTAGAAATTTCTTTAAGGATAGACCCTACCAATGCCATATTTGGATTTTATTTTTCCCATTTTGATGACATCAGGTTAGGGTTGTTGTTGTTATTATTATTGTTGTTGTTGTCAATTTAAGAGACAGGGTCTCACTCTGTCGCCCAGGCTGGAGTACAGTAGTGCAGTCATAGGTCACTGCAGCCTCGAACTCCTGGGCTCAAGCAATCCTCCCACCTCACCTTACTGAGTAGCTGGGACTATAGGTGCGCCACCACACCCGGCAGGTTTTGATGTAAACATTTCTGCAACAACTCTGCAGACATGTCTAACGTCTACCAAAACTTTGCCCAAACTGGATTCCCTTTCTCTAATGCCAGGACCAATCTCCCCCATTGAATTTCCATTCTTTTCATTTCTTGATGGAATCTCTGCTTGGTAAATGGGTTTGGCTTAGAATGTGGATCAGATGTTGGTCTTCCAGGCTGAACAGTGACCAATGATTTCAGGTCCTTAGACAATCCTAAGACCTGGGCTCTACTTTGGGGGGCCTCTAGCCAGCTCTAGGTGCCTTGGATATGTTACTCGTGGGAGCCTCAGTCACAATTTCTGCAAAATGGGAGTAGGGTTTCCTGGGTGCAGGGAGGGAAGACAGGCACCACTGGTGACTTACAAAGCGATTTTAGAGTGGACCAGACACTAGATCATACCGAATGACAAGGAGAAACACATGCCCCTTTCAACTAGCCCCCTTACCACCCTCCGGATTATATTAAGAAATAAAGTCCTGGTGCGGATATGGTGTTTCTTTAACATCTCTCAAACACTTGATACACAAAAACAAGAAAACAAGCTTTAGATTTTAGCTAAAGCTTAATATGGTTTTTTTCATTTGTCTAATCT
The DNA here is from genome assembly GCF_020740605.2 of Lemur catta. Taxonomy (NCBI): domain Eukaryota; kingdom Metazoa; phylum Chordata; class Mammalia; order Primates; family Lemuridae; genus Lemur; species Lemur catta. The sequence goes on along the minus strand of NC_059128.1, from coordinate 167,883,446 downwards.
TGGCAGTCATCCTCTATTATATGCATCCAGTTTTCCGCATACTACGGTGATTTAAACTTTGTTTTACAAATGAATACACTTAAATTTCTAAAAAGTGAGTCAATAACGGTACAGTAAACCCCTATGGCAAACATTCATGAAGGTGGCTGGGGTGTGAACGGCAGAAGTTCAGAACACACTGGGCTACGTGGCACCAAAGGTCCCTCCCAGTTCCAAGCATTTGGACTCCTGACTGAGAAAATCATCTGTCGCTATAATCACAGTTGTCACAAAGAGGCCAGATCGTCCCTTCCCGTCAGCTCCCTGGAAGCCAAGGCAGTCACAACAGAGAGACCTCTGTCCCCAGAAGCTCAGTCCCCAGCCCTGCGGACGGGCCCTGCTGCCAGCAAGAAGCCTGCTTCTCTCCATCGGGACGATGATGCCAGCCCCTCTGGCCAGTTCTCTCTAGCGACAATCAGCAGAGGACACATTTTTAATTCACAGGGTTTCCAACCTGTGAATTCTTCATTAACTTTAATATGAGCTGCCAACTATCCTTGCCCCACATCTGGTTAATTCTCCATTAAGGGCAAAGCAAATTTAAGTTTAGAAGAAGGAACATGAATTATTCAGAATAGTTAATTTCACTTGAGCCATTTTCTTAAGAAATTGCTTGAAGAACAGCCTAAAACTTGTTCTTAATTCATGATATACAAACACCCCTCAGAAAGCTCAGCAGAGACAGGGGCCAGAAGGTTCTCCCGGGGAAGTTTCAGCCTCAGCATCCAAGGCCATCCTCAGCTCGGGTGGAAGAACTGCCACACTCAGCCCCCGTCGCTGGGAAGGCTGGCAGTAATCTCCACGCAGAGGGAGCCCAGGCTGGGAGGCAGAGCGGGAGGAGCCATCCTTCCCTCAGCCACCACTCCTGGGACTGTGTGGGCTTCACCCCGACTTCCCCTGGAAACAGCCAGACAGCACTGGCAGGCCTGGGGCACAGAGAGGGAGGACTCTATTGCTGAAGGTCTCGAGCAACAGGCCTTGCCTGACCCGCTGCCTCAGTGGGTGACACTGACAGGCCTGGCACAGCCTCCCACGGTCCCCAGGTGATGGGGCTGCACCGGGGGCACCATGCAGGTAACACACAGCCCCCTGCTTCCTACAATGCAGCCACCGTCTTCTCTCCCCCCCAGGAAAGCACACGCAAGTGAGTGAGGGGGAAGCCATCATAGGGAACAACCTTGGACCCCTGCCATCTGTAAAAGAAGTAAATTATTCACAGTCTTAGGTTCTTTGTTATTGGTGACAATTTTCTTGTGGTCTATCTCCTGACTCATGGGACTCTGTTTCTGGAGTTAGTGCCTTTGGGAAGGTTGGTGTTGTGGGCATGTTCAGCAAACCACCAAGGTGGGACTGGCTGAATGTAGAGGCCTGAGAGTCAGAGGATGATAAGGAGAGAGAGGTGCTCAAGAAGGAAGAACATAGCTTCGAGGCTCACCTTACTGTTGGGTCAGTGTGGCTGGCTACTGGGTTGATCCTGCCCCACAGGGCAAGGCCCAGCTCCTATGATGCAGTGCCACTCCACTGCTGTCCTTGCTGGGCTGCACTCCCACCTGAAGCTAAGGTTCTCCAGCTGTCCTGTTCATGACATGACCTTCTTGGCCCACAAAGGAGTGGCCCCAAGTGGTAGACAGTACCAGGTTCCAGGACCCGCAAGATCTGGACCAGTGTGCCCAGCAAGGGTCCACATCTATGGCCAGGACCATGACCCTCAAGTCTGCCGTCTAGCTCCAGACCCTGCTCAGTGTAGCTCCACTTGTGCTCCAGCCTGTGTCTGGGCATGCGTTCAGCGGCTCACAGGTATCGAGCCCCACAGGGTGCAGGCCCCAGGGTCATGTGGTGAGGATTCAGAGCTGAATGGAACAGAGATGCAAGAGCAAAAATTCATTCCATGGTGATAAGAGCAATAAGGCATGTGGGAAGCATGAAAGCCCCTGGGGGAGGCGGGAGCAGTCAGGGAAGGTTCTACAACCCTCTGTGCTTGCCAGCCTGGTATTTATGGCCGCTTTCTTTGGTAGAAGCACTCTAATTCTGATCTGGTAAAATATTCCCTCCCACTTTCAGTCCACATATGATTCACTGAGGCTCGTAACCTTCCTTCTGCCCCAAACACTTGCCCCCACCCTAGCCCATCACCCCCAGCCACCACCCTTGGCCACGTGACCCAAACCAGCTTACTGAGCCTCTCCCTAGGGCCCTCTGCTGGCACTGCTGTGGAGACATGCGCTGCCTTTTAACTGTGAACATCTGGGTGGATGTCTTTGCCACCACCTTGGGGGCCTGCCTGAGAATGAAACTTACGGAGAAGAGGGTCCAAGTCCTGGTGCTGCCTGAGCACCTGGATCCAGCACTGTCAGAAAGCAGGCAACTTTCCAGTTTTGTGAAACAATAAATTCCCTTTTCCTTTAAGCTATCTTGAGTTGGACTTCCATCACTTGCTACCTTACAACGTCTGATTCATAAAGGCTGGGCCAGAGACTGGCAAAGGAAGGAGGATGGAGGAAGAAGAAAGGACATCTTGGAGACATGCAGGCAACAATGGGAGACCAGCAGCAGCCTGGGCCTGCTCTGGGAATAGCACTAGCCACTCAGCACTGGCAGGTTCAACCCAGAGGTGGGTGAGGGAGGGGCGGAGAAGGATGAGGCTGAAGAAGTGGGCAGGAGGCAGCCCCAGGGGACTTGGGAGCCATGAGTCTTACCCTGCAGGGGCCAAGGAGCCCTAAGCCACACACCCGAGGACAGGACTGTGCCCCACCATCTTCCCATTCCCAGCGCCCTACCTGGCCCAGAGCTCAGTGTGCACCTCATTTGTGCAAGCGGAATTACAAATTGCAGCCTGCAGTGCAGGACGACGACAAGACCAGGTTTGCAGCTTAGGAAGCTCCCTCTGGAGGTTGAGTGGCAATTGGCCCCGGGAGGCCAGGCTGGGCACTGGGAGGCTACTGAGGGGGTGGAGGAGATGACAAAGGCGCAAAAGGGGCCCTGTGGCCACTTCCCTGACTTGTTCCATTTAGGATGTCTTTAAAATTTTTATTTTAAAGACTTGGAAGAAAAATAAGTACTCAAGAAGTGGAATAAAAATAGGTAAACATAATAATCATCTCACTTAGGTACAGCAATTTATGGTGTTTCAAGCCCGCTCACAAACATTAGCTCATCACCACCTTGAGAGGTAGTTATTATCTGCATTTTATAGATATGGAAACTAAAGCTCAGAGGTGCTAAGTAACTTGCCTATGACCGAGGCACCGTTAATGTGGAGGCTTGGGACAGAACCAGTCTATATTGCCACACTGTCTGGGCCCCCGTGGGGGCTTCTAAAGGCCACCAGCCCCTCGTCACGCCCCAAGCCCTCCCCGTACCGCCCACATGCACCTGTCCCCGTTGCCGGTAGGGCCTCCATCTGCCCAAACTCTCCCTCCCAGCTGGCCCTCTGCTCCCCTCTGCCCGCCAACACAAAGCCCTGGTGAGATACCAGGCGGGCAGGTCAGCTGTTCCTGACTGATTTAAATGGAGAGAGATTAGGGACAACACTTGGCTTCTCCCCAGAAGCCAGCAGAGCCACATGCCCCGGTGTCTGAGCTGAGCTGCTCGGCCTCCTTGCCTTGCATAACTGGGCAGGGGCCTCCACCCCTGGAGATTCTGTCTGGGTGCCAGCAAGCACCACGAGAGGCCAGCACCTTGGGAGATGAGTTCCTAAGTGTGCCAGGAGCCGAGAGCTCTGGGCAGCATCCCAGAAGTGATGCGAAAAGCTTGCCCACTGGCTACCCAAGTCAGACAATCATGAGAAAGGGTGGCGAAGTGACTGTCTCCCTCAGACAGCACCAGGGCCCCGAGCTTGAGGGAGGAGGCAGGCAGCAGTGCAAGCTCAGCCTGCTACCGAGGCAGAGGGGGAGCCTGGCAGTGACTGCACAGTGGGAGCCCCAGGCTCTATAAATAGGCCCTCGGGTAACCACAATCATGAACACAGCCCACATGCTAGGACTGCTCCCCCTGAAAACTCTCAGGCGAGAAGAAAGGAAACTGTGCCTCCATGTTAGGAGTGATTTCCAGTGCGGAGTGGAGAATCACCGTGTCCCCGGGAGGTCGTCAACACAGGAGTCTGGACAGGTCGCCAGGAGCCAAATGACCCTGATACCAGTGCTGTTCACAGATGTTGGCGGGGGCTGGGATTGCTGAAATAGTGTATAATGTTTGAAAAATCTGTTGCTAATATTAAGATAGTGAAGATTCTACATAAAAATCCACATTCTGGGATTATCAAGACCATCCAAAGATCTGGCCATGCTGGCTCCTGCAGTCGCCCTGTGGCCCCAGGCCCGCCCCGCCTCCCTTGTCAGCACAGCTGGCCCACGTCTGCTGAGTTTACGCTGCAGCCCAGAACCACCCCGAGGCAGCAGCTGAACTTCTGCTCTGGTCAAAGTTCTTGTGGAGAGGAGGATTCCCCATGCTCCTCTCTCAGTCTCTCCTGGCCGACCTGAGTGTTAATGACTGCCTCACGACCCCATAACAGGAATTACTCTGCCAGAACGAGAAGGTTGAGTGAAAGGGAGATCACATCCTTGCTCATGTTTATTTCTGTTCTTCAGCCCACACTGGAGACTCTTCCATTGCCCTTAAGCCCACACTCACCTTCCTTCTCAGCGCGGTCACAGGACACACAGTCTGACCCACTTGCCGGTCCAGAATGCATGACGGGGGCCCTCCAGTGAATGGCACCACTGTGCAAGTCCGGCTTCTCCAGGAGGGTAGCAAGTGAGGTTTGGGGTTAAATCAAATTAACGGGAAGACCATGTCCTAGTCGCATGACGGGCAGCTCAGAGCAGAACCTTGTGAATCGACAGCAGCATGTAACAAGGCCCCATAGCCACATTTCCCCAAAAAACAGACACACTACTACTGCCGAGATGCAGATGAGATAAAAGGCAATTGCTGTTGTTGGTTATTAAAATTCAGTATGAATCCCCAAACCATCTGGGTCACACAAGTGTGTCAAATACACCCTAGAAGAGTTTTCTCTCACTTGGGGTAAGGGTGGGGTGAATACAGTTCTAAGGCCAGTCTAAACTACAAATCCTCAGTTGGACTCTGAGCAATAAAATGTTCAGGCCACAAGAGCACGAGGGAACCAGAACAGAGGAGGAATCCCTGGCTGCCCCCACTCAGGCTGGAGCATGCTCCCCCACAGTGCTCTGTGATACGTGCGTGATGTCAGCAGGGCGAGTCCTAAGGATCCACCCTCCCTCTCTTCCCTGCTCCCTCCTCTTTCTCTCCTGTGCATGATCTCTCAACCTCAGTCTCAGCATGGACAGGTAAATTGGCACAATTCTAATTTAATGGCTCTGGTTTAAGGGTCTGTGCTGAGACAGAAAACTTCAGGTGATGTATCAAATGCCTAGAAATGTCACTTTGTGAATTGTGGCTAAAACATGAGCCATGTCAGGTCCATGAGATATTTCCAGTCCAACCATGTACCTGGCCATGGTATCTCAAATTGATCAACCATCCTTCCACTTAACAAACTTCCACAGGCTTCTCTTGGGATGCCAGGCTCTGTGCTAGACAAGGGGTACCAAGAAAAATAGGGTGTGTCCCCCGCCCAGTCTGGGGGGGGAGGCACAAGCGGATGCTCTCTTACAGTGCTCTGTGATAAGTGCGTGATATTGGGGGGGGCGAGTACCAATGTATTCACCCTTCATTATAATTGATGGAAAGACATTGAGGGAGTTTAAGCAGGCAGTGACATGATGACTCATGTAATTGAGTAAATTAGATGTCAAGAAAGCACTGTTCTGTCCACGATATTGTTAGTTGGATTGTCATACAAGTGGCAGCCCCCATTCTAGCTTTGCTTTATTTATTAGGAATCTGTGATGTGCAATGTGATAAGTTGGCCATAAAAATGTCTAATCACTACATGTGAAATAGCCATGTCTTCCAGCTTTGCAAGAAAATGGAAAATTCTGCTTAATGTTCCTGGACTCTTTTACAGTCTGATTAATTGTACTAGATCCAAATTACAAGGAGTAGAAGAAGCAATGGGAAGAGAACCAAGACACTGTTAGCAGAAGGTCTCTCCCTCGAATGGGAATTGTCTTTCAGATGCGCTTTTGAGAGTCCGGGCTAACCACATCAAGAGTGCTCTGTGAGGCACCCAGGAGAGCCCTGGGTGGGTGGGAGCCTCAGCTCCCTCCTAGAGAGGCAAGGCTGTTAGCTGAATCCACCCAGCCCCTGTCAATTGGTTTTGAGAGGTCATCCCCTCTTCTCGGGCATCCGGAGAGGCTCAGAACAAACAGAATGTGCCAGAGGGTCCAGAAATAGAAATAAGACCAGAAAGTCAAGGATTTTACAGTAAAAGGGGTCCCCTCCACACGGGGAGCCAGAACAGATGCAGGTAACAGGGAAGGGCAATTTGGCCACCCCCCTGTGACCACATCAAACAGCATCCAATGTTTGCTGACAAATCACTACCCACACGTCTTCACTCTAGTGCCTCCAGACGAGGGAGGATTAAAGGCGACCCTGGTTTGGGGGCTAGAACAACCGGGCAGATCATGCCACTTACAGTGGTGTAAAGACTGAGGGAGGAACAATTCCTTTTTGGACATGCTGTGGCCAAGGAGAATCTTAGCCATCCCAGTGCAGAGATGCAGGGACAACGAATGTGAGGAGAGAGACTGGGCTGGAAATAAGTTTGGGCTTCAGCAGTGTTTCGATGGTATTCAAAGTCCCAAGACTGGCTGAGATCCCCTAGAGAGCCCTGGAATACAAAGTGCAATGCACTCAGAAAATAAAGGCAGTAGTAATGATCGTAAATAATAAATAATGGATGTGGTCATTATTACTATAAAGGTGAGGTGGCAGACCAGCAGCCCCTCATCTGCTTGACTTGTCCCTGGAAACAGAATCCACTTTGTACCAAGGACTCTGGGGACCCCAGAGCTTTCCCCTCCCCCACCTCCAGTGCCACTGTGGGGCCCTGCCTGCCTGGCTCCTCACTCCGGCACCTCGGGCACTCCCTGGCCTAGAGAATCAGCCAGAGTGGCTCGTTTATCGCTCAGATTATGAAAGGTACCCACCTGCCTAGACACAGGGGCACGCCTGCAATAAAGGCACGAAAGCAGCAGTGTTATAAATAAGTGATGGCCGGCTCGTTAGGCCCCAAGCTGCAATCATTACCGGGCTCCACTCAGGTTCCCTGAGCTGCAGCTGGTTTAAAAGGTCATTATCCGATATTGTTTTAGTGACAAGGTATTTCTACGGCCTCCCTCTAGCCCACGCTTTTCTAATCTGTGCTACATTATTAAGCCGAGGCCTTTCTCACCGTGCGGTAAGCCATGGTGAAGGGCTCCCAGGCTGCCCACCCCAGGGGCCTGCGGGGGGCTGAGCTATTAGCAAGGCAGGCAGCATGCCTGGTGCAATGGACCACGCTGGGGCTGGGAAGAAAAGCGGAAGCTCAGGGACCCTGCTCCGCCACTCTTGTGCCATATAAACAGGGCAAGTTGCTTACCTTCTGTGAGTCTCGGTTTCCACGCACAGCCTGAAAACAGGGGACGTGGGTAAGAGGGAGCTGATGCTATTGTAAGTACTCACGCAGTACTGGGAACTTGGAGATTCATATTACATTGAGTCCACAAAAGATGTGAGGTAGGTAATTTTGGTCCCCATTTTATTGATGGGACTTCCAAGCCCTACGCAGCCTATGGCTGGATTTTCCTGAGGCTCAGTGTCCTGGCAGGTCACAGATGATATCAGGGTATGCTGCCAACCTGAGGCAGCATTAGATGATGCCAGTATGAGTGAGGCCAGTCACTGTCCAAGGTCCAGGATTCGGAGTTTGCTGTGCCTTGCTAGGTCCCTGGCCAAAGTGGTCGGTGCCCTTGTGACCTTACTGGGAGGGCAGCCCCTTCTGAATACTCCTCAGTTGGTCCCAGGGGAACTCCCGTTTGTGAACTAGAGCTACTTCTTGCTTTGCTCTGCTCTGCTCTGGGGCCAGAGGATGGTGTCCTCTCCTCTTGCCCAAGCTCTGATGAAACGCACTTAGGGTGGGCAGGCTGGAGCTATGCTTACCTAACATCCCCACGCTGACCTTAGCAGCTCTGCCCTGGGTATCTTCCTTGCTCAGACCAGATGTCCACAGCCTCTTGTCGTCAGGTTTGCACGTGGACCAAAGTCATTACGCCTCTTTCTGGACTGCTGGCTCTCCTCAGGGAAGCCCGAGCTCACTTTCTCTCCCGACCCTCCCATATGGGCCCAGCTCATTCTCTCAACATTTACTACAACTGGCCTGTCTATGCCAGCCACCCAAGAGCAAACCCGAGCCATCACCACTCTCTTAAACGAGCCTGCCTGATTCACCTGCTTGCCTGCTCGTCCTATGTGCTCTGCAAAGTGCACAGACCCAATGCCCACAGCCCTGCACCAGCTCAAGCACAGCCTTGTACTTGTGCCCATGAGTTAACTAGGATTCTTACCCAGAGCCTGCTGTGTTTGTCCCCACACCTGTTTGCCAGCTGTATGTGTTATTATAAATACTTAATTTAATTAAATATTAATAAACCAATAAAGTAGGAATGTAAAAAAAAGAGCTGTGGCTTCTATGACAATAAATTGAATGCTTCCGAAAGACACAACAAATGCAAGTTGCTAAAAAAACTGCTATCACTTTTTGGATAGGGTAAGACAAAACTAAAAGATCAGAAACAAAACATCATTAAAAATCTAGAAGATTTTACACTCAAATTGCTTTAGCATCTTACAGTTCTTGCTCCATCAAAAGGAGCTCGAGGTGGAAATTGTAGAGGGTACATTTTAGATGACAAGAGTAGAAAGGCCTCCAAGCACTCAGCTGACCAGGACATCACATCCCCTTGACTGCACTGAGTGGTTCAGTGTTGGGCATAGGCTTAGCCCTCCCAGCGTCCAACAAGGGCTCTTCCTGGGAGTGCAGGATCAAAGACTGTTGCTATTATTTCCCACTGATTCACCCTGGAAGGCTGCAGTCCCAGGAACTGCAAACAGCCATTGTGGTGAGGTCACGTAGACAGTCTGCTGAGAAGGGTATCAACTGAGAGACCAACCAAGAGAGGGGGAGAGAGAAACCAGATCCACTGCCCCATTGGACCCTCCTGGTCCACTGTCAATAAATTCCCTGTTTGCTTAAGCCAATCAGGGTTGGGTTTTCTGTCCCCGGCCTGGCTTCTTCTCCTGTAAGAACTCGCTTCCAGCTTTGCTTTCTAGACTCTTTCTCCTCACCGTCCTTCTCCTCTATCACCATGATCATCAACAAAGCTAACACTATTTAGCACATCTAATCCTTTCAAAAACCCTGTGAAGTGCTACTATGAGGAAACTGAGGCACAGAGATGTTAAGTGGCTTGCCCAAGGCCACACAACTTGTAAGAGGCAGAGGCAGGATTTGAACCCCACTACTCATCCTTCAGGTAAGAGCTCATTAAACCCTGCAGGCCTATGTCCCCAAATGCCCCAAGTGTCTGCTCAGTGGCACATGATGTCTGTGGACACAGCACGACAGCAAGGCCCACTCCATGGATTCATTATTTTCCCATCAGGAGGTGCCTTGTACAAACGCCTATTATCGCACAAGCTACCAGTCTATTTTCTCCAACATTTGGTACACAACTTGAAGCCAGGAATCTGTCTTACTCCTATTTGTATCCCCAGAACCTGACACGTAGTAGGTGTTCAATAAATGTCTGCTGAACTGAACTGAGCAAGTCAGGCTCACGCTCAGTAATTCACTTCTCAGCACCTCCAAGACCCTTCCCTCTTCAAAGACCAGCTGCTCCATGGACTCCCTGATGCGCCTGGAGAGCAAGAAGCCCCCGGCCCCCACAGAAGCACCGTACTTCATCTCTCCCATCTCACCTTCTGCATCTACTTCCCTTCTTGGGAAAACATAAGAGCCTCTGTATTCCTCATAACCTTCGCTGAACATTACAGCAGCAGCACTTAGGGGGCAGTTTATTTTCTCCAAACTACTCTATTGGTAATGAGGGTAAATTATCACCCAGTGGGCAGTAGCACCTCTGCCTATGGCCTTAGGGTCCAAACAGCTGAGCTTCATCCACAGATGATTAACTGATAAAAAAAAATGGTCAGAGTCTCCTCTGTTATGTGTTTTAAGTTAAAATATAACACTTTGTTAAAGCAGCCACGCCAGAGATCGTAAGTAGCATTAATCATGTCCACATTTTAAAATCTGATACATAATTTAAGAACAAAAGGCAAAGAAAGATAAGCACTTAAGCACAATTTGGTGTCTTTTCATTAAACCTTAAGTCATCCATCAGCGATTCGTCTAACCCTAGACACCACTGGCTGCAGTGGAATCCCTTCTTCAAATGTCCGTGAACTTTGTGTTTACAGTCAAGGTCTTTACTTGCTGTCTTTGGAGTACACCCTCTGCTGGTGACAATTCTCTCCCAATACCCCCACCCTTCTCCACTACGGGCTGCAAAGACTGCTGGCCCAGAGCCCATGAGGAGGGGACTGCAACACACAATGCCCACAGCATTTCCCTCGGAAGCCCTGGGGGACCACCTGCTCTCCACTCAACCCCATCTCGTCACTCTCAGCACAGGGTGAAAAGGGACACGGTACAACACTCCCCAAGCGAGCATTCCCCAAGATTTGGCGTTCAGTCCTCTACTTCCTCTATCCTTCCTCTAAAAGGAATTCATTTGTTCCTTCATGTGAGTGAGTCACTATCTTTTGCTTCTATAAAGTTTAGGCCAAAATCTTAAAGTCAATCCCAAGCTCAAGGTGAACTGCCAAGGACGGGGAGCAGGGTGCTGAGGGAGATGGAGAACGGGAAGCTCCACGCCCACCAACAAGCCGACCTTGAACAGCAATCCTGGACTCACCAGTGTCCTCTCCCTGCGACTCCTCCCCATCCACCGCCCACCGCCAGGTGGAAGCTGGAGTCTGGTCAGTCTTCTTACCTCCAACAACCAGTCCCCTTCAGAAGCCGGACGCTTCCTCCTTCCCAAGGCCACAGGCACCTCTCACTACCTCTCACCTACCTGCCCTCCACCCCGGCCCTCGGGCCACTCACTGGAGCTTCTGTAGCAGCTTCCTCCCCAGTCCCGCTCTCTCCACTCCATCCAGCCAGCACGTGCTGACCGCAGAGCCCCCGTGGACGGCACCACCTCCCTTATTGACCACGGGCCAAATGCAGTTTCTATCAAAGGAGCAGCGGGGGTTAGGTACAATGGAGGCAGCAAAAGAGAGGGAGAGTAAAATCCCCCCACCCGAGTAGATAAATAACCTTGAAAGTCATCTGCACATGGTATTTTTGGAGGAAGAATAAAGACCTCTGCTCACCAGAATGAACTGTAACTGAATTAAAGATATTCCCAAGGCTCATGAAGGAAGGGCCCCAGAGGGACATTGGCCCACACTTAGAGAATAAAAAGAAGCTTCTCAAAGGCAGTTAGTCTGTGGCACCCCCAGCATCGCCACTCCCTCGCATACACACACACATTGCCCGTGCTCAGGGGACGGGACCAGCCCCCAGCTATCTAGGCATATGCTGGGGCTGCTGTTCCACGTAGCTGGGATTCCTGCTTGCCACAGGCCTTCTGAGGCTGGTTTTCTGCCTCTGTGGGGTTTCCTAAGAGAGGATGTGCTGGCAAGAGGGTGTCTGCTCCTCTTGGCAGTTCTGCTCCCAAGGTAAGGAATGAATGGGGCCAGGGCCATATGTGAATCTCTGGGAGCCTGGGGTGTGTGCTTCTGCCCTGGAGAGGTGGATCTGTCCTCCACATGCTGATGAAAACAAATTTCCAAGTCTGAACCACCAACAGTGATAAATGCTGGGTAAATGCTGGCCTGCAAGGACCTAGCTGAACATCCTGCCAGCTGCCTTGGCATTGGAAACCTGAAAAACATAAGGCTGGGCTTTGGAGTGGACAGATCAGGCCCCAACTCTATTCCCAGTTCTCCCTCTACCCCCACTCAAGCAGTGCCCAAAGCCTCAAGACACCTTCCCAGATGACCCTAGGACCCTAGGAACCTCACAGAGCTTGGCCATCAGGCATGGGCAGCAGGTATTGGGCGTGAGAGAAGTGGGAACTCTCCTGAGTCCTGGGCCCTAAGAAGCAAAGAGCCCTACCTGGTCCAGCCTACAGTGATCAATACTCCTTGAGTGACTCTTTCTTTGTTACATGCAATTGAATTCAAAATTTAAAATTCCGAAAAAGTCAAACTTCTAAATCATTCTCAGCATGCCTCTGCATACATCTAGAAAGAGAAGGTAATAAATGAGGGAGACAGAAGCAGACTCTAGCTGCTCACTCAGCCTGTCCCAGCCTCTTGCCCACTGTTCAAGGCTGGTTGTCCCTGGGACCCAGGCATGAAGACGGCACAAGCAGCCTCTGCTCACCCTCCACGCTGGCATGCGGCTGTCCTTGGTGCTGTCTTAGCTCAAGTGACCCCATTCCTTCCCCATTAACCACCTGCTCAGGGATCCCTTATTTTTAATAGGTCCCAGTGAGAAGTCTCCTCCTACCTTTCTCCAGATAACTTTGTTTCTTACCTTCCCCTTCCTGTATGCATACATTATGTTGAACCATAAGCATTTCCCAACATCTAGCCATTTTGACCTTTAAAAGTGGCAATTTCGAATGGTTGAATCTAATACAAGCAAATAAGAATAAAGAGTCTAATTACTCTCTTTTTTATCCAAAAGGTAGCATATTAAAGACTCTGTTTTGCTTCCTGCTTGTTTGATTTAATACATCTTGGCAATCTTTCCAAGTCAGGTCATTGAGAGCTTCCTTTTTTTTAAAACAGCTGCAGAGTAGTCTTCCATTGTGTGAATGTTCCATTTTATTTAACCAGTTCTATAACGATAGACATTTGGGCTGTTTCCAATCTTTTGCCATTACAAACAATGCGGCAAAGAATTATCTTGAACATCGTTTTGCACACGTGTAAGAATATCTGTAAGACAAATTCCTAGAAGTGGAACATCAGGGTCAATGGGTATACATATCTGTAAACTTGACAGATATTGCCAAAAGGCCCTCATTAAGAATTGTGCTAATTTACACTCCCACTCGTAATGTATGAGAGTCCCCAGATCAGTGATTCTCAACATTTTCCTTCAGATCAGTGTTTTTCAACATGCAGGTTGTGACTCATTACTGGGTCATAAAATCAATTTTGTGGGTTGCAATTAGTATTTCTTAATGAAATGGGATAAGATAGTTTATAATAGAATCAAATCAGAATAAAATAGAAAACACCACATTGAATTGCACGTAGAAAGGGTAAGCACTGTTTGGGGAACTTCTGTTTCAGATATATAGATAGCCAGAAAATTCACACACACACACACACACACACACACACACACACACACACGCAGATGTGTGAGACAGGATCAATATATGTATGTTTTACTATAGGTCATGTTCAAAAATTTTTGAAAGCCAGTCTCAATATCTTGAACTTTTCCAAGAATCTGAAGAAAACCGTACAAATTTTTCATAGAAAATTCGCTGACACATGTAACCTCTCCACTCTCTGACCTCTCAGAGGCCCACCCTGGGACCCCAGGTCGGGAGCGTGCCCTGGGCTGCAGCTGTGCCACACTCGGGGACAGGCCTGTAGGTCACCTTCACATTCCCTGTGGCCGACCTGGGCCGGCAGGAAGTGGGTATTCCAAAAACATCTCTGCGCTGAAGAAACAAACCAACCCTGTTTCCCCCGACATTCTTCTTTTTCACAGCCATGATGAGATTGCCCCCACCTGCTGCGATACTTTGGTTCTTACAGACAGCAAGTAGAAAAAGGTTTCAGAAAGGCAAAAGCAGGATAAGGTTTTAGAGAGAGAAAATAATTCATTTCCCTCCTTCAAGTTCGCTGGTTTCTTTTTTACTCTGAGTCTGTGGCTTAGTAAAGAAATAGAACCAGTAAGAAAAAGAGAAAAGGGGAGGGAGGGTGAGACGGCAGAGCAGAATGAGAGGGAATTATCAGTCCGGCCTGAGACAAGGTTTAGAAAAGGCCAAGGACAGGGGGAGAGGAGCAGGGGCACCGGGGCAGGAGTGTGTGCTCACAGGGATCCCATCAGACAGAGGAAAGGTGAGCTGCGGCTCGAGGAAAGAAAACAGGCCAGGCCCCTTTCTGAAGTCAAGAACCCTTCCCAACAGCCATGAGGGAGCCCCCTGGCCTTTGGGAACCTTTCCCTGACACTAGGTCTGCCAAGCACACTTTAGAACCCACAGAACAGAGGATCAAAAGAAAGGAGGTGAAGGAACTTCACACAAAAGCAACAAATTGCAGTGGCAGCTCAGAACAGAGGTGGGTGGAGGCACATAAACATACAAAGGCCCAGTGCTGGGAGGCCAGCGGGGTTGCCTGATGTTCTTAGAGAACACGGGACAGGATGCCCTGCTTTCCCAAAAGCATTTCCCAGTGAGACAGCGTCATCCTGACACCAGCAGGGATGTTGTGGATTTCCCACAACTCTGTCCCTGGGCGCCACTTCCCCACCACCAGCCTCCCTGATGAAAACTGTGCAGCTGTGAGGAGGATGGAACCAAGTTTCCCACTTTTATCATCTGCTTTAACTCCCCAAGAGCCAGGGCCAGAAAGCAGGCTGGGGCGTAGGAAGCTGGACACAGAGGATGCCACACAGCACGCCTGGCTTTACTGGGTTCTGCCTGAAGTATCCAACTGGGTAAGAAGATGCAGCATTAGTAGGAAAGAAGGAGCCGTGCTTTGCAGGCGATGCCACACCTGTTGTCCTATTTCCAGGCTCTGTGCTGAAAGAGCAAATGTAAAGTGTTCAGTTTCTTTGTAAAAGCTTGCTCCAAGAGCCCTGGAGTAACAGCTACTGTTCCCCAGAACCAAGTATAGTAAAGGAATTTTAAGTCTTTAAAAACCCAGCTCCAATATTGATTCTCCTTTTACCTAATTTCTCCCTTCTTTTGTTCCTGGTGGCACTTGCTGCCACTTAAGAGCATTGGGTTTAAAAGACAAGCTCACGTGAGGCTATTGATTTTTCTCCTAAGAACTTGCCTGTTCATAAAGTGAGTGTGTACCAGGTAGGCAGGAGCCTGGGTCATGGCCTCGAGGTTCCAGCCTCCCTGCAGAGGGGGACATGCTGGACAGAGGCCAGGGGGCCTCTTCCATACATTTTTTCCTGTCAAGATAGAAATCTTTCTTAGAAGTGTAAAATATAAAATTCTAAAAGTTCGAGTTGATGACTAATTATAAAAAGGTATCAGGGTAGATGACAATAAGATAAGTAAAAGCCAAGCATTATGCTTAAAAAATATTCAGTCTACAACAGAAGAAAGGTGTAAATTAATTCTACTTATTAATGTAAACTCTGATTTCTACAAAGAAATTTCAATGGCTATGTACATAAGTCATTGCAATATAATGGTCAACCAAGGCCAGCACACAGACTTGGAGGAGCAATGAGCAATGAGAAGATATCTAACTGGGCCCGGGGAGGAGGATGGCCAGGGACAGCTTCAAAGAAACATCTTTAGTGCTTCCAGTAATTTACGAGGTAGCTGGGTGGCAGAACAGAGAGGCTGTGTGCACAGCGTAGGCACAGGCATGGTGCGAGATGAAGGAAGACAGGTAGGATAGCCCAGGTGGCACGAGGCCATGAATGGCAGGTCAGGGGAGCCTAGGATCCACCCTAGCTTGCTGTCCAGGGACCCCTGGAGTACAGCCACACACACACAGTACTTTTCAGAAAAGCCACACCACCAAGGACAGCCCAAGTTTCCACTGTACCAAGGGGAAGGGAATCTGCACCCACAAACGCCCATGTGGCTTTGAGTCAAGGTGACTGTGTCAGGTGTGATGCATGAGAAGCCCCATGTGTGACATGCAGCCCTTCCCATCCCAGGCCCTATGAGGACATCCCAGAACCCTGTGTGGGCCCCTGCCAGCTGCAGGAAGAGCAGGAGGGTCACCAGCTGTGCCATGGGGTTGGAGCACTCAGCAAGAGGGATGTCCTGTTCCCAGAGCCCAAAGCCAGCCTTCAGTTTCTTGGTCCCCAAACCCCAACAGCCACAGCAGCACGTCCAGCCAGCCCTCCAAGGCACCCGGTGACCAGGCTGGCATTTCCACCCCCAGGGCCTTATTGGCTGCTGCGTGTTAGAAGCACTTTAATTAGTACTTTATTTTAATTGATGATATATTTTAATTGGTATTTCAATTTAATTAAAGTCTTATTCTAATTGGGTGTCTTTCTTTTTCTTTTTTTTCTTTCAGCTTACAAGGTTTCAACAAAAGAAAGAATAATAGTTTGTCCAGAAAAATAAATATATGACCAAACAGGCCTGTGTATCGGGGGGCGGGGGGTGGGGTGGGGAGGGAGGGGGAAGTACTGTGGTTAAGACACGTAAATGTCTGTTTTAGGGATCCAAGGAGATAGACTAAGGATATCCAAGCAGCACATACTTCCTACCTCTTTGGACCCAACTCCAACTGCTCCTCCTCCCTCCCGACCCAGAGCTCATGGGCTCCAAACCTGCACCAACTGCTCCTGCCTCCGGAGAGCTCCCCAGTAAGCCAGGGGCTTCTCCCAGCCCTCAGCTCAGGGCTAGACGCCAGGAGGCTTTGCCCACGGGCCTCACTGTCCTGTGTGCTGGATCCCAAGCTCCTGGCAGGCAGGGATGGCCAAGGCCAAGCCTTGTGACTTCTCTCTTTCCATAGCATCCCTCCTTCACCCCCAGTGCTCAGGAGGATCTGAGAATCTGAGAGCTGGCTGAGTGCAGGGGCCCAGGGAGGTCGAGATGGATATTCTCAGGAGTCCCTGTGGAGCAGAGCCCCCCAGGCCTGGCTGGGAGGCTGCTAAGTCCACATGTTTCAGGGTTCCTCTTCACCCTCCAAAATGAACACCCTAGCTTGACTTTGGGCAGAAGCCTGGTGACAACATAGCACGTGGGCTATTCTTCTAACCCAAAAGTGTTAAACACATCTTTCCCACCCCTGAGGGGTCTGGTTTCTCCTCCTATTTCCCTATCCCCCATCCCTTCTCTAATTCTTTCACACACTGCCCCTAACCCCCAGCTTAGCTTCCTTTCCTGGAAGCTGGCATGGCTCTCTTTGTTCTGAAATCTGTTTGCCTCCTCTGCAAATTCTCTAATTCTGGTTGCTGAAGGTCTAGGGCGAATGGTCTACATCTGGAAGCTCACTGCCTCCCTACCCATCCCCATCCCTCCTCAACCCGTCAATGTGGAGTCCATCCCACTGTGCCAGGAACAGGCTCCCCAAGGTTGTCTCCCAGCCGCTGCTCTCTCCATCCCTTTTCCTGGTTGTCTTGGCCACATCTGATGCACTCAGCTGCTTTCTTCTGAAATTCCCTGGCGCTTGACAATTATAGAATGACATTATCATCTTCCTACTCGAACATCTCTTCATTTTTCCTGATCCCAGAGTTGCCTCTGCCCGCTGGGACCCTGGCATGGCTCTGTGCATGAGCGCTTCCCCTCGCCCCATTCCCCACTGCGCTCACTCCCTTGGCCCTCAGATTCCAACATCAGTAGACCTAGCCCTGCCCTCTCACGACCACTGGCATTCCAGGGCACCAATTTCCACTCACTGCATGTTCCGTATCCAGGCAATTACCAAGTGCTTTTTGGAGAAACACAAATAGTAAAACAAAACATGCAGCAAATACATGCAAACGAAACAGTGAGCCTGGAAGTACTACTTTCAGCTATTAAATCTGGGGGTGAGCCACTGTGTACTAGAGGGTGCAATGACTTCTGGGAGGCTCTAGTATCACTCACAGGACACTGTCAAGAAATCTTTTTAGAAAGCATGAAGTGGAGTTGCTTCTTATGCCAGGGTTTGGGTTGAAAGTGCATAGACTCAGAACTGCCCTTGGAAATCCCTGAGGAGGGTACTATGCTGGAGACCAACGTGTCATCTTTCCACGCCTCCAGCAGCCTAAGAACAGATGGCCCCTTTCTTTGGCTGGGAACCAGATGAAGCAGTTGGTCCACATTTAGGTGCCAGAGAACACGAAAACCACGCATCTTTAACACCAGAGTCCTTAGCACTGGGTGCGGCAGAGAGGAACCCAGCATGCACGGCGTCGGGGAGGAAGGATGGTTGAGGGGTCAGCAGATCCCTGTTCCCTCTTCCCTTTGTGTGTGTGTATGTGTGTGTGTCCCTCCTTTGTCTTTATTCCTTTATAGTTGAATTCCAGTCACCTAAATGTACATGTGATACAACTCTGCACTTTCAACAGCTATAAAAGTATTCAAAAAATAACACACTCTTCAGAGTTTATGAAAAGGAAAAAAAGGAATATGAAAAAGAGCTAATTAAATAATTTACTTATTTCCAGTTTCAAAAAATAGAGGAATAGTTAAATATTACACAGCCACTTGATGCACTATTACAAAGACATCGAAAAATGAAAATTATAGAGATTATGTAAAGCAAGGAAAATATTAACAATAAAATGATGAACTTATGATTGCAGCTCTGTAAATCTGTATGCACGTATCATAGAAATTCATTCAATTTATGGAAGAGAAATCACAAAAAAATGAATTTAGTGATTTTTGTAAACAAAATCATTAATTTAAAAATGGAAAACTTAAAAATAAATGCTTGCTAATTGGATGAATGATTGCTCTTAGGTAGGAGAAACTCAAAGTCCTTATGGTGCAGCCAGCAGGCTCCATGGGGACAGAAGTTAGGGGCTTGAGGCTCAGAGGGAAGATGCTGTGAAGCCCTGTGACTCGCCACTGTAGCTCCAGCAGAAGGTCAGTGGGGCCTCAGCCAGGGGGTCGAGGACGCCAGGTCCCACAGAGCAGCATCCTGGGACAAATGCTCTGGAGATCCCAAGTCTGAGGCCACTGGACCCAGATCAGGGTCAAGACCTGCTACACACCTTGACTAGAATGGCCTTGAACAAGCTAGAAACCTCCTACCACTCTCAAGTCAAGGTCCAGCAGGATGGTAGGGGGAGAGGGCTGCTGTCCATGGTGAGTTTCCCTTAAGCCTCTGGGTTAACACCACCCCAAGGCCCTGTTTGAAAAGACCTCTGCTGGTTGGAGACCATCATGAGGGAGGTGTGAGGAGGAGCCATTAGAAAGACGGAGAGGAGAGAACATACTATGCCACACGTCCCTGGTCAGAATCCAAAGCAGTTAACTGAGAGACACTCATTAGAAGAAGGGCATGAAAAACTGGAGAGAAGTCCTCAGAAACGGATGGAAAAGAAATCTCCCTTAAATCAGGAGGCCATGGTGTAAGCAGTTTTCCCCATAGGCGGTGACGCTGCAGAATCAGCCGCCCTAGAGACTCACTCTCTCAGAGGGAAGGGCCTGGTATCTTCAGTGAGTGCCTCCAAGGGATTCTGCCAAGGCAGGCTGGGCTTTGGCAACCCACTGGGGGCTGTCCTGGCTGTAAAGTCTGGCCAGCTGGTCTTGGCTTTGGCTCTGTCACTGACTCTGTGGTCACTTCCCCTCCCTGCACTGCCTCAGTGTCCTCGGCAGTTGGACGAGTGGATTCGACCAGCTCCGAGGGATCCTGTCTCATGCCACAGTCTATCATTCATGCTGTTATTTCTAGCAGCCCTTCCAGAGCAGAGATGCTTTCCTGTGTCCCTTTCTGGAAGTGATTTTTGGGTCAGGTTATATAAGCTCCAGGCTCCTTAATTTATGTCGGGGTTGCTCTGTGAGCTGCTGATGGAAGCAGATTTTAAATCATCCCTTGCCACGTTGAGTGCAAAAACACCATCATTTCCGTGCCTAACAATGCCAGTCATCAATGAGACCCCATATTTAGCAGATGTTCTGCAGTAATTACCTGGACATCGGATACGTTCTTCCTGTTTACTCGGCTGTGGCAGCCCCACACGCCCTCTCACATGCCACCTCGAGTGCTCGCAGCAACACACACACAAGGCATGGGCATTGATTCTTACCAGGTAGGAAACCGAATGAGCACTTAGGATGGTAACAGGACAGGATTCTGGGGCCCCAAGCAAGGAGTGGATGTCACCCCTATCTACAGGAACATCCTCCAGGAGACAGCAATGATGATGATGATGAGACCATAAAGTTTGCCATCAAGAGCAAGAGAAACAATTGTCAGCCTGAAGCCATTATTAAAAGTTAGATGGGAGGTGTCACAAGCTAAGGGCCCCGGATGGCTTCCAGGCAGCAGGGCAGTTGACTCATGCTGACAATGTTCACAAAGAGTGATGTATAAACCAGGATGCCAATGTGTTGCTTTCAGGTGAAATTAGTTCCTACCCAGGTAGCCAGAAAACTTACATCACTTCACCAGCACATTCCCTCTGCCTATAGACCAGCTGCATGGACAGTCACATTATCAAACGGGTGCAAGGGAAGTCAGGGATAGAATTCAAGTATGTAGTGGCTCCAGGCTCCAGTGGGCTCTGCCTTCACCGCCACCCTGGGGATGTGCTAGGCATCACTCCTGGACAGGTGTTTGGGGTGGCACTGCCTCCCAGCATGGCGCTGGGATGGACACTGCAGTCTTGATTTCTGTTTCCATGACCGCCCCTGCCACCTGATCAGTCATAGTGCCCATCGGGCCCAACTTTTCTTCCCCTCCGCAGAGGCACGTGCCAAGTTGGAATCTGCACAGAGGAAGCTACTGGAGTAGACACCAACCCTAGGGCTGACAGAATGCCTGCGTTAGGAGTAGAAACAAGGCCTGTGAGTAGGAGGCAGCTAGCGGGAAGAGTCTAGGCTGCAGGGAAGACACAGGACAATACTGAGGAAACAAGAACTAACGGAGGGAAAAGACACCGAGAGGAGGAGGAGTGCAGATGCCAGTGGGAAGCAGACGGGGCTGCGCGCGAGGCAGCTGTGAGGCGCACGCTGGTGCCGGACCAGCCCCCACCCCCCTGTGAGCCCACCAGCTCCCTGCCCTCCGGGGCTGGCTCACTCTGCTTTCTCTGCTTTGCTGGCATCAGGTGCTTCCCACAGCACCTCATCCCAGTCATCTGAGAGCGTCCCAATTCCCACAACCCAAAGCACCTGCTGAGACACTGCCTCTGGAGGGATATACTCCTCCCTCAGGTGCATTTTATGCAATGGAAGTTCATACAGGTCAGCGAGATGTACAAACAGCACACCTTCCTTCCTTTTTTTTTTTTTTTTTTTTTTACAGCCTTTCTTCTCATCTAAAACAGAGCTGTCTGGTAGAAATATAATGCAAACCACATAACTAATTTTAAATTTTTCAGTCACTACATTATTAAAAGTAAAAAAGGTGAAATTAATTTTAATGATTTATTTCACTTATCCCGATATGTCCAAAGTAGTATTACCACTTAAAAATGTAATCAATATAAAAATTATGAGATATTTTATTCTTTTTTTCATGCTAAGTCTTTAGAAGCTGGGGTGTATTTCACATCTGTAGCACCTCTCGGTTAGGAGGAGCCACGTTTCAGTGGCTCAGTAGCCACATGTGGCTGGTGGCCACCTACCACGTTGGACAAAATAGGTCTACAGTTTGATCTCTTGCTCATCAGCCTCCAGCTCTATTGATGGCAGACAAAAATAAACTGTAAAGTTAAAGAAAATTTCATTTCTTCCAGTCTAAAAGACTTTCTTTTCAGATATACTCAGGTTCATTTGCCCTCCCTCTCCGACCTGGGATGGGGTTGGGTGCAGGGAAGCTGAGCTATCCTCATGGTAGGGGACATGATGTGACTTTTGCTCCTGTCCCCACCCACACTGAGCACCAGGCCTGCCCACTGAGGGGAGGCTGACCTGCCTGGTTCATTAGGCTCACAGGGCTGTGGACGCCCTGGGTGCCCATACACCACCACCCACTCCTGATGCAGCCCCTGGTCCCGTCTGCAGGTGCTCTCCTCACATCCACACCCCCAAACCTGCCTACATGTCTCAAAGCCTGTGACACCCATCACCTTCCCCCACCTCGGGGTGGGGTGCTGGGACACTAGCATTCAGTTCCACCTTTGCCTTCCTCTCCTGTTCTCTGCCCTCCTCCAGGAACAAGAAGGGCTTCATATTTGTATTCCTGTGGGGCCCTGGAGTCTCGTGAATGAAGACTGCTGTCTATAGTCATGCCACCTGAGAGGGGATCCTGACTCCACCCAGTATAAGCTATATGGCCTTGAATAAGTTACCTTCCTCCTCTCTTCCTCCATTTCACCATCCATAAAATGGGTATAATCCTAATACTGCCATTTTGTAGGGTTGCTTTGTGGATTAAATGATGAAGACACACAAAACACTCAAAAGAGTGCCTGGCACCAGATTGGGGCTCAAGAACATGAGGTGTTGCAGTGGAGCAGAAACTTTTCTAGGTCCTGGCTTCCGTTTTCCCTGTCCCATGGTGTATTCCCTCCGTCCTTTCCCATGGCACCAGGGTGGAAGGGCTAAGGAAAAGAAACCAGCCTATACATATGGGAAAATGCTTCCCAGGAACTTCCAAGATATCATCCCCATTACAGTTAGTACAGGCAATCAGGTTATGGCTCAGCCTGTCACCAGGAGCCATCTTGCTGCTGTGAGGTGACTTTTGATATCTGCTCAGATGAGTGGTGGGTATCAGAGGGTGCATATTCCTGCATTTCTATGCCCTTACAGTTACCCCAGTGCTCTGTCTACAGGTAAATTTCTTCCAGTCTGACTATGCAACCCAGTGGGGTACCTGTGAACTTCTCCCAACGTGTCTGAAATACAACCCCTCAAGGACCTGAGGCAACCTGTCCAAGGCAACTCCATCACCTAGTCCGGAGCCTCTGGCCTCTGGGGAGCCTCGCTGGATTTTGCTGCAGGCTTTCCCTCCATCTGGAAGTCTCTGTCTTAAATCTTACATTTTATATGTATAACCCATTCTATTTTAGAAGATTTAAGGTAGCGTACAAGAATTATGTAAAATACTATAAGATGTATAAGTAAGCAGGCAAAAATATATATATTGCTAAATTTTTTAAAAAGTTACCAAACACTATGTATAATGTGGTCAAATTCCTGAATATTGTGAAAGTGCATGTGTATGTGTGTACACACAGATGTGTATTGTGCACTGACCCATGCATAGGAGAGATAGGTAAGCTGCACACAAAATTTAACAGATTGTCACAAAAAGTGGGTATGGGATTATAATTGACTTCATTTTTTTCCTTATACTTTTCTATATTTTCTATACTTTTTATAGAGAATCTATATTTGTTTTATAATAAGAAAGAAGCAATAAAAATATCTCTTAAAGAAAAATAGGTGAAAAAAGAAAGCCAAAACCAAGAGTAAAGACATAAATTGGAGCGCAGGGTGAGGATAAAACAACTCAATTTCCATGGCCAAGCCACACATTTGGCTACCAGTCAGTGTGTGAGGAAAATCTGATCAGTTACACGGGTCACAGGGTGCACAGGACAAACAAAATTACTGCTCAGAGAAGCCTGGCTGTTTCTGATATGGAAGCCTGCAGCAAACGCCTCCCATGGGTTCCCACAGAGAGGACGCCCCGTGATGCAACTGAACGCTGCCAATGACACCCTCACAGTAAACACTGAGTTTCACGGGCTGTTCAGCTAAAGCCCTGCAGTGTGGGCTGATGGCATCTCACCAAAGTGCAGTGCAGTAAAAGCAATTCCTCGAGGAGTGGAAACCAGGTTCACGGTGCATCTGACTTAATCCAGAGGGAGACTTTAGAGGATCAAGATGAGGACACAGATCATCTCCCCCTCCCATACAGCTCCTCCCGGGCTCAGCTCAGCTCCGCTCAGTTCCCGAAGTCATCAGGCAGAATCCTGCAGCCACATTTGTTCATTCCACACATATTCATGGAGCAACTACTGCACATCAGGCACTGTGCATTCCTATTGCACAATTACTCCCAATAACCCCAGATCCGTCATATACCCAAAGCCCCAAGCGAGTCCATCATCTCAGGGCTCGAAGCAAGGCCAACACCATTTTTCTGCACAGGAGCCTCAAGTTAATCTGGAGGGCAGGAGAGGAACATGTGCACCTGCTCACACAGCAATAGGGTTCACAGTCGGTATGGTTGGTTAGAGCAAAGGATTCTGGGGCTGAGCATGGGCTCACGGGAAGGACTCCATGACGGATGGGCTCTGGGTCCTGGTTGAGGAGGATGCACCACCGAGAAATGAGGCTGCCTATATGGAACCCACATCTGGTTTCCACCCCTGCCAGCTCTGAGCAAGAGGGACCAAAGCCTTCTCTTCCTCCCCTATGAGAAGGGGCCAAGAATACTGCTGAGACACAGTGCTTCAGCAGGTGGGTTCACCATATGTCTAGTTGTGGCTACCAACTTTCCACCTCCACCTCAGACCAGAGACCTCTCTTCCAAGCCTCAGATCCACACATCAAATCTCCTCAACATTCACTTGGAAGTCTCACAGGCATCTTGAAGTCAATACATTCAAGTCCCCCAAAAGGGGTAATCTTTGAATCTTCCCCACTCCAACAAGTGGCACCATCATCTGCTGACTGTAAATGCCAGAAATCTAGATGCCACCTTCGGCAACTACCTCTCTCCTACTTCTCACAGCCAATCCAACACTAAAATCTGTAGAATTTGTCCTCAAAATGTGTGTGTCACTTTTCTCCACTTCCAGTTCCACTGTGAAAGGCCCACATCCCCCCATGCCCTGGGAAGTCTCCTCTGGCTTTCTCTGGGCTGACCCGGGGAGGGCTGGGCACCACGGTCACCTAGGAATGCCAGCACCCACCGCTTCCTCAAGTTCACCCCTCTCGAGTGTTTCCCTCCTCTGCCTTCCACTGACAACACTCACCCAGGCAAGCTTTCACCTTTCTCTTTTTCTCCCCTTTTCTTCCTACTTCTTCTCTCACTTCTGTTTTCATCTTTTATTCAGCTTCTTTCTCTTCCACTTCTCCCTGGTCTTGTCCATGTTTGTTCCCTTTCTCTCTTTTCCCTCACCCTCAGCTCCGCTCTCTTCCTCTTCCTCAGATGTGACAGTCATCAAAAGTCAGAGTTGGCAGCGACCTCACCTGCCCTCTGACTGTATGGATGAGGACTGCAAGCTCAGGGTGGCAAAGCCACTCACCCGTGTGCTCACAGCAGTGGGCAGCAGGGGCAGCCTGGGGCTCAGATACCCTCACCCAGTGCAGCATTCTCCTCCACTCTTACCTCACTGCCTCACACTTTTCCTTGTCCCCTGTCCCTTATCCCATGACTGTGGTCCTGTGCTAAAGACAGGGCTGGCCGTTCTTTGTGCACCACCAATCATTAATCAGGGTCCCTAAGTGTATCTCTTTCTCTCTCTCTCTCTCCAGCCCTCACCTCTCACACACACACTCGCATTCACTGTGCTCATGGACACCGGCACTCAAAGTCTCAGAGGAGAGTGGCTTCACCCTCTCCAGATGTTCCTTCTGCACCATCCCCGGCCTCCAGTTCTGCTGATGAGGCTGATGCATTCTGCTGTAGTTGGACGCACCTTACAAAAATCCTCTTCAAAACCCCATTACTCCACCACAAAGGATTTACTAAAACACCAGGAAGAAGATGCCCAAAGGAGATGTGGGGGTGTAGGGATTAAGTGGCTGACCCTCTGCCCTTCTCTCCTGCAGCCCCATATGGTCTTGGCACAAGAGGGCTGCAGAAATCAAATAACATCTTCGGAACCCATCCAGATTTAACAGAGCCATCTGTGAAAAGCTGCTCGCCAGGGTGGGAGTGGCAGGGTGTGCTGTGGCTACAGATTTAGGGTCACGGCACACTGCCAGAGGGGTGGTGCAGCCAAAAGGAGGGGACCATTGAGGCAGACAGTGGTGAGAGGTGGGGGTGGGTGGATGGCACCAGATGGCCGTGCACTCTCCTGCTGTGACCGCTTAAAGCAGGTAGTAATGCACCAGTACACCCCTGAGGTGGGTTAAGTGCACGGCCAACTGCCAGGAGCGGGGCCGGACATATAAGCTGAACTTGGACAGACCTTTGTGGCCCTGGGGTTCTACCGAAAATCCACCCTTGGATGGAGTTCCAAATCAGACACCGAGCAAAGTAGGATGCATTAAGATCCCAGGTTTGTCCTAAGGTCTGTGAACCATGTCAGGCCTCCAGAGCCTGGTAAAAGACAATAGCACAGCTCCGAGCACGGACGAAGCCACAACAAGGTAAGAAGATTACAAGATTTTTTCCAGACTGTCAAGACTTTGGACAATTTTTGATTTTCAGCCAACACAACTCATTAAATGTGTAAGGAAAGGGATTTAATATTAATATTTATACCATCTTTTATAAAACTTAACATGTGAACAAATCTCAAATCTGAAAAAACTCTCCTTTATCAGGCAGCGGGAAAATGGCCACAGTGTCCGTGGGTCAGGGCACCCAGGGCAAGTGAGCGTGGCTTTGCCCCCACGATGAATGGGGTGGCCCAAGGAACAAGACTGAGGAGGCCAAGACAGTCCACACGCACCTCCCGTGCAGACTAATATACACCGAGTCCAAGGTGTATGAGGGAAGGAAGTTGCAGGTGGCGAAGGCAGGGAGGTGACAGGGAGAATGAGGGATAGCAGGGCAGGTGGCCAGAGAGGAATGCCCAGGGAGGCGAGGGGCAGCAGGAGAAGTGACAGAGGGGGCTGCTAAGAGCAGGGGGAAATGGGCTCTGAGTGGAGGGGGCCAAGGACCAGGGAGGGAAGGCTGGGAGGGTTTGACAGTGAGGAGACCTCAAAATGAGTCCCTCCAGAGACCTAGCCACCCCTGGAAACCTGTGCATGAGATGCTCATGCTGAGTGGAGGAGCCAGGAGTGCCCTGCTGGGCTCTTCCTCCCTCCCAGCAGGCAAGGTCGGCTAGCCCTGAGGACCCCAGCCCCTCTTCCTCTCTTGGCTGGGCC
This sequence comes from Lemur catta, assembly GCF_020740605.2. Lineage (NCBI taxonomy): Eukaryota > Metazoa > Chordata > Mammalia > Primates > Lemuridae > Lemur > Lemur catta. The sequence goes on along the minus strand of NC_059128.1, from coordinate 167,856,564 downwards.
CAGCCACACACTGGTGGGACACAGACCAGCACCTTTCCTCGCAGACACACTCAGACCTTCAGCCTGGAAGGAAGCAGGGCAGTAAGAGACAGGGCAGTGGTCCAGCAGAGAAGAGGGGGGAAAGGCGGTTGCTGGTCCAGGCCCCTGGCCAAGGCCCATCCTTCCATTGTGATGCAATTTCCCTTCCCGCTGCATCTGCAGTGCTGTCCCCACAGGGAAGCAGACAAACGCCCTCCTGGCTCCACACCAACGGGCTAGAGGATCTGCTCTAGCTGACCGGGCTGCCTGGGGAGATGTCTGCACCTCCCTCACGCCCTCAGAGTAGCCACAAGGGCTCCCAGGGAATGGGGTGGATTATGATGGGGAGTCAAGATTCACAGCCATGGGGGGATGGGCAGTGTCGGCTGCTCTTCCTGGCTCAGGCACACATTCCCCGGGCCTTCCAGTCAGGCAGCTCGAGCTGCCGCACCAGCATTCCTAAGTCAGCCCACGGGCCCACCCCAGGCCTGGGGCACAGGCCTCTTCCTGCCCCACACTCGGCGCACCCTCCTCCACCAGAGCAGTCAGTGAGGGCACGCTCCCCGCCCTGCAAGCCTCGCAGCCTCATTTCTTGTCTTTCTCAGAGAAGGTCTGGGCCAGAGGCCAGGTAAGGAGACAGGCAGGGAGAATGGAGGGGAGCGCTTCTCTCTCCCAGGAGCCCTGCTGCTTTGATGTGGAACATTGATGACAATGGCAGTAACTGGTGGGGAAGGAGCTTTAAAGCTGCTGTTTTAAATGACAGCCATTGTTCCTTGGCAATTTTATGATCAAGGAAAAGAAAGAGGCCTTTTAAGAAACAATGTAGCACATTTAAGAAGCCCCAGAGAATTGGGGAAGGCGGAAGAATGAAGCGGCTCCAAGAGGAGGCAGCTCCACTGTCTGCAGCCCTGTCCCTCCTCAGAGCCCCACAGCACAGCCCCTCAGCAGCTGAGGGACTCCTGGAAGAGGCTCGCAGAAGGCCAAGGCCACCTGCTGCTGGTCACTCCCAAAGCTGGACCCAGCAGAACTACCAAGGGGCAAGTGGCAGTCCTCCTCCCAAGGTGGTCCTTTTCCCCACAATACGGGGCTTCTTAAACCAGACTTGGAGGAAGCATATCCCCTCCTCTCCCCCCAGTATCCTCGCCCCCCCAAAAAAAGGTGGCAATGTAGAGCAAAGCGATGAACCCAAACAGATAGTAAGCATGAAGTGATGGGTACTGAACCACACGGCTTCCTGGTGTGGTCCAGGCTGGGGGGCATTTCAGGAGGCAGCCGTGTGAGGCCCGGCACCGCTGTCCGGCTGGCATGAATGGCTTCTGAATGGCTTCTGACCCGCCAAGGTCTCCTCGCTCTGCCCTCGGGCTGCTCCTGCACTCTCCCATGCCACTCTCCTCCTCCGTCTCCAGCGCCTGGCTGCACCTGTCGGTCCACCTCCATGTCCACTGGAAATGCTCCTAAGCCAAACCCCTTCTCCCCTGGCCAGCTGCCCTCCAAATGTCCCATTCCTGACTCTGGCCCCTTCGCCCTCCAGGAAACTCATCTTCCTCTCTACCTGGTGAGGTTCTACGCCTCTGGAAAGGCCAAAAAGGACCCTTCCCCTGGCTTTGTTCTTAGCAGTCTCTCCTCGATGCTTCTCAAAGTGTGGTCTCCAGACTGGCATTATCAGCATCATGTGGGAACTTGTTCAAAATGCATTTCTTCAGGCCCCACCCAAAAGCTACTCAATCAGAAACTCAAGGTGGGGGAGCAACAATCTGTTTCAACAAACCCCCAGGGAAGCTGATGCTGAAGTCAGAGAACTACTCGTTGAGGGCAGTGGATCTCAGCCACCAGCGTGCATGCTGGAGCTGCCGGCCTGGCCGCCACACTTTGAGAGCCACTGCTTCCAACCTCTAGAGTGCATCTGTCCCTCATGTTCACCGGGAGTCACGCCCCCTGCCTGGTGCACAGGTGTGGTCTCCACAGGGCAGGGCTGAGTCCTGTCTCCCTTTTGGCATCTCCACACTACCCTGCAGACACTCAACACATACCTCTTCTACTGCACTGAAAACTGGAGGCCCATCACCTCTGGGCATGCTTCACCACTGAAGGGACAACCTCAAGCCACCAAAGGCCTTTTGCTTTCTCAGTAAACAGCACCCAAGATTGATTGGGCTGCGCTTCATGGGGCCCCTTACTGGTAGGAGACACCCCCACCCCAGTGGCTGGTGCCTTGAGGTCAGGGCTGGAGACTGGCAGCCGACCGCAGCGGGGACGAAGGTGACAGCCTGAGACGGCTCCCTCCAAGTTTCCAGCACTGTTATCGTACCAGCACCATAATGGCAAGAAAAAGTTATTTCTATTTTAAATTGTCAATATTAATCTAATGCTTGCGATGAATGGAGTGGTGATGATAAATGAGGTGTTTAATAAAGATGAAAGCTCCAGCAGCCTCGGAGAAAACCTCCTTTGACTTAAGTTATCATCTTGATTAAAATTTCCATTTTATTATCCTAATCAGCAATCTTTGTTCAATGTGCTACAATCTCTATTTTCTCCACTTACAGAGATAATTAACAACACTATAAACATATTAAAAGTAAAATGTTTGTTAAAATTGCTCCGTTATCCATATTCAACTTCTTTTTAGCAATGTTTCAAGGTGCGCCCTTGCCTCCAGGAAGACTTCCCGGAACCAACCTCTCCTGGGAGCCTCATCCTGTCCCCAGGACACCAACAGAGCAGATAACCCCTAGTCCTGGTCACAGGCTCCTGTGTTCTACAGCCCTGTCAATTTAATCCAGTTTCATTTCATTTCATTCAATCTGACATCTCATTATGTAGAACATAAGAGACTCATTACACTCCATTATGAATGTGGGCCGGGTGGAGGTGGGATGGGAAACTGAGGCATAGGAAAATACAAAAATGACCCAAATAAGGCAATTTTGCATGTCTCTAAAATGCAGAAGTTTTACTTGATTAAAGGTACTTAATGAGCAAATATCTATTAAGCACCAAGTATGTGCAAGGCTCAGTGGGAAGAAACCATAGCACCATACAATCCAAAACCTGACTCCGGGCAGGGCAGCACTCTGTCTTGAGCCACAGTGGGAACAGTGCTCAAGTCTGATTGTTTTAAACACAACACTGATCCTTACCCAGACATGGAATCTGACTCTCCATATGGGAGTTCTGTCCCATGAAATATGGAACACTGGAGCCAGGTGGAAATGGCCCCCTAGGTCACCCTGTGACACCCTTGAGGGAGCACCTGGCCAAGGCCTTCTGGTCCCCGTCGCCTGCCTTCTTCCTGACCTCCTCATTTTGGGACGGACCAAATGACTCAGTCACCTTGTCGCACTCTTTAACCAAGGCTGATTGGGCACCAGGAGTTGTCGTCCCTGCAGCCACCAGCAGTCCAGAATGGCCATGTGTGGCCCGCACTCCTGGAAAGGAGATGTTTTAAAAGCACTTTGACACAGGCTCCCATCTAATCCCCTCCAAAGCCTGGTGAAGTAGGCAGAGACTCCACATTTCACTCTGCAGATGAAGGAACTGAGGCCTGGTGAGGTTAGGTACCTCGTGCCAAGCACACAGCTAATAGGCTGGTGGCCATCCCAGGCCCAGCTGTCTTCCTGCGGGTCCCTGCTCTTGTACACGTCTCTGGCCACAGGGTGAGTGGCTACACCCGAAGCAGGAGGTGGAGCCCAGCCTTCCCTGCTGCTGTTGGAGGCTCCTACGCACAGCCTCCCTTTATGGGATGTTTTTTTCCATGATGTGTGTGTTTTAACCTGGGTCACCACCGAGTAGCCTGGAGCCCTCCACAGGGAAAGCTGAGCTTCGTTAATCAGTGGGACCCGGCAAACGCCCTCTGACCCCTCGGAAAGGAACCCATACCAGAGTTGACGACACTTAGGGAAATGGAGGAAACAGCAATCCACACAGGCCCAGGGGTGAAGGCTATTAATCTCCCACCACCGGAGGAAATGAAATCATTATGTCTGCAGCTACAGAATCCAAAAGAACAAATTTCCTGCCAGGATAATAAATGGATTCTTTTGTTTTTGCCTTGACTCCCATCACATGACCCTCCCGGCCCATTCCTCATCCAGGTGACTTTGCTGGGTAAATACCCAGAGGTTTCAGTTTCAACCTGGAAGACTGGCCAGGGCAGCGTCCCACCAGCGCCCTCGGCCTGCCTGCCCTGCCCCCTCACCTTTCCTTCCCAAACACCGCCTGCTAAGGTGAGCAGGGCTTCCGTTCCTTTGCATCCTCCCAGCAAAGACTTCGTAAAAAGGACCATTCCCCCGCCCTCAGGCAGGAGCAGGGTTTGAAGAAACTCCAGGGAGAAAAGGGGGGAAAGCCATTTTACCACTGAACAGGCATCACACAAGATGTACTTTGGAAACAATAATGAATAGTAAATATGGGCTATAAAGTTCCCAGGGCCAGCAGAGGAGCACCCGGATGATGCTCCCGTTGATGTGCGTGGAGGGAACGATGTGAGGCTTGGGAGGTATCACAAAGGCAGCTTTATGGGAAACCTGCGCTCCTCTGGGCTGCACTAACATTCCCCCAAATGGGGCCTCGCAGCCGTGCCCTGGCAGATCATGTGTAAGCAACGAACCACTTCATAATGGGCTTCTGTTCGGCCACAACACTGAGCACTCAACTTCTAAAATGGGTCTGTATTTGCAAAGAAAAATTGCTGCTGGCTTAACACACAGCAGGAGGCCTGGTGCCTGGTGAACAGGCCCAGGCAAGACCTGCCCACTGCTCTTTGTTCTCCTGTCCCTGGGCCTCTGAGAAGGTGCGGTGCCCAAAGGATGCCACACCATCCTGATCAGAGAAGGAAATGCAAGTCCCAGGCTTGGGCTGGCCGCCCCACTTCCTCACATCAGAAGACTCTCTGCCCGTGTGAAAAGAAATGACTGTGGGACTACTTATCCCTGACCTGGGCACAAAAACCTCCACCCCCAAGAGTGTGTGTGTGTGTGTGTGTGTGTGTGTGTGTGTGTGTGTCAGCAAAGGGGCAGAAGGGGTATTGGGTGGGTAGACCCAGTTACCTAACAGAGGTCAAGGTGCTTCCTCTGTGTAAAAAAGAACGAGACCTTGCTAGGCACTCCTGAACTGCACTGAAATACTGTGACATGTGAGTGTTTTGAGGCAAAACAGTGGATAAACTGATCAGGTTCTTGTCAGGAAAAATAAAATTGTACCTCCTAGAGAGGCAGTGCGACCACAAATGTGACTGCTAGTGCTTAAAGTCTGCTGGGCTATCTTCCCAGACAAGAATTCTGTGGGATGGAGAAAGCTGTCCGGTGGCTTGTCTCTCTCCACCCGACTCCCTGCTCCTGACCAGCCAAGAGGCAGGGACAATAGATCCCCACCAAATGTCACTCCTCTGGCCCCTGTACCTGCACTTCTTCACTCACACCTATCAAAGCTCCTGCCCACAGCTTTGCAAACTATTGCTTATATGTCTGTCTTCTCCACTAGACATGTTTCTCCAGAGCACAATCTTATTCACCTCTGCATCTGTAGCAAGACGGATGGGTGGGTGGATGGTTGGCTGGATGGAGGTAGTAAGCCAGATCATCCAAGGCATATTATCTTCAGCAAGCCCACATATTATAGGGAACAATGAAATAAATAGTTACAAGCACCACTCCATGCCAGGTATTGTTCTAGCTGATTTCTACATCTTATTTAATTCACACAACTATTCTAAGAAGGGAGTTTTATTTTTTGGCATTTTATGGATAAGAAACTAAGGATCATCAAGGTGAAGCACTCTCTTTGAGACTCCAAGCCAGGTCTGTAGAACAATCCATGCCCGGTATTCAAACGCATCACACTGTCTGTCAGCCATCTTCCATCATGAGTGCAACAAACATTTTTGGGGCACCTGCTGGGTGTCAGGCATAATGCCATGCATTGAAGATTCAAGGACAAATTTGAAGTGGATTCAGATGGAGCTCTTTGGTAAGTAGGGGAGGAAACCCAAGCTCTCCAGGAAAACGCCGATCACGTCAAAACATATGCAACCTGGTAGAGACTCTTGGCTAGAGCAGAGGAAGGAGGCAGGCAAATCTTCTTTTTTAAAAAAAAAAGCTGCAATAAAGCTGGGCAAAAATGACAAAACCAACCATCTCAGCATCCTGGAAATTGACCAAAGACATTAAAAAATCTGAGAAGTGTTTATGTACCAAAGATTGAATTTTGTGTAAGAATATCAGGAATCTGTGGCATTCTTGCCTAGGGCTACACCCTCCCCCCAGCTCTGTTTACATTAAGGTTCTGCCAGGGGAGAAAACAACATGAGGACCATCAAAGCTGTAGGCTCAAAGGAGTGGCTGGTGATGCCCACATCCAGCAGCACTATCAGTAGAAGTGATGCTCTCAGCAAGTGAGAGCCTGGCAGGGTTGGGGCACGCATACTGCTGGCTGAGGAGGCTGTGGACATACTCAACAAAAGCCAGAGAGGACCCAAAATATCCACACACTCCTGGCCAGGCCTAAGGCTATGCTTGCTAATACAAGAAGTGAAGTTCCCACTGAAAAGTCAAAGCTGGAGCAGACTTTAAAATGCCCTGAATTTTGAATGTGTTTCCCTACCCATAGACAGATCCATCAGCAGAGAATGGAAGACTTACGGTCCAAGATATTGAACACAACCTCTGTCTACTGGCTGACTGCTAACCTACACAGACCTCTAAGAAGCAAGTCTCAAAAATAAAAACAAAAATTGAAGCAAAAAACTGAACCAACACATCAGTAGTCACACACTAGAGAGGAGGTAACATTTCACAGATTAGCTTAAGCAAGTTACTAAGCAAACAAACAAACCAGTTACAACAACATCCTTTGTTGGGGGAAAAATAAGAACACAGAGTTGCTAAATGTATTATCTGAAATGTTCTATTTGCAACAAAACAAATTATGACACATCCAAAGAAAAAGAAACAGGGAAGTGGGACCCATACTCAAGAAATAAAGCAATCAATAGAAATTGTCTCTGAGCTCCCAGATGTTGGATTCAGCAGACAAAGACTTCAAAGTAGCTATTATAAATGTGTTTGGAAACTAAAGGAAACTTTGTTTAAATAATTAGAGAGAGTACAACATGGAGAAGATGAATCAAGATCTTCTGTAAGGAGGTAGAAATTATAAAAAAGAAGCAAATGGACATTCTGGAGTTGAAGAGTACAATAACTAAAATAAAATACTCATGAGAGGCCCAGTGTGGTGGCTCACACCTGTAATCCTAGCACTTTGAGAGGCTGAAGAGGGAGGATCACTTGAGACCAGGAGATTGAAACCATGCTATCTCTACAAAAAAATAGAAAAATTAGCTGGGCACTGTGGTGTACACCTATGGCCCCAGCTATTTGGGAGGCTAAGGCAGGAGGAATGCTTGAGCCCAGGAGTTTGAGACTACACAGAGATATGATGATGCCACTGCACTCTAGCTTGGGCAATAGAGTGGAACCTTGTCTCAAAAAAAAAAAAAAAAATCAGTAACCTTGAAGATAAATCAATGGAGATTATCATATCTAAAGAACAGAAAGGAAAAAGATTAAGTAAAAAGCAATAGAACCTCAGAAACTCATTAGTTAACATCAAGCACACCAATATACATATGATAAAATTTTCAGAAAAAAAGGAGAGACAAAAAGGTTCAAAAATTTTTTTGAAAAATAATGGCTGAGAACTTCAAATTTGATGAGAAACATTAATTTACACACATCCAAGAATCCCAATGAACCCCAAGTAGAATAAATACAAAGAAATCCACATCTAGATACATCATAGTCAAACTGTTAACATTCTGAATGCTGCAAAAGAAAAATGATGTATCATATACAGAGGAACATCAATGTTATTAGTACCTGACTTCTTTTCTGAAACAATGGAGGCCCAAAGGTAACAGAATGATATTCAAAGCAATAAAAGAAACAAATTGTCAACTAAGAATTCTACACCCAGCAAAACTATCCTATTAAAATGAGGGCAAAATAAAGACATTCCCAGATAATCAAAGACCAAGCAAATTTGTCACTAGTAAACCTGCCCAAAATATTAGTACAAAAAATACTGATGAATGTCATTCAGGATTTAAAAAATGACACTAGGAGGTAACATGAAAACACAGGAAGAAATGAAAAGCATTAGAAATAGTAAATATATGAGTTGATATAAAAGACCCTATGACTTTTCTTAACTTTCTTAGAAGGCATAAGATTATATAAAGTAATAATTACAACACTGTATTATTGAGTTTATAACATACATAAGTGTAATAAACACACCATTAATAGCACAAAAGAGGGATCAAGACACCCTCCATGAGGGAGAAGCTACTTCAACCAGCCCACTAAGGATTTAAGGATGTATGGGATATTAATAGATGGAGACAGTGGGAAGGGTACTCCAGGCAGAGAAAATTGAACAAACAAAGGTGTGGAAACAAGAAAGACATGTTCCAGGAAGAGCAAGTTGTCTTATTTAAGAGGCTTAGGGACAAGGTTGGAAAAGTTAGTTGTAAGTAACTAAGGAAGTCCATGGAAAGCCAAGCTAATGAAATAGAACTGCTTTTTTTTTTTTTTTTTGTCCAATCAAAGGAAAACTAAAGGGTTTTCTGTTTGTTTTTTGTTTTTTAATTAGAGAAATTAATCTTTCTAATCAGTGCATCAGGAAGAGTCTTCTGGCTGCAGGCACTGGAAGGACACATGCCCAGGCGGGAGTAGGTATTGAATAGAAAGGGCTTTGAATGGCATCAGCACAGAGGAGTGAGGGGAGTGAGGCTGGTGTATGGGAGGTCTCCCAGGATCACACTTGTCTTAATCCCCTTGGTCAGCTACAACAAAAGTGGGTAGCTTGTAAACAACAGAAGTTTGTGTCTCACAGTTCTAGAGGCTGAGAAGTCCAAGATCAAGGCACCAGCAGATCTGGAGTCTGGTGAGGCCTTGCTTTCTGGTTCATAGATGGCTTTTAGCTACGTTCTCACATGGTGAAAGAGGCAAGTTACCTGTCTGGGCCCTCTTTCATATGGGCATAATCCCATTCATGAAGGTTCAACCCTCATAACATAATTACCTCCCAAATGCCCCACTTTCTAATACCACCATCTTTGGCATTAGGATTTCAGAATATGAATTTGGGGGGATTGCAAACAGACCAAAGCACCATTGCAATGATGTGTGGTGATGTCTATGGTGTCCTCTTGCTTTTATTCTCTCCCCAGCTCTCAAGTCCCTGCAAATGAGCTCATCCAGGAATAAACCAAAGAGGAAAGGCAAACAACTGATAGGAATAAAAGGAGTAAGAAAATTTAAATCAATCCAGACTATGCCAGATACTCTGCCAAGCACCCCAACTTCCCCCATTTAAGCCTGAAAGGGAAACTTCATTAAACCCATTTTACAGAGGAGGACACTGAGCACACATTTGCCTAACGTCACACAGAGAGTAAGCGAAAGCAGAATTCCAATGTTTGTGAGCCTGATTCAATATTTGTGCTCTTCCCAAAGTTTCAGTGAGCTCTTTTGAGCCAGAGGGTGACCACTCCAAGAAGTCAGGTTTTAAATCAAACAAATAAGCAAAAATAAGTAGAGGGGAACTTTTTAAGCTACAATGACCCCTTCCTCCTTTCAGGAATCTCTCATCCTACTGCCCCTGTTCCTGTTAAGGTTCCCTAGAAAGCAAAATACCTGAGCTCAGCATTGTTCAGAGGTGAGCAATGTTGGTACCTCCCACCTGCCCCCCCCCACAGTAACAAGATATAAGCCTTTTGGGGGGAAAACAGTGACACCAGCAGCATGAGTAGCAGATAGAACAAGGCTCTTTGTACAGGACACTCCACTCCTCTAAGGCTTCCTGGCTGGGTCTGAATGTGCCTGGAGCAGGCAGGAGCATCTAATTGAGATTCTGATGTCCCAGCCACCTGCCACCCAGCTTGTCCTAGAAACCATGAGAACTCCCCAGGAGGGGTGGGAGCTGCCCGTCCCACAGCAGCACCACTGAGTCCTTCCTTCTCAGCACACACAGCCTCTCCTGGCAGGGCTCAGGGAGATGCAGCTGGACGAGGGGGTCTGAGAGGGTGGAAGAGCAGGGAAGGGGCCCATGACCCAGAGGGAGCCCCACAGCATGTGGGCAGCATGTCACAGTGCAAACGCCACCCTTCCTAATAAGACCTGCTGCGCTGCCATCAGTGAGGGATTGTCACTGCAGCAATGAGCCCATCCAGAGGCGAGCTGAAGGATAATTTGCAGCCAGGGCCCCTAAATCCCACCCTGTGCTGGAAGCGTCCCAGGGGACTCCTAAAGGGAAGAGCTGTCACATCTGTCACTGAAGGAGAAGCCAAGGGCCAGTCAGGGACCTCGTGTTTACAACGTGTACCAGTTCTGTGCACTGTAAAACGGCACCCAGACTGCAGCGTTCTCTCCAACTTCATAAAATACGTTTTATTGGTATTATAGTTCTGACTCAAACAACTTCATAAAATTTTCCTTCTTATGTAGTGGGTGCTCTTACACACTCACTCCTTGAAAAACAAATGTGCACTTGCCAAGGCCTATTTAATTAGGTTGGGGCCCTCAGAAACTATTTTTAAAGGAATAGGACATACATAGGGTATTTGTGGGGCTTTAACTTGGAATTTCTAATGTATCTGAGAACCAGATTGACTTTGTTTGGCTGACACAGATATAAAAAGAAAAAAATAAATTTTTGTCAACATTAAAAAATTGGGGATTTTTATCCAGTGAACATCCAGAAGATGAGGCAATGCCCGTATAGCTAGATGGGCAGGGGTTTGCCTGTTCACAGGCCCTCAGTGGGCATCTGGATGAAGCGCCTGCTTTCAACCAACCACAAACACTTAACAGCACAGTCTGCTACAGGAAAAGCCCTGTGCCAGGCACCACAGGGCAACAAGTAAGACCTGGTCCCTGTGCCCCAGGGGCACATGCTGCCTGGGGAGACAAAGAGGTGCACAGAAGTTCCTATTCAAGGAGGAGTATGATTCTGATATTGATGGAGGCACCAAGTGGAGGGTAGTCTAGGAAAAGGAAATTCTTACCAGGAGTCAGAGGAATGATGTGGTCTTATAAAGAAATGCTAGCTCTCTGCTCCTGCCCCAGGCCCTCATAGTTGGATGCCTTAGGGTCCCTAAAGGGGTCTCAGTCCTAGCCCATCCTGAGCTAATCGTCAAGAAGGCACATCAAACCTTTCTCGTGTTTACTAAACACACAGTACCCCTGGGGCATGCAGCAGAATCACCTAGAAGCTTTGCCCACTCCCCACACAAACAGGTGCCACCATCCATGGAGTTGGGCTCTCACTTTGGGACCTGGAACACACACGCACCAGGTAGCACTAAGAGCCATCCCCCCTTACTCACCACTGTCCTGCCCTGAACCAGACCCTGTCCCAGGCCACCAACCCCCACTCATCCTACTCAGGGCAGCCTGGCAGGAGGTCAGGACCAGTCTGGGCACTCTCGGTCTTGTGCCTGAGGCGTGGCCCCAGGGCCTTCTGAGTGTCCGAGGGCAGAGGCATTTTCAAGACATGCCTGGCTCTCTCCCTTCTAACCTAAAGCAGCTTAGCTCCTTCATGTGCCCTTCACCAGAATTCACTCTCTTCCACTCCCACCTCACATCAGAGGCTGGTAACACAGCCAGAACCAGCAACAACAAAGGAACGAACTCTAGAAGTCCAGGTAAAGCTCAGATTAGTCAGTCATTCAAACAACTACGTGGAAATAGACACCAGCCAATAGCAAGCATGGTGAGGGCAGGGATGTGTCTGCTGAGTGCTGATGCTATGAGCACACCGGACTCTGCACAATCAGGAGGCAGAGAGATGAGAAAGACAAGTATGGTTCTCAGCCTGCACAGTCACTTTCACACTCTGACTGTGTGGATTTGCCTACTAACCTCCCTGCATCTGTAAAATAGCAATAGTATTTTGGGGTTGTATATTGAGAATCAAATGAGGTAACATATGTAAAGCACTTCATGCAATGCTTGGCACATAGAAGGCACTACATAAATATTAGTTCTCTTCCATCTGAATACTAATTGAGGAATTAATGGATGAATATATTGTAGAAAAGAAATAATTTATTTTTACATGTTCCATACTGTTTCTAATTATCTTTTTCTTGTTGTATTTATTAGAATCTGCCTAGGAGTAGATTGTTTGCCTTTATTTTCTAGCTACAGAGTTGCATACAGGAAAGCCATCTGCTTTTTATGCACTTCTCTTGCAATTAGGGTCCACTGCCAGGAGGTGGCGGTGCTGCTTTGGGCTCATCATCAAACTAGAAGACATGATTTGTCTTAGATCCAACTATAACCATGAATTTTCCACATCTTAATTTTCAAAGAGGAAGAAAGGCTACATGTGGTTGATTATAGGAGGCTATCAAGTGATGGATTTTTTTAGAGGAGGGTGCTAAGCAATTATTCTCCTATGACTTTCAAGCATGGCACGAGAGGATGTGGTTTTACATTTGGGCATAATAGATGACAGATACTAGGAAGAACTGATTAACCAACAGGATGATAAAATTTTAGAATACACTGCTGGGAGAGTCTGTGGAGAAGAGATCCAGGAGATGCCCCCAAAAGCCAAAAGAAACCCAGGAAAGCTGCGAGAGGAGGAAAGGCTAGGATGGGAAATCAGGAAGCCAGGGTTTCCGGTTAGCTCTGCTTCTAGTATACTGTGAGACTGTGGCCAGATCAGCAAATATTTCTGGTCCTCAGTTTCCTCATCTGTAAAACAGGATGAGAGATTACATTATCTCTTACGGCTCCCATGACCACGATCAACATGAATCTTTGGCCTTTTTCTGTTCCATCTCTCTGATCCTAGCTTCTGTCCTCAGTGTGATGACAACTCCCTCCACTGAAGGCAAAGCCCAGGCCAGAATCCGGGGAGGCCTTTGCATTCCCATGAGACAAGAAGCCCGGCCATGAGACATGAGGGTGCTGGTGGCCAGAAGCACAGTCCAAGAACAACAATTCCCTAAAGCCTCCCAAGTAATCCTGGAACTGAATCCCACCCAGGCAACACCCCACACTCCCAGCCTCACTCCTTGCTTGTTCTTAGGGTCCATCCTGGAGCTGAATCCCACCCAAGCAACACCCCACACTCCCAGCGTCACTCCTTGCTTGTTCTTAGGGTCCATTCAGGTACCATTTCTTCTTTCTCTATGGCCATCTACTGTCCAGAGCCTGTTCTGGGATCTAGGGTGGGAGGTATGACTGCTTATCTGACCTAAAGTGCACCTTAAGAAGAGAAATTGCATGAATGGGGTTATTCATGTTCCCCACCTTCTTTTTAAATTTCTCTTGAATGGAATTGTTAAAAATTCTACCAAATAGCCCCTCAAACACCTACGTCCCTCATATTTTCTAATTCTTAATCTTTGGGGGCCAGAGCAGAGCTTTCTTTGGGACTTTGTTCCTTTGTGAACCATGCTTTTATAGATACAAGCAAGCAAGCAAGACCTAACGAAGCCCCTGGCTAAGAACACCACTCCCCTCCCCACTGGGGTCCAGACTGCAAGCCTGCAGTCTCGGCAAGGTGTGGCTGCCCTTCCTCTGCCATCTCTCAGGACAGACAGGGGCACCTGGGCCCACTGGGAATCATCTGGTGGTCATCCTTGAGTTTAAATAAACAACATCAGCATCCACATGAACCAAGCGGGAGGACAATCAGGGATTCTTAAGGAATATATTAGGTTTTTAAAACATCCATTTTTAAATTAACTTCAATTTTTAAACTATTAATTTCATTTTTTGTAACCAGAAAGATAAGCTAAAGTTCAAAGACAAAATCACGGAATAGAGAATATACCTTTTAGTTACAGGGTGCTTGAAACAATAGATTATTTTAACCTTTTTTCTAAAAGTTTTACAAATAGGTTCCAACATGTCCCTGACACACAGGTTGCTGGTATTATCCAAAGCTGGGCTAGGGTCAGCGTTTAACTGCAGGGGACATCTTGGCATCCAGCCATATGAACAGCTAGCTATCATCCTTTTTCAATATCAACTCTCCGTGTCAAAGTTGAGAGGAACATGCTAAGAGATGGATATTTGCTGATGCATAATTTTAAAATGTCATCCAAGTCAACTAGTTAAAATCATCTATCTAAATTTATCAGAATATTAAAATGACAAACCAAGCTTTTAATAACAGTAGTCTCTTCTAGAGATGGAGAAACAATGTCTTCTTTCTTTAGACAGATTTATTCTAGATTAATCACTTGGGAATTGGAAAAGCAGGAGAGCTCCTATTTCTTTTCCGGTCAATGAATTAACAGGAAGGAGAAAGTAAATGTCAAAGTAGTTGCATAATGAAAGATCCTGAGTTTCTTATCTTGATTAAATTTAAGCTGATTTATACTTGCTGTTAATTTTTTAAAGCCCATATTTCATATTTGTAACTAAAATACTAACAGTGTGTGCACATGTTTTGTTAAATGTGCTCTATTCAATGTAAATATTCATAACATATAAATATCTGGTTTTAACCAAGTATTATAGTTTGAATGTCTGTTATTCCTGTTATACTTTATTTATCTAATAAAGTATAGTTTTTAAAACTTCATTAAATTATATACCATGTACCAGTTAGATTGAAGATGGTTTGCCTTTTAATTTACAAATATCTGCTTTAATTTGTGTTAATGAATGAAATTCCTAAAGAATTGCTATATTTTCAGGTGCAAAATTAAAACTAGAAAGTTAAGTAATTCTTTAAATTCATCTTTTAGAGCAAAAAACCACATCTGATTTATGGAAAACAAGTTTAAATCCATTATTAACATTTACTTTTTAATTGATAAAACGGAGTACAATATATGTTTAAATCATGCCTTGCCCTGCCAGGTGCCCGCAAGGATGACTGCGCCCCACCAGGACTGCTGTGCCCCACCAGGTGGACAGCTCTCCATGAGGGCCCATCCCCTGTCTCTCTCCAGACACCCTTGGTATTAACTTCCACCTTCAAATAAAGTGTCCACAGAAGGTACAAACTCCTGACTGTGACACAGCCTTTCACTAAAACCTTGTTTATGAAGAAGCTTGCTGACTCGTGGTAGAGTGCCAGTCATTTCTGTGTTTGGACCAAAACAGTTCCCATGCTGGGGCTTCCAATATGTGACCAAGGAGCCCATGGAGCACAGAGACAGGAGCCCCAAGGCACAGAGCAAGGCAATGGCAACGTGGGGTCAGGATGAATGGAGTCCTGGGGAGCACAGGAAGCCCTGACACCCCTTCCTGCTCTCCTCCCCACCCATATCCTTCCCCAGGCAAGCCCTTCCCTTCACAGGGACACCCTTGAGGCTCAGGGGTCTTTCTTCTCACCCCTAGGCTCAAAATATGTCCCAGCTTGCTGGATGAATCAGGTGCTGGAACAAGAAGAACAGTCTTTGGAGCCAGACTGTTCTGGGCTGCAGTCTTGGCTCCTGCCATTTCTACCTGCCCTTGGGCAAGTCACTTCGCCTCTCTGGGCTTGCAGGTCCCTATCTATAAACTGGGGAGCAGGGCTACGGTCAAGACTCAAGACAATCCAAGGAAAGGCACCAGCATAGTGCCTGGTTGCAATGTCAACATCAGTAAATGTCACGTTCACGTATGTGTTCACATGTTCCTTTGCAGGGCCGAGGGCATCAACCGCATGGGCTAGACTCCAGAATCCCCCATCATTAAATGCTGTTCAGCTGGCGACTCAGGGGGTCTCTGGTGTTCTGAGCCCAGTGCCCCTGGGATGAGGCTTATTTCTCTAGGAGTCCCCATCACCCCCAAAGCCACATGCCAGCATCTCTAGCCTCAGGCAACAGCTCGGCTAAGGCACTACCATCAGGAGTGACACACCTGCTCAGATATTAACACAGCTTCTTCTGCAGTCACCTGGCCTCTCATAAAATCAAGAACCTGATTCCCAGACACCTTGTGGAAGCCAAGAAAGAGAGGCTGCCAACCCATCACGCCACAGGTCCAGCCAACCGTGAGCGTGTGCCTCAAATTACCCCCTGTTCACTTGACTGGGGAAGTAGCATTTGTTTTTATTTTCCAGGACAGACAGTCAATCACTCGTATGTGACAGAAATAAAGATAAATACTACCCATTGAACTTTAAATCAAAATGCTAATCCCAGGCTGACTTCTCTTTCAAGGTCTGACACTGAAATAATTCAGCAGGCTTTGATTATGCCTGAAATTAATGCTCTGGTAGAGATTATGTCTATTAATCACGGATTTTGATGGCGTAGCTGCTCATGTTCCTCCACTGGGTGACATCCAATACTGTTCTGATGGCCAGGAGACCTTCGCCTGGGTGTCCACAGCTTGCAAGCCAACCTCCAACTCGGAGTGTTTGACGTAGTGAAAGGCTCATAGGGTCATCTAAGAAGTAGCTAGAAGGCAGCGTGTTCTGAACATAAAAAGATAGCAAAGCACTGTCTGTCTTTACTAAGGACCAAGCAAGAGGAACTTGAGATGGCCAATATAAAAGTCCAGCAAAAAAGACCCAGGAGTGGACCCCAGGGACGACACTCCAGCTGTGGTGTCACAACACAGACGGCCCCAACAACCAGCTGGCACATTCCGAAAGACCAACCAGGAGTCAGCAGTTTGCTGTGTGTGTGGCAGGGACGGGAGTTCTTGGCTCTGACAGTCTACTAGAGGGGATGGTTAGGAATCCAGATCACAACACCAAACATAAATTTCATCACCACAGAGCTGGACTCCCTAAAGCTCCCCTCCCATCTGCCCTCTCACACAACAAAGATTCATTCATCACCTACTGCGCCAGGCTCTATCCTAGGCATTTGGGGTATGCCTGAAGGAAAAAGATCAAGATCCTTGTCATGGGGTTTGCATTCTAGAAAGCTGAGCAATCCCTATGGTCCAGGCCTTCTCATGCCCTGCCTAGAATGACATGGCAGCCCTCAGGTTGGTCTTCCTTCCTGCCCCCTGCCCACCCCACCCCTGCCCAAGGTTGAAAGCCCACACTTCCTATCACGCTCTGGGGGCCTCCATAACCACCTCTGCTTATCCCTACTGGCTCAACTCGCCCCGCTTTCTTTACAGCACACGATGCTTTAGAGATGTGGGGAGACAGCAGAGCCTCAGCACACAGCACTGTCCAGCCCTCTGTCCCTTTCTTGACCATTCACTGTGCATATTTAGTGCTGTGTCTGTGCATTCACGGTTTATATGAATCTAACTTCCAGGAAGTACTGATATTGGTTAAGTCCTATCAGTGGCCAGTAATGCTGGGTATTTTTTAAAGTCCTTTTTCACTGAATTCTTTTCTATATGGAGAAGAGGAGGTTTGGATATTTGCAGGTAGGAGTCTGAGTTTCTGCAGTGCATCCCATGGGCGACCTGACTCCAGGGCATGCCCTTCATCCCTCCTCTTCGCCTCTTCAGACTTTGAGACTCAGCTTCACAGGCAGCTCCTCCAGACACTGCAGGCCTGCCCGGGGGCCCTGGCTGGACCCCATGGCACACACTGTCTCTCCCAGCCCCGGGACCCCTCACCCCAAGTCTCCACATAGAGTAAGTCTGCAGTGCAAGGCTCCCCAAACCCAGACCCCGGACACCAAGACTGCCTTCTCACCTGCTCTCGGCCCATCTCTCCCGCAAGACCGAACTCCATTTAGCCTGAAACAGTGCTTTATACATTTTGTAGTCACAGCACAGTGTCTGGAACATATTAGGTGCTCAATGAAAGTTTACTATCCTGAACCAATCATTCCATAAAACCTAACCACCCTTTAGTACATTGTTTCCATGGAAAAATTGTGTTCCAAGTTCTGCCTGGCCTGTCGGGGACACAGCTCACCCACTCACAGTCCCGGTGACAAGAAATATCAGTTCATCCACCACATTTTCTCCCATGCAGACCTGCCCAGCAACCAGAGGGTCTGGGGGGCACAGGGTCCATACGGAGCCACTGGCAGACCAACGTGGAGAGTCTAGGTGGGTCTGTCTCCGTGGCCTCACTCTCGAGCAGTTGAGAAGCCCTTAGGACCACAGGGCAGCTTCTGCCTGGTGCTGGCTCGTGGCCTCCAGAGCATCACCCCTGAGGCTGAGCACACAGGGCTGCCATCAGATCACCTGCAGAACCCAGACTCCCAGCTACAAACATCCAAACCTCTTCTTCCCCACACAGAAAAGAATTCATTTATAAAGGACCTTTTAAAAAGCCAGCATTACTGGCCATTGCTAGGACATAACCAATCCCACTACTTCCTAGAAGCTAGACTCACATAAACCGTGAATGCATGGACACAGCATTAAATATGCTGAATTGCGGGGGAGAAAGGTGTCCCCTTTCCAATTCTTCTTTGCTCCTCCAATCATGTCAAGAAGAAAGTTTTAGTTGGGGACTACTACGTCATTAGCACCTTTGTAACACCTGCTGATTTCACTTTGAAGGTGGTATTGAGAGCAGGTTTTGGACTCAGAGTCAAAAGTTAGAGTTAGATAACATCAATTTCATTGTTTTGTAGTCACTTTTCAATTTGTGATAAGTGAGATTGGTTTTCCACTGACAGTGATAGAATGAAGTTTCCTTTTAAAAATACCTTTATTTAAGTGAATTGACTTTAGGAAAAATATTCGGTATATATTAGTACAATGGGTATGTGGGTAAGGGGGAAATCCTAGCAGTGAGACTCAGGTGACTAAAGCCAGAAGAAAGAAGAGGGTCCCAGATTAACAGGTCTCAGGGTGGTACAATGACTCAGACACTTCACTAGAATGTTTGGGAGTTTAGTGGTCTCATGACCTGTCCCAGGTTTCTTTTCAGTTCTGCTTTGTCATTGCTTTGCTCCTGGCCTGGCTTTGGCTGCGTTCTGTGAAGCCCTTGTGACTCTGAGGCCCTTGCTTGCCTGGGATGAAGGCCCTCCACAACCCGCCCAGCCCTGTCCTGCATGTTGATGTAGGGTTGCCAGAGTTGGCAAACCAACAAACAGCAGGACACCCAGTTAAATTTGAATTCCTAATAAACAACGAACAATTTTGTAGTATAAGCATGTCCTAAATATCTCATGCAATATCTCAATGCGTGTCTCATGCAATATGTTGGACACATGTACACTAAAAAGTATTTGTTTACATGGAATTCAGATTTTAGTGGGCATCCTGTATTTCAGCCGGCAACCCTACCCTGCCACAACTCACCAGCACTCTGCTCTCACAATACGTTGGCACTTTTGGACAATTCCTTTAAGTACAAGTTGATATTTTTCTTTTTCAGAGTAACAGCCCCCAATTCTCTCAAGCATATCATAGAAATATTCAAACAGGTTAAGTTCTCCCTCAAGGGGGTAGCACAAAGGAAGAACACAGAATCCACTCTTTGGGAAATTGGAACATCTCAGAGGTATGTATTGCTTTTGCCATGGTGGAGAGGTGGGGAAGGCAAAAACAGTATTAAAACATGGAAGAAAAAAAGCGCTGGGCCAAGGCACAGGGGCCTGAAGGAGGAAAAAGCAGAAGTTTTTCCATTTGGGTAGAGGCAATGTTTAGGGAAGTGGCTGGATCAAGAGTCAACCCAGGCCCGGTGCGGTGGCTCATGCCTGTAATCCTAGCACTCTGGGAGAGGCCGAGGCGGGTGGATCGTTTGACCTCAGGAGGTCGAGACCAGCTTGAGCAAATGAGAGACCCCATCTCTGCTAAAAAAATAGAAAGAAATTATCTGGACAACTAAAAATATATAGAAAAAATTAGCTGGGCATGGTGGTGCATGCCTGTAGTCCCAGCTACTTGGGAGGCTGAGGCAGGAGGACTGCTTGAGCCCAGGAGTTTGAGGTTGCTGTGAGCTAGGCTGATGCCACGGCACTCTAGCCTGGGCAACACAGCGAGACTCTGTCTCAAAAAAAAAAAAAAGAAGAGTCAACCCAACCGCAGGGAAACAGGCTTTGAGGAGGTGGCAGCAGCCTACGGGAACCACCGTGCAGAGGTTTGAAGGGAAGGAGGAGGCATTGGACGGACGGCACAGGCAGAAGCAAGGCTCCGTGACTTGTTTTGAATTGGGCAGGGGGGAAAGGTTGTGAGAAAGTTGGTGAACTTGGGGAAGAAAAGCAGAAGAAAGTAAGGATGGGGACAGGTGGGAGGCCACAGTTCAGAGGATCTGCTGGATCCCAGTGTGCCCAGCTGGGAGATCAGGCACCTGCTCTAGAACTGTGGAATCAGAGTCCTGCTCAGCAGGCCAGAGCTCCCCTGAGAGAGAATCTGGAACTCTGAGGGCCCACTCCCAGCCTCCCAGCCACCCTCCCAGGCAGAGTAGAGGCCACACCTGCAAGTGTTCGGGAGCTCTGGGAAGAGATTCGCCTGGGCAGGACACTGGATCTCAATTACACCAATGAGGGGCCCTCTTATGATCCACCTCCGCACCAGAGAGCCCTCTGGGATTTCCTCATTAGAAGGATTTAGGGGCAGTACTCTGGTTAGATGGGAGATGACAGAAGGTACATATTCATAGTAGTTTCCGTGACAGTAGGAAGTCATTGTCCATTTCAGGAATGGAGGGAGAGCCCATGGATGGGTCAGCCCTTGCTGACTTTTCCACTTGGCACAGTCTCAGCCTCACTTGTCCAGGGCTTCTACCCTTTCTTCACCCAGTCTGTGGCTCCCTTCCTTTGTCCTTTGTCCTAGGTGGGGATAGGGACAGCCCCAGGAGCAGCTCCGAGACTCCCAGACCCTCCAGGACAGGAGGCACTTCAGAACCCTGTGGTTTACCAGACACGAGCTCAGAGGGCAGGGTTGTGTCTGGAGCCTGAGGCCAGGCAAGGGTCAGGCTTGGAAGGGGCCTCTGAACATGTCCTTGCCCACCAACCTGCCAAGGATTCCCAGAACCCTCTTTCACATGTTTCCTTTTTGAGGGGGAAAAAAAAAAATAACACCCTCTGCCCAGAAAAGCCCATGCTTTATCTAGTGACTTCAACCATGCTGCCTTTATCTGAGCCCTTCCCACACCTGCACCCGCCTTGGCCCAGACCCCCGTCTGCTCCAGGCAGGTCACAATTCCCCAAAGCCCCCTGCAAAACTCCCCCTCTGCCCTCAGGACAATGTGCATTATGTTGATAAAAATTAAAGTTTTGATTTAAAATATTTTTAAAAGATAAAAGGGACAAGAAGAAGTGTCTTTTTCTTTTGCAATAAAGGCAATGGTAGTAAAATTATTGAAATGTGAAATTCTGTAGATTAGATACACTACTATAATAGCATTATATGCATGTCAATTCCCTGATTTTGATCATTGTACTATGGTTAGGTAAGAGAATTTCCTTGTTTTTAGGAAACAGACACTGACGTATTTAAGGGTAAACAGGCATCGTATCTGCAACCTACTTGCAAACGGTTCAGAAAAGAACAATTACATGTGGGTACAGCAGGGGAGGAATGACAGGGCAGTGTGGTCCAGGGCTGACCTTGAGGAATCCGGGTTAGTTTCCTGGGGCTGCCACAGAAAAGCACCGCAAACTGGGTGACTTTAACAACAGAAATGTGATTTATTGTCTCACAGTTCTGGAGGCAGAAGTCTGAAATCGCGGTGTTGGCAGGGTTGGTTCCTTCTGTGGGTTGTGAGGGAGAATCTGTTCCCTGCCTCTCTCCCAGCTCCCAGTGGTTTGCTGGCGATCTTCGGTGTTCTCTGGCTCGTGGACACATCACTCCAGTCTCTGTCATCATGTTCTCATGGCATTCTCCCTGTCTGCACGTCTGTGTTCAATTTCCCTTTCTTATAAGGACACCTGTCACATTAGATGAGGGGCCCACGCTACTCCAGTATGACCTCATCTTAATTTGACTAATCACATCTGCAAGGACCCTATTTCCAAATAAGGTCACATTCTGAGGTTCTGGGGGTTATAATTTCAACTTTTCTTTTTGGGGGGACACAATTCAATTCATAACAAGAGTATACGGGAGTTCTTTGTACTATATTTAAAACTGTATGTTTTGAGGTCTGATAGTATTCCAAAATTAAAGACTTTTTAAAAAGATAAACAGAAAGAAACTAAGAAGGATGGAAAGGAGGGTGTGCGGGGGAGGAAAGTATTACCAAGAAGCAGCCCTCTCAGAGACACATGGTTCTGAAAGCCCATCTGCAAGGCAGCTTTTGAGAGGCACCTGGGGGAAGTGGCCTTGCCAAGGTCCCCAGGCCCTCAGGACAAAGAGAGAACCCTTCCCAACCACCCCCACTCCCAAGGCCTCCCCTTGGAGGGGAAACTCATGATTTGGGTTGAGAGCATGATTTTTTTTTTTTTCCCTCCAAAACAAGCTCATAGCAGGGCATACTCGCCCAGCATCTCAATAGATGCTAGTGGTAGTTAATTAAAAGAATGTTGTTAAACAAAGACAGCTAAATAATTGTGTGTTTCACAGAGTTTTATTCTTTAACCAGTATCTCTTAAAAATAGCACACTCCATATGAGAGCTCTCCTTTTATTTAAATCGTGTCTGAGAAACAGTGCATCTCTACAGCAGTACTTCATCGACGGAGGAGGAAGGGGCCCAGGAGTCGGTAGGTGTTCCTCAAACAGGGGATGAGCTGCGTGATCAGAGGGCCCCAACCTGAGGGCTCAGCCACTCAGACCTCCTCCTTCGTTACCTCCAGGGACAGGACCCTGCAGAGGCAGGAAACACTGGGGTGGCATCTTCCTAAGTAGAAACTTCCCATATTTGAGAAGCATCCCCAGACCAATCCAGGTGTCCCTGCCCTGATTTGGTGCCTGCACATGCCCAGGACTGCACTGACCAGTCCCCAGGAAGCACTGTTAGACCTTCCCATGACCCGTGGCCTCCTTCTGGCTGGGGAGGACCTGCGATCCCCAAGCACCCCTCACGAGGTCGTTCTCCAGCCTTGCTTTGCCAGGCGCTCCCAGACAACGGCAGAGAATGGAAACAGCACTAGACAGGGCACCATGTATGGTCTCCACTTCTAGCTGTGTCCCTCACTCACCGCATGACCCGGGGGAAGTAACTCAACCTCTCTCGGGATTTCAGATGCCTGATCTGCAAAATCACTAGATTGAGGCCAATGCTAGAAATGAACACATTTTCAAGTGGAGTGGCCCAGCTAGGGACTAGGCTCCAAGAAGGCTCTAACTAACCAGGAACAGAGCAAAAGGACAACCTCCCAGACTGAAATGCCCCACATTTCTTTTAATCCCACTTGGGAGGCCAAGAGAACAATGCCAGACTTCTCACTATGGCACTATATCCAGAGTCTCATTCCTCAAGGATCTATTAAGATCTCATGATCTTTTTTGTCCCCACTCACACAGTGTTGATCTTACCTTCACCCTTTGCTGCAGTCATTTTCAGTGGCCCTTCACCAAAAGCCCCAAAGGCCAATGGAGATGTGAATTTTACACATTTATTCCAACTTAAATATAATTTCTTTTCTTGGAAACTACCCAATGTGCCAGCATTCCTCAATGGGGCACCACATAGGGAAAAGAAGAATCCACATCACAGGATCCCAGAGGAGGATGCTCCCCTTGGACCAAGGGGTCAGGAAGGCTTCCTCAGTCCAGGAAGGTTTGAAATATGCCAGAGGGCACAGGAGGATTCAGACAGGAAGGATAAAAAACAAGGGCAGAAGAGAAATGCATAAGCAAATAAATGCTGGTGGGACAGGGCTGTCCATCTGACGGGCAGCCCAGCAAGGAGCCAGGTGGGTACAAGTGGAGGCCTGTGCACCCACTTGCACAGCCTGGGTGGCTGTTTCCTGCCAGCCAGCAGCCACTTACCCTGCTTTTCACAACTGGGTCCTCTTGGTTTGCAATTTCATCCCTCCCCATGCTCAGTCTCTGCAGTTAGAGAGCCCCCTCCATCCCAGCTCCCCAGGGAAGGAGCAATCTAAGCCAACCAGTAAGTTCTCACCCCTAGGCCTGGTGATTTGTTCGGGGATGAACCTGTGACCTAGGCTCGGATCAGTCAGAATGACCCTCAGGACTTGTGCGGTAACTACCAAGAGGTAAACTCCCTGTTTCTGTTGTAATCAGAACAATGAACCTGTTGACCATGATGGGAGGGCATGAGGCTAACCCAGAGGAAGCGGGGCCAAAGACAGAGAAACTGAGACCTAACAGTATCCTCAATACATGCCTGAAACCAGCATCATGCTGTGCTTGCAATCACATGAGCCAATAAGGGGGTGTGAGTATGAGTGTGCATGTACTGATTTTACTCATTGTCACTCAAAACCAAAATAATTGTTATAGGTGCTCAGGTTATAGAGAAGAGAAGGTACTGGACTAAGGTGTTAGATAACCCTGGCCTCAGATCCCAGCACTACCACATAATAGCTACGTGAATTTGAGTTAGCCACGTAGATTCCACAAACCTCAGCCTCCTTATCTGCAAAATGGGCATAATAATTCACGAGATGTCATGTGAAAGTACAGTCTCCCTGAATATTGGAAAACTCTGTGGCATTGGTACTTGATGTGGTGGAGACACTGCAGCATTCTGGGCAGAGGAATATTCACCTGGGCGCTGTACAGGCCAGATAGGGCAACGCTCCCCACTGCTCAGGGGGCCTATTGCGTGTGTCCTGCTCTCCAGGTTGAGAGGAGGCAACACACCCCATGGGTGCAGTGTCAGATGTTTGGAGCAGAGAGCTGAAGCACCTTTTGCACAGGGCACTGTGTTCACTAGGGGGTGCTGCCTAAGAAGTCACCTACACCTCCCTGGCCTTCCCCCCCTGCAACATAGAAAAGTGACCCCTACCCTCTTCCCCTGGGAATAGGACGAGAATTAACTATGAGCTCTACAAACTACTTTGTACTCCCTGTGGAAAAGCTGCTATATAGCTACAAGGGGGTGATTAATTTTATCTCTCTAAATGTCTCAGTATCATTTGCCAAAATGATGATTTATTATTTAGACAACCTTTATATTTCCAAGAGGCTCTAAAATCCTTTACAGCAGAGAATGAAATAAAACTGATTAGGGCCCTGGAAAACAGGAATGGTGAAGAAATGCACAAGGAACTGGGGGTTATTTATCCACAACCAGAGAAGGCAGATGAAGGACATGGCAGGAACCATCGATTATATGCAAAGCAGTACTGCTTAGGAGAGGCCCATATCTTCCTCCACACAATGAGGGGAAAAAGAAATGGGAAGAGACAGCAATGATTCTGGACTGGTAAGGGCTAGAAATCAAGCAGATAACAGGAAGAACTTCCTAAATGTATATTTGTTCTTAGTTCAACATCCTAGAAAGGTTTTCTGTCCTCTTTTATGAAATGATACTAGCTGTCATAAAACGAAATGTAGAAAGATCATGCAGATTTGGTCAATGAAAGGCATCTTCAAGGAATGGTAGAAGATGAAAAAGATGGTGGAAAACTGGTAGGGGCAAATGTAATCTTCCTTTTATGAAAAAGACACTGAATGTTCCAGCCATGAGCCAAACCACAGTAGAAGGTGGAGACAGGAGTATAGGAATATGCAGAGGATGCACAGAGATCTCCTCGAGCATTCATGGGTTGAATAAGAACAAGCCTCATCAAACCTACTCCTCTTCCTTCTTGAAAATTTCCCCAGGCCACTAGATCATGGTATATCTAGATTTCAGTACAGCACTTGCTAAAATGGTGGACCAGATGGAGAACCGTGGGCCAGGACAAGTACAAATTGGTGGATTCACAGCTGGCAGAAAAACAGTATCCAAAGAGGGGCCAGCAGAAGCAGCATCCCCTGTGGGATATCACAGACTCTGTCCTCTTTGGCATTTGTACCAAGGCTTGGATGAAACCCTGCAAGGAACACTCATCCAATCTCAATTGCTGAGATGTTTGGCTAAAACCAACAAGACGAAATGAATAGTTCTGCATGCTTAGGTTCAAAACCATCCCATCAGGGCTACAATAGATCTAGCCTGATTGGCATTTATGTCTCCAAATGGCAGACCAACTGCCAAACTTCAGAAGCTGAAAGACAGATGATCCCGACATCTCCAGCCTGCCTTCTTCAGAGCAGGACTCACCAACAGGTGGGCCTGCACGGGCCACCTCCTTCCAGCTAGGGAGGTCTCCAGTCAGACGCCAGGACTGTGAACACTGACCCTGAACCTGTCTGGGTTGTGCCTTATATGACAAATTCAAGTGATTGCTTGTGTTCCTGTTATCTATTGAGCGTAACTAATCACCCCCAAAATTTAGTGGCTTAAACAGTAATGTTTTACTCTTACAATTTTGAGTAATGTTTTATCTCTTACAATTTTGCAGGTTGGCTGGGCTCACTTGGGTAGTTCTCATTTAGGGTCGCTCAGGAGGTTGCAATCAGATGTTGGCAGGAACTGCAGTCATCCGAAGCCTCTACTAACCTTGATGCCAAAATGGCCCACTCACACGGCCGGCAGTTGGTGCTGGCTGTCAGCTGGGAGCTCAGCTGGGGCTGTCAACTGGAGCACCTACATGTGGCCTCTCCACGCATCTTACAATGTGGGTTCCCAGAGTGAGCATTCGAACAGCTAGAGTCCCCAGAGATCCGGGTGGAAGCTGTGAAGCTGCTTATGATCTAACTCTGGATGTCCCAGAACATCACTTTTGCCACATTTTATTGGTCAAGCAAGTCTCCAAGACCAGTCCCGATTCAAGGGGAGGGTAATTAGACTCTACGTTGGCACGGTCACATCGACAAAGAGCCTGTGGGATGGGAGATATTATTGTAACATCTTTGAAGGATATCACTGGCCACAGCTTTTAACAACATGGAACACTGTGATGAGGATTCCAGTTAGCAAAAGCACTGCCATCCGTCAGTGGTGTGCTGCTGCGTGCCACACCCTAGGAACCCTGCCTAGCCCTGCAAGTCCAGTGTGCACCAACGGGCACGTGTCCAGCACATTCAACATCTAGTTTCTGCCTCCCAGTCTCCTTCCAGGGACTCACATGCCTCCTAGTACTTGACTCCCTGACTGGCCCCGTCTCATCCCCACCCTGACATGCCACATCCACATCAATAGGAATTAACAGCCTCACCATGCTGGGAACACAAGGAGCCACCCACCACTTAGTCAATTGCAAGAGCCAGGATTACAAAAAAAAGTATCATCCTTTTTGTAAATATTCAAAGAAAACTCTTAGGGAGATCGTATTTGTTTTTGATTATTCTGTGAGTTTGCAAGCTGAAGCATTCATGGTTCATAAAGCCCATGTATTTGTTCCAAATGTCAGTGTGTTTCCCCTTCGCAGCAGCAGATGCCGGGCAGGGGAGGGTTGATGGAAGGCCTTCGGCATCTGTGCTAATAGATCATGTGTTACACCTCCTCCCACCTTGGCTCCCCATTTCCCTGCTTTCTTGTTGCTTTGCTGTTGCAGGCATCTGTTGGTGACATCATAGCCTGTTGCCATGAAAACTGATGCTATCACAGACTTCTGACTTCAGGCAAAAACATTTCTTTGTATCGACAATTTCCTGAGAGGACATCAGCATGGATCTTCACACATATGAAGTTCAGTGGGAAACTTACCAGCTTCCTGAATATTCATTGAGATCCACATGACCAACTGCCTCCTGGGAACAGTAGAAAGAATCCCACCCGGGACCTAGAAAAGGCTCTGCTGTTACCTTGACCAAGCTGGGCCTTAGTTTCCCTATCTGTAAAATGGAAATGATAGCGCTTGGCCTTTGGAGTTATTGTGGGAGTGCACGAGGGTTTCCTGTTACAGAGCCTGAGACGAGGCAGGTGCTCAACAGGCCTCCCTTCCCCAAGACCCCTGGAGCCAAAACTGAAAGAGTCTGTGTGGATGTCTCAGCATGAACCCTGGCAGACCTTAGGGTGTGGGGGTGAGAGCTGGGAGTTCTGAGCTACTGGGAGGACCATGATGCCATGGACTCTGCTCCCCCCATGTCTCCTCCCTCTCTTTCTCCCATCTTACTCTGTCTCCACTTTCCACTTCTCCTGGGATCTGTCAGCTGGTTCTGCCCAGAAAGGGCTTCTCTCTGAACCCACTTCCTCCAATAAGGAGGGAGGTGAGTCATTTACTCCAGTTCACACCTTCTCTTGAGTGATTTAATGGTTTTTAAGCAAAAGCAATTACCCGAGAGGCCTCAGGCCCAAGGAAAAGCCAGTGGAGTCTTTAAACTCAGCGTCTGGGCACTCGGAAGGTGCAGGGAATGCGTGAGCTGGGTGGTCCCTAGGGGAGTGGGCGCCTCTGCTTCCCTCTGTGCCAGACCCGAGGCAGGGGTGCAGGTCTTGTCCAATCGCTGCATGGGCCGTCTGGGTTTGTTTATGCCAAGCCTGAACTATAATCTGTTACCCCAACTCCCATGAACCATCTCAGCACTTCCAAGAAGAACACAAATCCTTCTCAGGATTTGAGAAGGTGATTGGAAAAAAATTTGTTAACAGCAAACGTATGCTATTTTAAAACAAAAGAGTCTCTGATGTAATTTAAATCTGCCGTCTTTGCAAAATGAGGCACAATGAAAACACAAAGCATGTTGGTGCAGGATGGTGCACAGAGCAAGGCTCTCTAGGGAAGGCTAGGAGTGGTCTTGCTCACAAATGGTACAGAATTATATTCTACAACTTCAATAACACATTAAATAAGAATCACTGGCACTCCTGAAAAGTGTTTGGGCAATCTCCTAACCTTAGGAAGTAAATCCTTTTGCAGTGGAACGCAAAAAGAATAAATATGCGTTGGTTAGAGCCCCCAACCACCCTGCACACCACATCAGCCTGTACCAGCTCAGCTCACCTGTGGCCAAAGTCTGAGTGGAGCGTGGTTGGCCACGGAGTTGAGAGAGGACAGGGCCCGGGAAGCCTATGCTGGGAGCATGTGTGGCGTTTAACCACATCTGGAAAGCCACTACCATGCTGAGTCACCACTCAAGCACAGCAACACAGGACAGCCCTGGAGCCTCCAGTGTGGCAACACAGCAGGTGGGGACCCAGGAGCCGGGGGCCTAGAGCTGGGTCCTAGGCAGGAGGGCAGTCAGAGGGAAGGGGGGGGGTCTCTGCCAGCTGAGGCCCTCCTTTACAGCCAGACACAGCTCCAACGCTGGAAGTGAAGCAGGACCCACCCCAGCCAGGCAGCAGAGCAGGCAGGGGAGGGGGCTTCTGCAGCAAGCCTGGGCTGGAGAAGGAGGCAATGGAGGCAATGGAAGCGCCCCAGCCAGGGAACGGTGAGAGAAGCTTTGGCTACGGGAACACAAGGGCAAGCTGCGAGGGCAGAGTCTGAGCAGTCTAGAGGAAGTGGGGAGGGTGCAGGCTGGAGACTCGTCTTCCCCAAGCAGAGCCCCACACTATGGCCTTGAGGAGAAGGGGGAGAAGAGGCACAGGGAGCAGGGAATGTCCATTCAACACCCACACCAAGCCATGTCTGTGCCAGGCTTCCAATGTGTGCTATCTCAATTACTCATGCCCAGCGCCCCTGTAAGGGAGTATGATTCACTTCCATTTTACAGAGGAGGAGAGATTGTCCAAGGCCCACACCTACAGAGTGGCCAAGTGGAGACGGAACCCAGTCTTGGAGACCAACAAACAAGTAGCTTTCTTCCTCCTTCATGGGAAAACGGAATTTTGCCATCAGGGAACCGCCCACACACACACACACACACACACACCCGGCCTGCAGGCCTTGTGAAAGGCACCGATGCACAAATAGGAGGCTTCCAGCCCCTGAAGCACAGGGAGCAGGAGAATATGCACCAAACAGAAAACTCCAGTTGATTAGGGAAATGATAAAGGAGAAGTTTGTTTACGCCTACCCAACTTCCATCCCTATGCAAGATTAGAAGTTCACCTCTGCGTACAGCAAAAATCCCACCTGTCAAGCCATTATCCTGTTGGATAACCCACTCCTGCTCAGACGGCCCCCTCTGCTCATAAACTGGCCACTAAGCTTCCCACTGTAGTCTGAAGATCAAATCTGCTCCCACCTCCCACTCCACTTTCTGTTTCCAGACAGGCTGCCCTCAGCCTCTGATCACCACCCCTGCTCACCCTGAAGCACAGCCCTGTCCAGGAGAGGCCCGACGCCCAGACGGCCCTCGGAAGACAATGCGGCTGTCCCAGAGCATGGACAGACCTTGGTGAGGTTGCACATCCAAAGCCTAGGAACTCCGGCCCTCCGCCCTAGCCATCTGCCAGTCAGCCTCTTAAACAGGGTGCCAGGGGCTTTCAACCTCATTATCCAAGAGCTGGCTGTAGTTTTCACTTCCCGTAAGTGAAGAGTCAAAGGAAGGTGGGGCACAGAAAGCGCATTCTACATCCACGGTCCTGCAATCACGTGGGAGTGTGAGATGGTCACCCAAGGGTGTATACTGGTTCCTGGATATGCCTCCCCCGTTCACGTCCTTCCTCTCCACACGTCTCCTAGGGTGGTCAGGGCAGTGAAGGACTCCCCAAGCCTCAGGCGGTCCAGGAAGAGAGTGGGGGGAGGCACCGGGGAAGACACCTGCCTGAGGAGCACAGGCACAGGACCTCAAGAGCTGCCCGTGCACCTGCTGGACGTGGGGGACGCTGCCCCTGCCCGCCAGTACACCTTCCCGCTCTGGGCTGGGGTGTGGCGTGTTGGACCCAATCTCCCTCTATGGGGATGACAACTCAGCCAGGCCTGGGCCAGGGGCTGACACTGTCCACTGGAATCGACACATCTACCACTGTAAGAAGAGCAACTGGTGCTGCCAGAGCACATCCCAGTTCACAAAGCATCTCCCATGCATGGGCTCCGATTTCTACTCAACAGCCTCTTACTGAGGAGCCCACAGGGGAAGAGGTTGGACCCCATCACCCCACCAGACAGGAGATGAAACTGAGCATCGAGGAGCTTAGGTGACCTTCCAAGGTCACCCAGCTGGCAAATGCGAGCTAGCTCTCTGATTCCCACCGCCAGTCTCCTGCACGGCTTCACACCTTCAGCTCCAAGGCCACGGAGGAGGAGCCGGACATCATGGGGCTCCACACACACTCCTCCAGCCTCCGGCGCTGCCCTGGCCCTGCCAGACCATCAGGGGCCTGGGGAGCCAGGTGCTGGGAGCACCAGGGCGCCTGGCCCTTTAGGGGCTGAAGGAGCTGTGCTGACGAGAACGGCAGGTGCTGCTCACATGGATCTGAGAAGAGCAAACATCAGGGCTGCAGTGTCCATTGGCCCTAGGGGCCACAGAGAGGGGAACGGGCAGGCTGAGGCCTTCAAACCTCATTTTAAAACCTTAGTTTTTATTTACAAAACAAGCAGCCAGCTCACAGGCAATAGTTTACAGCTCTGATTTTTTTTTTTTTTTAGATACTGCATTCAAATATTTCCCTTGATTCCTGAGTGTTTGGTGCCCCCTTGTATTTAGCTCCAGGTGGGTGCCTCACTCACCTCACCTCAGCCCCTGTGCTTCCCCTTCCCAGGGAGAGGAAACCCCGGAGAGGGGCTGAGGGGCCCGGGAGGCCCTACTGCCCAAGGGCTGGGACTCCTGGGACTTCTGCCAGGAGGTGTCTGGTCACATTACTGGACATTAGCCAGCACACCAACTTTTCAGAGACTCTCGGAGCACTGGCCCGCCAAGCCTATGGCAGTAAGCAAGACAGAACTACACGCCAGGAACTGCGGACCAGACAAGGCATTGGCAGGCAGAGGAAAGATTTAGAGACCAGTTTTCCTAGAGAAGGTGGCCTGGGGATCTGTTCTAAAGAAAAGAGAGATACAGAATGACAATAATAATGGCTACCAAGGGCTTTAAGCACGTTACCTTCTTTATCTCTCATCACAGTCTTACAAGGTAAGTACCACCATCCCCACACACCAGATGAATAAACTGAGCAATAACTGAGAGATGAAGTAGTTTGTCCCAAGGCAGAGGCGGAATTCAAATCCAGATCTGTGTGACTCCAACACTCTACTAAACTGCATCCCAGGAAAAATTCCAGTTCTGTCTGCCCAGGAGGCAATTCAGGAGCATCTCAGAGGCAAGAGAAGGAAGGGGTGCGGAGGACATGGTGTGCGGCTCCCTCACTTACCTTGGCAGTTCCTTAATCTTTCTGTGTCTCAGTTTGCACACCCCCCCTAAAAATATGCACTGATGAATAAATATGGCACAATAATAACAATTGATGAATCTGAGTGGTGGGCAATGAGTGTTCATTGCACTGTGCTACTGGCTTTTCTGCACTTTTAGAAATATTCGTAATAAGTTGGGGAAAAAGCAAAAATGTCCCCAGGTCAAAACTGATATATGACCCCATCAAAAAAAGTCCCTGCATCAAAATAGTTGAATAAAAATAGCTACATCAAACAGTTGCACCAATCCTCTCACAGTGTTGTGGGAATATAAATTGGTTCAGCCTTTTTGGAGGGCAACTTGCGACATCCATCAAACTTTAAACAAAGCATACCATTTTCTCATTATTTTAAAATAATAGCAATCACACAGGAAAGTTGCATGAATAAAACAGAGAACTTCCATATACCTTTTACCCTGATTCACCAATTTTTAACATTTTGCTACACTTGCTTTTTCATTCTCTCTCTCCCTCCCCACATGTATTTTATAGTATAATTGATATAATATATCATAGTATTACACGATATACATTTTGATTATATATATTCATTATATTATGTACCCATATTTATTAATTTTCCTCTGTGAAACTTCTGAGTACACTACATACATCATGGCCTTTTACTCCTTAGTTCCTCAGTATTTATTTCCTAAGAACAAGAATATTCTCTTATTTGACCACAATGCAGTTATCAAATTTGGAAATTTTAACATTTTGTTATAATACTTTAATCTAAGGACACCCTCTCCCTGAATTTTGGAAGTCCATACTCCAATTCTGTCAATTGCTTAAATAATGTCCTTTAGAGAAATTTTTTTTCTAGTATAGGATCTAGTAAAGGATCATGAGCTATAATTACTTATCATGTCTTTTTAGTCTTCTTTAATCTGAAAGAGCTCCTTTTTAAAAAAAAAAAATGCTGAAAAATAAGTTTGTTAAATTATTTAAAGAGGCTGCATCCCTGACTCAGAAGTTTAGAGCCCGGGACTCTTGATGCAGACAGATCTGAATTCAGTGATTGGGGGGTGAGGCCTGAGAGTCTGCATTTCTAACAAGCTCCCCTGGGAAGCCCAAGCCCTGGTTCACAGACCACACAGTGAGTGGTGAGACCAAAGAAGTCTGTGGAAAGCTGGTCCAGATTACTGCACCATGCACCTTACTTTCCTCTGGGTGAAGTTTTGTGGGCAATGGCAACCGGACCAGGGACTCAGGACGCAGCAAGGATACTGAGCCTTCCTGCACAGGAACACCTCCTGGGCCTTCTGGAGCCAGAAGTCCAAGACAGAGAGACAGAAGTCCCTGAAGCAAGCTTTTCTACCGGTTCACTATCCCAGAAAATTTTGACCTAGGGCAGGTTTATCTTATCTCCACAACTAGCTCTTCAGGGTTCCTGTGCTACTGTTGCTCTTGTTTGACACAAGGCCCTGGTTTTATTGCCATGGTGGCATAAGCATCGGCCCCTCCCTGAGTGATCTCGGGCTGTGTGATAGGGATCCAGTCCCTCCATCCATCATTTAACAACTGGCTGCTCTGTGCCAGGCCTGGGCTGGGCTCTGGGGGCTCTCAAGGCATCTCAGGCAGTGGGAATGCCTGCCCTTCCCAGAGCCAGAAGCAATGCAGCCTCAGCCACATCTCTGCTTGTGAGCACAAGAGGTGCTTATGAGAAGTGATGGGAGCCCAGCTGAGCACACCAGTCCTTGATGACACCACTGCAGGCCTCCGCATCCTTGTCATGTGTCACCTCCCCCATGATTACTGTGATCACTGAGCATCATGATGCAAATAACAGCAAACATGGCTGAAGCACCTACACCATCCCCAGTGTTAGAAAGCCTATGGAATCCCGAGCCCGTCATCTAAAGCTCAGAAACGAGCCAAAGGTGTTCTCTGGGGCTTGAATGCAACACAACCAGAGAGGCTGGAAACCTCTTGGGAGTCGGAGCAGCTGGGAGAAAGGTTGAGCAGCCTGTGGCACTCAGCACTCTGTCAGATAGGCTTGAGCTTGCTTCCTGTGCACGATTTCAGACCTCCCTTCACAGAGCATCCTGTGCAGAGGAATCAAATCTTTCTCCATGAAAAGAAAGTCCCAAACAAACAAACAAAAAAAATACTTATAATAAGAACACTCTGGAGAGGCAAGACCCTTGGACATTTCTAGCTGATCTCTGCTGCCACCACCAGGGAGGTACAGCGGCCCCTGCAATGCTGGGTAGGGGTAGAGGCACACCCTTCCTTCATCCCAGGAGTATAATGGCAATGAGGTGGGAACTGCAGGTGACATGTAGGAAATAAACACAAAGTAACCCCACCCCAGGTTATCTGAATATGGCTTCCTGCTGATGGTCACAGACTCCCATGACAATGCCCACTCTCCAAGGCCCTGGTCCCTGTCTGGGGATCCACTTCTTCCCTGATAACTGACAACCATCTTTGTCAAGAAGATCACGGTCCACCCCTACTCCATGTCCAGGAATAAGACCCAGCAGAGTCCAGTTATGGTCTTCTTGGCACAACAGGGCAAACCAAACTGTCTGGCAGTAGTGGGAGTAGGGTCACTCTGTTGCCTCCAAACAACCACATTGAAAATGGACCCAGAACAGACAACCCAACAAAAAAAATTGGACAAAATATCTGAATATCCATTTCATCAAAGAATATATATGAATGGCTAAGAAACACAAGAAAAGCACATCATTAATCATTAGGAAAATCAAATAAAAACCAATGATGAGATGCCATTGTACATCCACCAGAATGGCTAAAATTTAAAAGACTCATAATGCAAACTGTTGTTGAAAATGTGGAGCAACTGGGAGTCTCCTACATTGCTGGTGGAAATGCAAGATGGCACAGCCACTTTGGAAAACCGACTGGTAGTCTCTTGTCAAGTTCAACTTACACTTAGCATGTTATCCAGCATTTCCACTTTTAGGTATTTATACAAGCAAAATCAACTCTTATTTTTCATTTTGTGTCCACATATGCCTCATAAAGACACATAACTCAGATGTTCACAGTAGCTTTATTCATAAAAGTCAAAAACTAGAAGCTATAAGTAAATATCTATCAAATCTTGAATGGATACACTGATTATGACACAGTTATGAAATGGAATACTACTCAGCAATAACAAGGAAGGAAGTATTGACACGTGCAACAACACGAGTGAATCTCAAATACATGCTAAGTGAAAGAAGCCAAACAAAAAGTACTACGTACTATATGATTCCATTTATATGAGCTTCTAGAAAGCTAAAACAATAGAATCAGAAATCAGATCAGTGGTTGCCAGAGGCCAGGGGTGAAGGCAGGAGAATGAAAGCAAAGGGACGGGACGTTGGGGTGCTGAGAAAGTTCCATGTCATATTTGTGTGGTGGCTACATGACCACCTCCATTTGTAAAGTCTCATGGAATGGTAGATTTAAAACTTTATCCTATGTAAATTATACCTCCAGAAGGATTATTTTTTTCTACAAATGGACCCAGGCTCAGGAAACTATTTTCATATCCTTTGAGGTCAGGGCTGGCATTCAGCAAGTACCTGCTTGGCATAGCCATCCTTGTCAAAATACTGACATGTCTCCACATCACCCCTGCCTGTGGCTTCTGAGCTAGCCCTGTGCCCCAGCCCTTCTCTGGGCCCCCTCCCTGGGGCCCGGCAACAATAGGGTCAGCAGGGGCCCTCTGGACCAGCAGGGGTGGACATCATTCCTGACTGTTGGGGGCCACACTGGGTAAAAGTGATACGGGGAAACAGAGCTGAGCTGAGCTCTAACTCAGCTGAGGGACGACTAAATCCCTGCCAGGCCTATTTTGTTTAGATCATGCATTCTCAAGCTGATTCTTGGGGAGAAGGCAGAGTAAAAAATCTTAGATTTTATAGTGGCCTGTGCCCCACCAAAGGGCCTCAGGACATGAACAGATGTGCAGGATATCTGTGGTAGTAACATTTCACAGGGTATGGAGCAGTCGGGGAAAAAATGTCTAAAAAAGGCTCCTTAGAGGGGCAACGATGAGAATAAGGTTGAGAAACGCTGGTTTAAAGGCAAGAACTCCATGATGGTGAGAACCGGGACACCACAGCCCCAGCCCCCAGGGCTGTTCCCACCTGGGAGGTTTGCATACTCGGTGGGTCACTGTCATCGGCATGATTTGGTGGGAAGTGGGAGACTAGCTGGGAATGTGGGAAGGAGCGAGCAGCCACACATGCCCTTGTGGCCTTCTTTACAGGACACCCCTCATGGGAAAGCCAGTCACTCACTCTCCCTCCTATGAAAGCCTTTAAACCTACTCAGCTCAGCACTCCTGAGGATCCTGGGGTGCCAGCACCTTGCTAAGCCTAGACTCTGTGTGTGTGTGTGTGTGTGTGTTTACACACACACACACACACACACACACACACACACACAAACCAAGACCGCACACTCAGGTCTACCAAGGAGACAAGCAGAAACCAGGGACTTCTACCCTTTCCTCCCAAGCATCCATCTTTCCTTTCTGCTCCTGTCTGGAGGCCACGATGGCAAAACCGCACATGGTACATGTGTAGTTTCCAGCTGGGCTTAAGTAATGAAGACAACTTCCAAATAAGAAGAAAGTAAGCACTGTGGCTGAGTCCCCTGCGTTGTCAAGCTCAGCCGAACCACAGCCTCCCTGGGAACGCTTGCTTTGTGCGCTGATGCATTATGACAATACTATAATTGTTCTTTCAGTCTTTCCCAGATATTTAATAACAATGTGAAGTGGGAGTCGCAAAGGTCAGTCCCACTGTAGAATGAGTATCAGTCTTATTGTCCTTTTCTGAATAGCATCTTCCATTTGCCAGGCTGTTCCGTGCCAGCGAGCCCTGGTGGTGGAGGCCTGGTGCTGTTACAGAAATGCACCACCTACTCAGGGCACAGGATTCTAATTTGCTAAATGGTCCAGTGCCACTGTCTGTCTACATCATCTGCATAAATACACACTCAGGCTCACACACAGACACACACACGCTCTGCCTGTGCTGCCCATGCATTCAAGCCATGAGTGGAAAGAATATTATTAGCTGCCAAGACCAGAGAAACTAGGTGCTCTACATATTTGGCACATTCATTTGGGCAATTACTCTCATGCTCTGGTTAAGTGAGAAGTGGAATTTCCTAGGACCTCACATGAATAGAGTCACATAGCTATGTTAAAAACTTTCTTTAAATTTATTCTGAAAGCTCACAACAATTGGCAAATGGGAATCACTCTCAGCAGGATGCAGCCTCTGAAAGTGGAGCAAGGACAGGCAGCAGCAGTGCCCTGAGCTCTCCTCTCTCCTTGGCGTGCTCCGGCTGCCCACCTGACCACAGTAGTCATTTCACCTCTGTGAGTCTCAGCTGCCAGATCTGTAAAATGGACCTAATGCACTGCCTGTCTGAGGACTGGACTCTCTTCCAACACCGAGATCTGTGATTCTCATTCTGAAGACATGTATCAGACAGCAGCTTTCAGGAACCAATGGATTATCTGGGTATTTCAGTGCAAGAATTGCTTAGAAGTCTGCATGCTCAGATAAGGCCAGGAGTAATGGCATTATAATTCAGACCCCGTGTGATGCTGTTAGTAAATGTGCTTCATGTCTGGGCAGGGCTCCGTTTGGTAACTCGGGCACCATAAAAGAGGGCGATGTAGCCCTGGCAGTCTGTGTCAGTGAGCAGCTTTGTACCTAATCCTGAGGGCATGATAGTTGCTAAGGAACCATTGAGATGCAAATGAATTGGCAAATACTTGGCAGCAAGATATCAGAAAAGGGTGGGGAGGGGATGCTCTGAACAAGTTAGTCAGGTGAGTGAAGGGAAAATTACTTTCTCCTGATTGGGAAAAGAAAACCAAGGGTTTTCATGCAGAGCAGCAGCATTGTGCTACTGTGTAAAAAGAAAAAAAACACTGTTCTTTTTCTGCTTGGCTGGGAGTAGAGGAAAGTTGGAGCCAAGAGCAGGGAACTTGGAAGGGCAAATGGATCTTTCCTGATGAACTCTAAACATATTTTAAATGTCTCTTTCTTGAGTGAGAAAGAGACATCTAAGGTATGAAGAGAGTAGTATGCAAAGAACTTTGAAGATCTGCTATCTCATACAAGGAGAGGTTTCCCTCAAACCTAGAGGTAAAACGTACATAGAAAACTGTGAATAAATATTCTACTGATGCAACATGGACATTTCAGGGGAGACTAAGACATGACTGATAATGTGAAAAAGAGGGGAAATAAGGCACCTCATTGTACCCATGAGTTTGCATTTCTTTCATTCTTGCTCTCTAATAGGTACCTAATTTAGATGCAATAGTTAAGTTCAGATGCTCCGGTATCTACGTTGGAACCCTGAGGGTTACAGTAAGAAGGTATGGCTCGTCACCTATTGCTTTTTTATCTTGCCCGAAAATGGGAACCCTCTTCCATCAGAATCTAGTTGAGACACCCTAGTCTAAAAATCACTTTGCCTTTAGCCAAATGACACTGCCGTCTGCCTATTCATCACTTTGAGTGTGATCAGGATGCTCAGGAATATACTTCCTAGCTGTCTCCAGACCTCACTTCCAGGGTTTTTAACTGTCCCATCACCTTCAGTTTCCATTTTCCCCAGCTTTTCATTCCAGGACCATCATAGCCACAGCCACCTCCTCTGCCCTCCAGAGTTCAGGTTCTTTCCTGTACTACACACACCATTTCTCTCACGATGGTCCATAAACCAGCCACCCTAGGGAGATGGAATGGGTGTGGCAAACTCTTGCCTGCCCAGCACCCATTCCTGCTTCTCCTGGACAAGCACCCTGACATTTCTGTGACCAGCCCTCACCCATCTCAGGCCAGGCAGCTAGGTGGGCCTGAGCTGCCCTTGCCCCCCAGCTGTGGGGATCCGTAGTCACATGACCCAAGCCTGGCCATGAGTGCATGGCATCATCCTGGTGACAGTCTGGTTCACAGAGAGCCTCAGGACCTAAGGGAAGCCAAGGAAACAAAACTTTCAGGGCTTTTTCTGGACTACGGGGAGTGAGAATTTATCATTCTCCTGAAGTTTGAAGAGGATAAGAGTCTGAGACTGCCAGCAGCCACACGACCATCTCGTGGGAGAGCCTGCCTGAGGATGACGTCAGCACCCTCTGGCAGGCTCAATGGCCCTGCTGATTATTCTCCATTTGTCCCTGTAGATCTGTTCTCCACCTTTTTTTCCCCCCTTTTCTGTTCCCCAGGAGACCGACCCCTATGAACTGCACTCAACCAGACTTTCATGCCCTGTGCTTTCTTGTTGAGTTCATCCAACAGGAGGTGCTGGCAGGAGATGAGTAAGTGGAGGACAGAGTTCAGGGAATACAACCCCTCCTCCCCCTCCCCATTCATGATTTGGGCAGCCTCTGCGCCCTATGTCCAGCTGCTGTCGGGGAGCCCCTCTCTCATGCTCTGGCTCATGCCACGTCCTGAGAGCCCTGAGGACCATTGGAGTTTCCCACCGTTGTCCCTCACTGGGTGTATCCCTCTCGTTATTGGTTCCTTAATCCTGTTCATACCTCTGTAAAGAGTCTCTTCATTAAACGCTCCTCAATTAAC
Organism: Lemur catta; assembly: GCF_020740605.2. NCBI lineage: Eukaryota > Metazoa > Chordata > Mammalia > Primates > Lemuridae > Lemur > Lemur catta. Next base: position 167,816,945 of record NC_059128.1, on the reverse strand, counting down.
CCTTTGAGAGTGCTGTCTATTTTCTGCCAGGACCTTGGCTGATACAGACATAGAGGTAAGGAATGATAAAAGGGAGACTGAGTCCTGAGACAGCATTGGAGCCCCAGATATAATCATAACTTAAGTCCCAAACTGTCTAGCAATGACAAGTGTCAGTAACCACCACCTACTCTTTGCCTTCCTCTAGCTTGAGTTGAACATCTGTCACTATAATCAAAAGATATTGCTAATAACATAGGCAAAGCCCCTCCCCTGAGGGAGAGCCCTGGATGTCCACCTGCATGACACAGGGAGTCACAACAGCTATCAGTCTCGGTTTCTCATTCCTACCCACTCCCATCTCTCTGGCAACATTCCACCCATGCTCCAAGGAGTCTCTCTCTCTCTCTCTCTCTCTCTCTCTCTCTCATACGCAGACGCACTCCTTCCCCAAACCCTTCCCACTGGAAGCATGACCCTCTCATGTGGTTTCTCCTAGCAGCTGATGTGTACCCACAAATATCAGAATCCATCATACGTCCTATTACAGCTTGTTGTCTGTGTGGCTCTGTCCCCCCACCAGTCTATTAATCAGTGAGCTCCCTGAAGGGAAGGCTGTGTCCTCTTTATCTTCCTGTTTTCAGTTTCCAGCACAATGTTTCTCATGTAGATGCTCAGTAAATGTGTTCTGAGTGAGTACTCATGAAACTGGTGGCTCCTAGGCAATGCTGACAGTTCTGTCTCTCCACTCCCACGCCCCATTTGTCTCTTGTCGAACAGGGGGGCTCTCCAGCCTGCAAGTGGCTCAGCCCTCACTTGGACCCCCCAGGGATGGGGCTGCATCCATCTTGGTTCAGCCAGACTGGAAAAAAATTTTGTATTCAAGCCAAAATCTATCTCCCACGCAGGGTAAACCTAAGTCTGCTTGCTAAGAGTACCCTTCAAGTATTCACAGATGCAGAGAGGCCCTCCCCTCATTTCAAGTTGCTCAAGTTTGCACCCATCACTGTCAATCATGTCACTGTTCACTCCCTTTATAGCTCTTCCCTGAAATTACATTATACCACTTTTGTCTTCTTAACGACTCTCTGTCCTCTTAGTAGGGTGTATGCTCTCCAGGGCTGGAGCATACCTGTTTTGTGCACACTGCCAGGTGCATAGTAGGAGATTAAGAGATATTTGTGGAATGTTGAATGAATAAGCTACCATATCTTCTTCCCCTCCCCAGCCTTCCCTTAAGTCCCTTTCTAGTTTTCTATAAACTATTTTTCTTCTACTATTTCTCCCAGAATATTTTGGTTATCAGCTAGCTGCATAACAGACCAACCCAAAACTTAGTGGTTTTTCACAATGACAACATTTATTTTGTTCATAAATCTGCAATTTGGACAGGGCTCAGTAAGGAAAGCTTGTCTCACCCCAGTCAGAGTGAGCAGGGGTGGCTTGAAGGATGGGGCTGCAACCACCTAAAGACTCGCTCACTCATGCCGGGCATTTGATGCTGGCTGTGGGACGGAATTTGAGCTGGGGCTGTGGCTAGAACATCTACATGGCCTCTCCATGTTACCTGGGTTTCCTTACAACATGGTAGCTGGGTCACAAGGACAAGCATCACTGGAGAGAGAAAGCTAGGTGGGAGCTTGTCATCTTCTATGGCCTCACCTTCAAAGTCATGCAGAATTGCTTCTATTATGTTCCCTTCATTACAGTGAGTCATGAGGTCACCCCCTATTCAAGGGGAGAGGGATTAGCTCCATATTTGGATTGAAAAAGGATCAAAAAACTTGCAGACATGTTTTAAACGACTACATAGGACACGATCTCAGGTTTTTAATTGCTCCTCATATCTTTTCTTTGCTATTATTCACTACGTCAGCACACACTTATCAGCACCTCCTATGTGCCATGTGCTGGGGATGCCACGGCAATCAGGACAGAGCTCACCTTTCAGGGGCTCCCAGAGCCATGAGCTACCTACAGAACAGTGTGGACTGTGCTCCCACACAGGGAGGCAGACACGGCTGTGGGAGGGGGTGCCCAGAAGGCCACCTAACCCTGCCTGGGGCAGGAGAGGAAGGCTTCCAAGAGGAAGTATCCATTGTGGTGAATTCTGAAGAATAATTTAGAGTTAGCCACGAAAAGTACAGTGATAAATGCAATGCAAGCAGAGCAAGCAGGTGCAGACCCAGAAGCACACGGGGTAGAAGGGTCAGGTTGGCCTCTGCAAGGATGAAGGAAAAGGGATGCCCAGAACATGTGCAGCTGTGCAGACGTGTGCCTGCGGGCATGTGCGCATACACCTGGGCCTGCGTGGAGCTGAGGAAGGAGGTGCCACTGGACAGGAAGGCAGGAGGAAAGGAGGAGCAAGATGATGAAGGGAATTGCATAGGTCCCAAAGGCCTAGGGAGCTAGCAAGGGATTCACACATGTGATGGTCAGATAAAACCAAATACTAAGCCATGGTCTGACAACCAAGATATATTCTGACCAGTGCCCACCACAGGCCCCTAGGCACCTGCCCCAAACACGGTGGATTTTCTGATGATACTGACACCGTTACTTGTCCCAAAGCTTACAGGCTATGTCTGTGAGCTACCAATACCCCAGATCATTTGGATGCCTTGTCAAAGGAGCTGACAGCACCCCCAGACGGGCTTCCAGTCCAGGGAACAGGGCCCTCAGGAGCAGACAGCCCAGGAGGAGCCAGCACAGACACATCAAGAGCAGGAGCTCGTGTGAAACCACCTGGAATGAGGCCCCTTCCCTAGCCCCCTCATCCCAGCTCACCTCCCAGCTCCAGCCTCGGTGTCAATGAGAAAGCCAAGAGCAAAGGTCCTATGTTGATGTGCTAGAAAAATAGCAAGAGGAAAACAACAGAACAATTAACTGCAGGGCCCGGCTGCCTTTCACAGATAAGGCATTCTCTCCGCTGCCACTGTCAATGAAGCCACCTGCAATTATTCCCCGTCCTCCTGCTCGGTCCTTTCCATAGTTACAGCCCCCAGGGGGACTGGCCACTGTCCAGTGAGACTAGGATGCTGAGGGGTTTCTCTCCTCCCATCTCCCCCGTGTTCTTCCACACTCAACGCTTATGCTGAATCCCAGCGTCCTCCTCTGATGTCATGAAGTCTGCACCTGGCCAGATGGACGAGAGCAGCCAGAGCTCAAGGAACAACCAGGCCCCAGGCCCGAGGCAGGCAGGGCAGGGTCCACAGGGAAGAAGCCAGAGAGGTGCCCAGGATGAAGACCAGCAGCTGGGCCTTCCTCCGGAAGGTGGGCCTGTGCAGGGAGCTCCAGGAGACCTGCACTAGGCCCTCCTCCCCTCACACCCACCAAGAGCCAGGCACAGATGCCAAACTGCAACCATCTAAGCAACACAGCTCATCAAAGACAAGAGAGCCAGATGGACATGCAGCAAAAAGAAAACCAATAATGGTCACAATGGGGGTCTGACTAGCGGGGGCACATGGAGGAGGCAATGCGCAAACAGGAAAATGCAAACCGGGAAGGAAAAACGTTTTCCTCCAGCTGCGGACACAGGTGGGACAGCTCCAGGGAGCGAGAAGAGAGCCTGGCCTTAGGGCCCAAGCGTGGACACCAGAGCAGGACTGCCTGGTACCTTTGGTAGCACCTGGCAGTACAAGGATTAACCAGCTCACGGTTAATAAATGCTCCCTGATTTAGTCCACAAATAAACAGTGTTCAGTGGAAAAGGTGCAGAACTGGTAGGCAGAGGCCTGGGGAGTTTGACAAACTTTGGTTTGAATCTTAGGTTTTGAGCCAATTCACCTTTCAGCTTTCACCTTTCAGCTTCCTCATCTGCAAAATAGGAGAAAGAATGCTTAGATACTAAGGGTGTGGGGACCAATACATATAAAGGGTCCAGCACATGGCAAATGCTAAATGAGTCGGTGGGAGCATAGTCTAGTGCTGGCTCTAGTGTTGCCAGGCTGCAGGATTCCTGAAAAGTCTCTTCCCTTCCCTAAAACTTGTCTCCAGTTCTGCTTCCAACCTGGCAAGACTGCAGACAAGACTGACCCCTCACCAGCTCTCTCAAGCTTAACCGAGTCAGTCCCAGGAACCTTGGAAACTAGTGCCAAGCTACAGCCTTGGGGCCCTGCACCCCTTGCCTGCCCCCTCCTCTCCTGGCCGCCTGCCTCTGCCAGTTTCTCTGCTCATTATCACCTTTACCAGGGGATGGAGAAGCAGAGCAAGGAGGTTAAATCCAAATCAGTCATTTTGTCACTTGCTGCCAGGAGGTGGGAGGGGAGAGATGAGAGAGGCAGGACCTCAGGTGCAATCTGTGGGCAGAAATCAGTCCTTGTAATTCTCAGAAAAATCTCTATGCTCCCAGGTGGGCCCAGCTCTCCTACAGAGAACTCTGGGGGAATCTTCTGCAGTGGCCTCCTTAAGCAGCTGCTAAGTGTATAGTCTATGGGTGCTGAGATCTCATCTGACCTGGAGGAACACCTGTACTGGGGAGAGGGGGAAACAGGGCCTTCTCCTTTATCACCTTTTTTTCCCTCTCACAAGTAGATAATCCTGGAGCCTGAGTCACCGGCAGGGTTATTACAGTGTAGGAAAGGGCCCCAGAATTCCCTATCTGGGCTTCTCCCACAGAGCTAACACTGCACGCTTGCTGGAGTGTGAGTGAGCAGGTGAATGAGATGCTTTTCCTGTCTGAAACCCTGGCAGCACGAGACATACCCATTTGCTAGGCTGTGGAAATGAAACTTTCTCCTTCACCAAGTTAGCAGCAAACTTATAAGCCAGTTGCTCTGAGAGGCACCCGGCAGATAATTCTACCTGGTACCAGTGGGAGGTCCTTAGGACAGGGTCTCGCTCATCAGGAAACCAGGCTGAGACCCTTCCTGATGCTGGCCACGCTCACCCTCGCTGATCTCTGATGCTTGAAAATCGGGTCATAAGCTGCCTCCTGCACAACCCCACCAGCCTGTGAGGACCCATGCCCCACCCACAATTTGCCAGGGTCACCATGCCCCAGACTGGACTTTACCCCCTGCCTGCTTCCACCACTGCTTCTACCCTGGGGTGTGGCCTCCCCCTCCAGCCCCTGCTACTCTGTCCACCATAATGCCCTTCCTCCAGTCTGGTTCAACTAGGAGAGGCCTGAGGCACAGGGAGGAAGAGAGCTAACCTGCACCCGGTTGCTGCCTGTACCTTGAATCGGATGGCAAGTGGTTTTCCACTAGCAAAGAAGAACCAATCCACTGCTTTCCAGACCTCCCTGGAAAGTGTGTTCCCATCTTTCTAACCCCCAGAGGTATGGTCAACAGAAGCCAGTAAGGTGCTCTAAGACGTCAGGCATCAGGGATCTCTGATGGAGCAAGTTGCCTTGACCCGGCCACTCAAAGCCTCCCTCTAAGCCCAGTCAAACTCTCTGACCCAAGGGCCCTGCCTATAGCTGCTACTTGAAATGGAATCTGCAGAAGAAGCTGAGGAATTTCTCATGCAAAATTTTGCTTTTAAATATGAAATCTCTCCCAAGGTGTTACTTTATTATTATAGTAATTTCCTCTGAAGGGCAGACATCCAATGCTCTGTTTCTCCACCATCTTTGGAGACATGGGAATCTAATGGAGATATTCAAGTTGTTTTAAGTGGCTAGTGCAGAAGAGGGGGACATAAAGGGAGCTCTTCCAAGGAATGCAGACTCCAGATATTCAAGTGCAAGGATGTAGTCCAGACAGTCAGGTGGGGACAGGTAAGGCATCGGGTACCCAGGCCCATCTCCTTTGGTGACCCTAGTCTGCTGATCATTTCTCCTTTGGGAGGGCTGTCCAGGGCAGGAAGAGGAGCAAAGATGCCAGTTCTGCCGGATTCCTTATCAGAAACTGTGCTGCAGTACAGGTCTCCAGCCCCGTGTCTATGTGTGGAGGGTGGGAGGTAGGAGGAAGGGGCAGGTAGGGAGCTACAGGAAAACCAAAGCCTGAACTAAAGTTTTGAGATTATCCAAACATTTCTCCCATGACCAGAAACCTGAAGTCCCCAGTAGTCAATGGAGTACCCAACGGCCAGTGACAGAGTCGGCATCAGAGCTCTTCCCACCCCAGGGTTCCAGCTGATATGAATCTTCCTTCATGCAAATGTGGAGCACTGTGGCGTGGTTAAGAACACAGACTACAGAATCTGACTGCCTGGATTCAAATCCAGGCTTGGCCACTCACTAGCTATGTACCTCAGTCTTCTCATCTGAAAAATGGGAGAGGGGTTGATAATAATAATACCTACCTGATAGGCTGTTGTAAGGACGAAGTAAACTATTTTATGTAAAGCACCTAGAACAACACACCTGTTAAGTGTCAGATACCATCAGCAGTTTTCAAATATACTGGTGCCAGGCTGTCTACATCTGAACCATCAGGGCCCCTTGTTAAAATTGCAGATGCCCAGGCCATTCTGACTCGGTCCGTGCATAGTGGGGCAGGACCCATCAGGATTTCTGACTGCAGTCTGGTCTAGAACCATTCCCCTGGGCAGTGCTTCCAGGAAGCACCTACTTCAGGATCTTCTGGGGGGGGGGGGGACAGTAAAAATGCAGATGTTCAGGATCCATTCAGTTTTGCTGAATTTTTAGGGTTAGGACCTAAAATTGCCCAGGTGACATATAGGCTGCCTGAAGTCTGAGAATCACTGTCTGAGATGATAGTCTCCTCTTTGGACTTTCAAACTTGCCTCTACCTTTTGCTCGTGCTGGAAATACACTGTGCTCCTAAATCTTAGCAATACTAAGAACGTTTAGGGATTACCTAAAAATGTTTTTTAAAGTTGGTAATATAAATGTATCTTTGATTTTAACAGCATCTTTCTTTTTAATCTAATACAGAGTATGTCCTCATATCAGATGTTATGTGTCCCAACTCCTAAGGTTGGAACAGGTGGGCATCATAACCCACTGGAATGGAGGAAAACACTGTGGCTGCGTGGACTGGGTGATTTCCCAAGCGACAGAGCTGGGAGAGGAAAAGCCAGGTGGAGTACTCTGGCTTCAAGATTCTGCTCTCTATCTCCACCCCAGGTTGATTCCAGCCCGAACCTCATGGCCAGACCCATTCCTGACCTGACAACTCCTTCCATTGTCCCAAGATCACCAAAATCATTCAATCAATGAGAGAACAGGCAGTTGCCAGTAAATGGGTCCACAGGCTAGATCCAGAGGGGGTTATTCTTCTGTCCCTTCTTCTCCAGCCCAATTTGCTTTATCAAAGATTTCTTCTTGATGGGTAAAATTAAATTGGGGCCATACTGTGCCTCTGATTCGTGGGATTTTCTTAAGGTATATCTTGGTAATAATGACTCATCCTTGTGAGGGGACAGGGCAGGGGCTCAGATTGAGTCTGGGTCTGCACATGTCAACAAAAGGCAGGAGGGGCTGGGGCAGGATCTCATGTGGCCTGGTTGTCCCTCCCCATGCTTGAGGGCATCACCAGCTGCTGGTAGCTCTGCTCCACCAACCCAGAAGGTTTGAGCTGGGGCTGAGCCCAGACTTCTGCAGTTGTTGACATTGTCAAGACTTTTCCCAAGCAATTGCCTGGAGCTGCATTGCCCTATGTCACCAGCATTCCACTTGTGGCTTGAGGAGGTCCCTCCACAAACACTGAGTAATAAGCAATCTTTCCACAACACACAGAAAATAAAATCAGCTAATAGATGAATTTACTTTCCTTTCTTGGACATTTTAAAAAATCTTTGGCTGCTGCTATTGCTTTGTAAGCTCAAGCATGCTCATGGACACCCAAAACAGATGAACACATAGTAAACAAATATTAACAGAAAATGCAGAAGCAGATAATCACTGTCCAACCTGGTGGCCTGTTGTAGACACATAGGCTTAGGTTGTAGTTTTCCACCACGAACCTGTAATGGAAACTTAACTGAATCCAAAATGTGTACAATGAAATTCAGTGCCCTAACATTTCAAGGTGGGCCATGCCACAAAGGGGCACAGTAACTCAGCAGTGTACTCATGCATCAGCAATGCCTACCAAGAACCCACCACCTGTCAAGCCCTGAGAAATCTACCACCCAAATACGTGTGGACATTCAAGGGTGCCAAGCCCAGGACTTCACTCTAAGTTACACCAAAGAACTGGTCTTCTGGGAGTGTTCTAGTCAGCCAGTGTCCCACACACTGAGGCCACCTGCAGGTGCATGGCCATTCCCTGGACACAGTGGGTGGGACTGGCAGAATGCTGCCAGAGTTAGCAATTCCAGGTTGCTGCCTTCCAGAAGGGCCAACATGCTTAGTCCAGGTATGCCCCACTCTGAGGATGGGTGTCTGCTGCAAACCCAACATGTCCCTGCCACTGTGGAAGCAACCTCAGGACAAGCCCAGGTTTCCAGGTCCTATCCCAAAAGGCACAAGCCAAGGGGCAGCTCAGAGAATGCAAGTGGTTACCTTCACCCCACAGACACCAACAACCCATTCTTAACAAGCTCCCAGAGCCAGTAAGAAAAGGTACTGGCTTGAAGAAGCAGTAGTTTGTTGGGGGCTGAGGAAAGAGGCCTGGCTTTGTGTCCAGAGGGCCAGGGGATGTCAGCATCCCTGCTCCATGGGCTCCCTTGCTTCCTTCTGAAAACAGACTTTAGAAGCCCCAGACAGCCTTTCCCTGTAGTGATATCTCTCTCCTCACAGAGCAGAACCAGCTGGAAGTGGGGAAGGGTGGGTGAGAAGGAGGGAAGGGAAGCTCTCTTTCAGTCCTGGTTTCCCATACCCTAAGCCAGGTGGCTTTCTACCTGATGATATGTCAGTTAGAGCCCCCTCCCCTCCTCCGCCCTCTGGCCAACAACCAGACCCTGCCCTCCTTCCTTCCACCCAGGAAGAGGGCTCCTAGGTTCTGCCCTCCTTCTTTCTACTTGGAAAGGGGGCTCCTAGGCCCTGTGTCCCTCTGGCCCCATCTCCCCACCTGGCCCGTGACTGCCCCGTCCCTTAGTCCCTGCTCTGGCCTGTGCTGAGGACTTGCATGGTCCCGGAGCTGCTCGCCCTGGATTGGCAAAGCCCAGCTGCAATTCCCCCAGAGACTTGGGGAGCAGCGGGGAGCAGGCAGACACACAAGTGGCTGAAACAAGCAATGAGAGGCGCCCCCTGGCCACTGCCGACTTTGGAGGGATCTGCTGTCTGTTGTAGGCAGCTCATTGATCCACTTTTCTGATAATTATTCCTCACTCATCACAAAGCAAATGATGCTGGCCCCGGCCCAGCCAAGCAGGCGGGAAGGCGCCCCGTGTGTGGAGAGTAGAAAATGAACCTTCCTGTGTTCATTCTAGGAGAGGAAGGAGTGAATGGTGTGTACTATCCCTGCGCACTGAGCAGGGACGAAGGGGCTGCTTTAATATTCTGCTGAATGTGGTGTTTCTTTTAACCCTTGCTGGAGAGATTGTGAGCTCACAGAGTCAGACTCCTTCCTGCCAGGCCTCTGGCAAAGTTTCCCCACCTGGACCGGAAGAAGCCACAGCTCCAAGGAGGGTGGCTTGAGAAAACCTGGTGCCAGGGCCCTGTACATCAGGCTAGGTGCCGGCACAATGGTCCCCCGCAGCCAGTGCTGGCCAAGCAGACAGGGAGCTCTGGCTAGCCAAGAAGAGGGGTCTAGGAGGAAACCCACGACGTCCTGACGCCTCATGTTCTCCCACACATATACTCTCCAAACTAGTTCGCCTGTTTGCATGGGGACCCAAGGCCCACTGATGGGAACTCAATGCCAAGACCAGCCTTCGCAAATTGAGCACCCAAGTGCTCTCCGAGACCCAGCCACTGACTCTCTGGAGGTGCAAAGAGCAGCCGGCAGACCCTGCCTCAGACCGGCACGAACTCCCCGGCGCTATGAAGTCCAGTCTCCAATTGCCCTTTACGAATGCTCTCACCTGGGCTTTTCTTGCCAGGTTTTTGGGTGTATATGCCCTTGAATTTCCTATTTCAACTGCTCCCGCACGTGTCTCTCCGTAAGTCAAACCCAAGCATCCCTACGCCGGGGTGTTGACCACGCTCCACACGGCTCCAGTCCCCTGCCCATTCCAAAAAACAGCTCCCTCCCTAGAAAGATCAGCAACCCAAGAGGGCAGTGGGAGGCCGAGGGCAGACAAAACGCCACCTTCGGAAAAGCAAGGGAGAGCTTCCCAGGCATTAATCGCCGCACCCCCGCGCCGCCACTGGAACAAACGCGGGATGTGGTGGTCTTCGCGAAAACGCAAGGGAATCTTAGCCGCGCCTGAGGGCCTGGATTGTCCCCTAGCTTCGCTTAGAGAAGGGCAGCGCTGTCCCGAGTGGTGGGGGGCTCCAAACCATGGTGTTTGGGGGGAGTTTCCACTGGGCAACCGGGCAGTTTCGGGAGGAACCGTTAGCAACCGAGCGAGCTCGCAGATGGGAACGCGGGGCGGGCACCCAGGACCTGCGTCCCTTTGGCCGGCTTGGAGTCCCCCCGCGGAGTTGCACCCTGAGCCGGACGCCGGGAAGCGCGGCTGCTAGCCGGACTGCGACAGCGCATCACCCCCAGAGTTGCTTCCCTCGCGACAACTCCAACTCCGCTCTCCAGCCGGGCTGTGTTCCGGGAGGCGGCCGCGGCCACCGCTCGGCTGCGAAGGATGGGGGCGGGGGAAGGGGGCGGGAGGCGGGGAGCCTGGCCGGGATTTCCCACAAGGATTCGCGGGCGCAACTGAGCGCCCGGGCTCCCTGCTGCGCCAGGCACTGTGTCCGCCGAGCGCGCTTTCCCGACCACTAGCCGGAAGGCACAGCGGAGGCTGAACAAGCAGACAGCGTCGTGCCCGCCGGCTCCGGGCTACCCAGGTTGGACGAGTTTAAGGAGGACCACTCACCCCAGGCCACCCCTGTTCCAAGCTCAAGAGGCTAAAAGGATATCCACCTCGCCCCGACAGACCCTGAAAAGGTGCAGTCCCGCAGGCTCCCGGACCACCAGACTGTTCGCCGAACTCAGCCCCTCTCCTTCGGCGGCCACTTGCCGAGTACCAGGGCCGGGCTTCTCCAGCCCCCGCGCGCAGCATTGCTCGCGGAGCCCAGAGAGGAGACTCGGTGGACTGCCAGCTGGGAAAGGGAGGCGGCGCGCGGCTGCTCTGAAGCGCATCGGTGCCTGGGATAGGGAGGGAGCTGACCGGCGCCCGTGCTCCAGGAGCCGATGGCCCGAGGCGCCCTTTCCTCCTAGACGCCCAGCTCTGCCCAGAGCTAAGCGGCGTGCACCGCAATGCAGCGGGCTCCGCGCTCTCGGAGCAGAGGCTGCGGGTGACCGAGACTGCCAAACAGTGCCGGGGTGCGGGAGCCGGGGTACTCCGAGAGCCAGCTTCGAGAGCTAAGAGCCAGCCGGGGGCGCGCCGGGGGGTGCCGCCCTAGCCCCGCGCCCGGCCGCGGCGGAGGCTCCTAGACCGCCTTGCCCTCGGGTCCCGGGATGCGCGCAACGCGAAGCAGCCAAAAGAAACCCCGCGAGCCGCGAAGCACGGCGGCCCCGAGGCTGCAGCCACCAGCCGCCAACTTGCTCCGCGGAGGGTACATTACCTTCCATCGCGGCCACTGCGGATGCCAGGAGGAGCAGCAGCAGGCAATCCAGGGCCATCGCCGGCCGGCGGCCCCCAGGCCGAGCCCAAGCCGAGGCGGCCGCGCGGGGAGGGCGCCGCGTCCCGGGGCGCCGCTGCGCTCCCCGCCGGTGGCTTTTCCGTATCCTTTCGCGCTCTCGCCGGGACCCGGCTCCCCGGAGCGCTGCGTGGGCGTGGGCGGGAGTGTGCGCGCGTGGGGCGGTGCGGGCGCGCGTGGGTGTGGGTGTGCATGTGTGTGTGTGTGTTTATGGGAGAGGTGGGTGTGTGCCTGCGTGTGTGTGAGAGACAGAGAGAGGGCGAGGGAGAGCGAGCCTGGGAGAGCGCGCGAGCGTGTGCGTCCTGGTGTCACATTGCGAGCTACAGCGGAGCCTACGAGAGGACGGAGCCGGCCAGACTGACGGGGAGGGAGCGGGATCCCCCACCATCAGCTCTCTCCCCACCCCTAACACCTCCTGTCCAATCAAGGAATCAAACCTGCAAAATTCCCCCGTCCAATCAGGCGCGAGCACCTCCTTACACTGGCATTGTTAGTTTAAGAAAAACTTTTGCTTGCAAGGCTGTGCGGGAGGGCTCGGAAGGCGCTAGGAGGGGTGCGGGCTCCCCCTCGTGGTGCTCGCGGAGAACCGCACCGACCCGCCCCAACTCCCCGCATCCCAGACCTCCCGGCCCTGCGAAGGAGCAGGTTAAGGCCTCTTGCCCTTACAGCCCTCCCAGGACTGGATGAGCTTTAAACAATCAAATTGGTCTCCTTTCATCTTCGCCGCGACAGGAGTACCCTGACCACTCGGTGCAACTCCCTTGCCACGTCCTCTGCCTCCCACCACAGCACTTCACCTTCTGTGAATAGCAGGGAACGGTATTTACTAATCCACCTTGTTCTTTGTGGATCTCCCCTTATTAAAATGGGGTCTCTATTCTTGGGATTCGTGTCTGTTTTGCTCACTACAGAATCCCCAGCACCCAGAACAGTGCCTGGCGCGTGATAGCATGTATCTGTTGAATGAATGATGCTGTTCAGAGAATCTGTGGGCTGCTGCTCCAGTGCCCACAGGGTGCGGCCAGGCTTCCTGTCCAACTCCTTGCTGTTCTTTTCCTGAAGAAGCCTCTAACTGCCTTTACTGCTCACTTCCAGTGCACTCTGTGAACATCCAGGGCGGGCCCTGACCCCAGAGGATGGCATCAGGTGAGAGAGACCGGCAGTCACACAGTCAGCTGTAAAACAGCAGAGAAGGCAATGGGGATGGCCCAGGGTCAGGCAAGGTGAGGTGTACAGAGGAGGGCACTGTTACTGCAGGCTGGGCCTTGAGTGTGTGTTGGAAGGACTAGCTTAGGTAGCAACAGGGGGACAGGGCATTGGAGTTAGGAGCAGGTCTCCCAAGCTCAGATCTGACAGTTTCACTTTCTCTTCCTGTTTCTGGAAGAAACAGAATGGCCAGAGAGTGCTAGATCAGGAACCCACCTTGAAGCTGTCATGTTATGCTGGAGAAGTGTCCTTCCCGCCTCACCACTCCCCACCATATATCTGATGATGGTCTGGCCCTACAAGGTCAGGGAGGACCACTAGGTCACCCTCCTCCTCCGCCGCCCTCCCCACTGTGGGGGCACCAAGACTTTCCCCAGCATTGTTAGTGAGTTGACAGTGGGCAGAGGTGATAGCTCTCTTTTTGATGACTCTCCTTGGGCTTTTCTATTAATAAATCAGTTCCCCGCCCTGCGTGATTAGTCTCTTCTTTGCTGGGAATGCTTCCCCTGCACCTCAGCCAGACTCAAGTCCCCTCTTTCTGACAATTCTTTCCTTGCCCCGCTCTGACTCAGGCCGCCTCCCTCTTTCCCTGCCCTCCCTCCCACTCCCCTAGCACCTGCAGGGAAGATGCCATGGGCCTCCACTGCCTCCTCATCTACCTTCACGCCATGCCAGCTGCCCTCTGCCCCCACCACAGCACCATGTCCTGTGTCTGAAGCAACCTGATGTCCCCTGGGTAACAACCTGCCCCTCATTACCTATTGTCCCCCTGGACCCTCAGCACCCTCTGACATTGGTGACCAGCAGTTCTTCTGGGGCTGTTGTCCCCCTTTCCATGGTCCTGTTTCCCCTGCTACCTGTATTACCACTTCTTACTGTTCCCTCTGTTAACTCTTCTACTGTCAAAAGAGGTATCCCGCAAGCCTGCCCTTCCTGGGTGCAAGGGCAACTCCTTGGCAGCTTCACCTGCTTTCCTGCCTCCTGCCAGCCCCTCACGCATGGGTCTCTGAGTGAGTTTCAGCTCTTTCCTCCCTGTCACGACATCACTGTCTCTCAGGAGGCAGGTCTGGTGAAGCCACCCTCTGCCACATCCTCCTCCTGATACCTGTGTCCCAATCCCAAGCATCCATCCCAGTTCCAACCCACACTACCTGTCCCTGGACAACTGGAGAGTCCCTGAATGGACACCCAGCTTCTGCCCCCTCCTGTCTCTAATCCCTCTGAACTCTGCTGCCAAACTTATCTGTCTCAAGCCAGCTTGATCTCATCTATTCCCGCACAGAAACCTAGTGGCTCCTCACTGTCTGCTGCAGAAAGACTAGCCACTCTGGCATGGCATTCAGACTTCTCTGCAAGCTCCCTGGAACTGCCTTCTCAGCCCAGACACTGCCAGACTTTTTTGGGCCTGGGGTGCTCAGCCAGCTTGACCTCCTCACTGTCCCCACATCCACACCAGGGGTAGTCACACACTCGCCCACTTACTCAACAAACATTTACTGAGTGCCTGTGATGCACCTGGCAGGCCCTGGGCTAGGCTGTGGGGACACAGTAGACACAGCCCTACTCTGAGGGAGCTTACCGTGTGCCGGAGGGACAATTAAAAAATAGGCAAGGGCATGTCCGGTGATGAGTAGGACTCTGGAGAATAACAGAGCAGGGGAGCAGCGAAAGGTGATAGTGGGTGTTTAAACACAATGGCGATAACTCCTGTTTATTGAGGACCTTCTGCATACAGCACTGAAGTGGATATTTACTTGCAAAGTGAGTTGAATTTCCTGCCCTCTATTTCTACCCAAATCCCACCTCTCCCAGGAAGCCTTCTCTGCTGTCCCTTTCACCCACATTCTCCTGTTACATCTCTGTGTGGGTATAGCCAGAGGCCCTTCCAGACCTGGCTGAAGATAGATCTGACCATCATCCAACTGCAAAACACCACACCTGGGAGGGCCCTAGGGGCCCACCAAGCACAGGGATTCCAAGGACAATTCTGCTAATCTTTCAGCCTGTGCCAGGATAATTAAAGGAGACTCGACAACTAGGTCCTCTAAAAATACTGATCCCTAGGCCTCATTTATGAGGATTTTAAATCAGTGAGGAAGAGATAGGCCTACAAGTGTGATTTTATAGCACCCTCCTCCCCAATTGGTTCTGCTGCTCAATGAGGCTTGGAAGCCACTGTTCTTGGTCCAGGGGTTGAAAACTGCACCGAGGCCTTCTCAGGAGGTGCCCAGGTGGAGAAGTGCAGGGGTGGCCAAGGGGTGAGGCTTCAGACCTCATTTCCATTCCCACAGCTTTTGTTTTTTTTTTTTATTTATTTTGCTAGGTGTCTGCCTCTGGTTTTATTTGAAGGAAGTGTTCTGCATCAGGAAGAGGGGAGAGGGGGAAAGTAGGAAGGATTCAAGGAGTGGGTTGGATTGGGGTAGGGTAGGAAACATCAACTCGGAAGGATGTGAAGAAAACAGCATTGATGACTTTTAAAACATGCCAATGGCTTAGGTAAAATAACATCAGTTTAGGGCTGCTTGTTAATTTCCCTAATAACTCCAAGGATTGACTTTTCTTGAGCAAGTTAAATATTAATTTAGCTGTGCAGCAGATTGATCTTTCTCTTGCAATGGGTTATAATTTGTAAATATCCCTGAAAGCACCATTGGTTTGGGAATCCAAGCCTGGGTGCCTTTTTTCCCTACAGCATCTCCTCGACTATTTTTTTCTCTCTAATGTCAAATGCTCACTTGTTTTCTTGATTAATCACTTGGCTGTTTGATATCACTAAATCACTCCTTCAAAGCAACAGATGCTTGCGGCTAAGCCCAATAGCTGAGGGCTCTCAGGCACCCAAGGGTGACTGAACCCTTTTGCTAAGACTCAGAGGCCCATCTGACAGTTTTGGGGCAGCCAACCAGTTCGCTGCTTACATCCAAACAGTTTCACATCTAAATGGTTGGAAAGCATTTCTAGTGAAAGCAATTACACAACTTCCCTTGATAATTCCACCCATTGTAAAGCTACTCTATTAGAAAGTTTCTGCTCACCTCTAACCTACATCCCTTTTTGTTGTACTTTAACCCTGTTTTCTTCATTCTACTTGTCAGTAGAGAGAGTAGACAAATAGTAATTATCCTGAAGATGATCATAAACATGTCTTGTACATGAGAAGATATTGTTGCCCCTATCCCATCTTTTCCTTAATAAGTATTACTTTATTGCAATGTAAAAGATTTAATTACACACCCCATGACCTGGGCTACCTTTAGTTAGCTTCTTGGGCTGCAAGACACATTTTCAATTCTTTTTTGAGAGGCAGGTGGATCCTTTAAGATTCATTTAAAACACTTTAATATGGATAATAGATGAGTAACAAAAAGCTTCCTCTCCATCTTCTGTTCATTCTTTCAACATTTATTGAGCAGCAATTCTGTGCCAGTTGCCTGCAAAATGCAGGGGACTCAGTGATGCCTGGGACCCAACCCTCTTATTAAGGGTCTCATGGTCTCCCTAGGAAGACAAGTAAAAAAACTGAAATGCACTGTGGGACTTTGCATCCAAAATGGCCTCTGGCAAGAGGCTCCCAAAAAGCCTCTCCTTGCTTCTCAGGAAAATACCCCAGCAAATACAGACAAATATGAAGACTTATATAACAAGGTAAACAAACACTGGCAGACAACCTAATCGCCAGGATGTGGAAGAAACTGACAATACTTATGAAGCTGGATTGAGAAAAACCTATCGAGCACATATATGACATATGCCAAGTTCTCTTCTCTAAAGAGAAACTACTTTAAAGAAATAGATAGGAAGGCATGTTGTAATTCCCTCTCTGCCAATACCTGACTCAGACACTCAGGATCTTGAAAAACCTGGGAATGGAATAAATACTCACCCCCACCATTCTTGCTTCAGCTTCAAACCAAAGAACAGTTCCTTGGTCTTCCTCCTCCCTTCCCCAATGTTATCTTAAACCCAGGAAGAGCTCAAAAATCAGAGAGACAACTGGGAAGGTGGATGGGATCCCCAAAACACAATGCATTGTGCAAGTATAGAACAGTGTAGAGGCCGGAATAGTCACAGTAGTAACTGTGGAGACAGCGCAGCCTGCTGACTAGATTTTCCTGTGACACAGCAGGTCAGAGCAACAGAGAAATGGAATGGTGGTTATAGAAAGATGCTAGGTTAGTAGAGAAGACATACACCAGGTGATGCCTGTTGGCAACTGGCAACTGAACCTCGCTGTAGGTTTAAAAAGGTGACTCAATCTTCAAACAAGTAGACAGACAGAGGGAGGATCCAATGTCAATCCACTCATCCTGCCTACCAAAGTACACTGGAAACTAATGAGTCTCTCCCTGCTCAACAGGAGAAAAGAGAAGTCAGGACACCCCGGAGACCTATTAGAACACTGCAAGCAGCAGGAGCAGCACCTTAAAGACCCAGATGAAGAGCATCCCTTTGAAAATGGTGCTCTGCAGAATCTAGAGACATTTTCAGGAAACTTCTCAGCATGCGTGAAAACAAATTCCACAAGAAAGGAACAAACATATGAGAAAACAGGTTAAACAAAAAAGAATAATGAGAGAAGAAGGGAAAAGAAAAAGACAGACAAGAGTTTTAAGGAAACAAAAATCCAGTGTAAGAATTCAACTCCACATTGGTATGTCAGTAAAGAGCTGATTTGTTGCTGCTGAACACTGAGTGAAAGATAAACAGGATAAGTTTTCCAAGAATGCATACAAAATACACAGAAAGGAAAAATAGTAAGAGAATACAAACCATACAGAAGACAGAAAATAGAGAACCAACATATATAAAATTGTGCTAGTCACTTGCAAGGTACTGGGGACCTTAAAGGGTCCTCAGAAGAGTTCCTAAAAAAAAAAAAAAAGAGCAATATAAATGCCCTAAATGTAATGACAAAGCTCTGAAAGAATAAAACTTTTCTTAGTTGAATAAAGACCTAATAGTCACATCTAGGTAATGTTTTTGAACCATATGGATATTTTAAAAAAATCTTACATTTATCTAAGGACATACACAAACAGGCACGTATATTGACATTCAGGTAACACTGTAGGTTACCTACAGCGGACTAAATATCCTTAGCTTCAGAACACCAAATTCCAGAAGAAAATGGAACAAGAGCTAGCTATAGAGTTTGTTTGGGTTTTTTTGTTGTTGTTGTTGTTATTGTTATATTTTGGGGGTTTTTTTAGCAATAGTATTTTAAGAGGGAAAATTTGTGACACAAAAAATGTCATGCAAGTTGAATGCAACAAATATTTTCAGTTACGTTTTCAGGTCTCAGAAAATTTGCAACAGTTTAGAAAAAAGTTACTTAAAAATATATTCCAATTGATAAAGATATGAAGTTTGATGTCAAGCAATAAAACCAATTAAAATAGAAGCCTAAATATTTTCAAACTGCTTTTAAACATTTTTTTATTCATCTTACATAACTGTAACTTTGTATGCTTTGACCTATATCTTCCATTTTTCATTTTCTACCCCCGACCCTGGTAACCACTGATCTAATCTCTGTGTCTAGGTATTTGACTTTATTTTAATAGATTCCATGTATAAGTGAGATCATGAAGTATTCTTCTTTCTATGTCTGGCTTATTTCACTTAGCATAATATCCTCCAGTTTCATCCATGCTGTCACATATGGTAAGGTCTTTTTTAAGGCCGAATAATATTTCACTGTGTGTGTGTATGTGTGTGTATCACAACTTTTTTATCCATTCATCCATTGATGGACACTTAGGTTGTTTCCATGTCTTCGTTGTTGTCCCATGCAATGAACATGGGAATGCAGGTATCTCTAGAAGGGGCTGATTTCATTTCTTCTAAGTATAAACCCAGAAAAGGGATTTCTGGTCTGTATGGTAGTTTTGTTTTTAATTTTTTGAGGAAACCCCATTCTGTGTGCCATAATGGCTGCACCAATTGACATTCCTGCTCACAGTGTACCAGGGTTCCTTTTTTCCATACCTTCACTAACACTAATATCTTGTCTTTTTGATAATAGCTATCTCAACAGGTGTGAAGTGATATCTCATGGTGGTTTTGATTTGCATTTCCCTGATGATTAGTTGTGCACCTTTTCATATGCCTGCTGGCAATTTTTATGTTGTCTTTGGAGAAATGTCTGTTCAGGTTCTTTGCCCATTTTTTAGTCAGATTATTTGGGTTTTTTGCTATTGAGATGTGTGAGCTCCTTTCATATTTTGGATATCAACGCCTTATCAGACATGTGGTTCATGAATATTTTCTCCCAATCTATAGGCTGCCTTTCTATTTTGTTGATTGTATCCTTTGTTATGCAAAAACTTTTTAGTTTGATGTGATCCCACTTGTTTATATTTGCTTTTGTTGCCTGAGCTTTTGATGTGATATCCACAAAATCATTACCTAGACCAATATCAAGGAGCTTTTCCCCTATGTTTTTTTCTAGTAGTTCTACAGTTTCAAGCCTTATGTTTGAGCCTTTAATCCATTTTGAGTTTATGTTTGTGTATGGTGTAAGATAAAGGTTCAAATTAATTTATTTGCGTGCGGATATCCAATTTTCCCAGCACCATTTGTTGAAGAGACTATCCTTTTTTCCATTGTGTCTTCCTGGTGCCTTTGTCAAAAATTAAATGACTGTACACACTTAGATTTATTTCTAGGCTCTCTGTTCTGTTCCATTGGTCTATGTGTCTGTTTTTATGCCAGCACTGTACTGTTTTGATTACTATAGCTTTGTAGTATAATTGGAAATCAGGAAATGTGATGTCTCTAACTTTTTCTTTCTCAAGATTGTTATGGCTATTTCAGAACTTTTGTGGTACTATTACATTTTAGAATTGTTTTTCCTGTTTCTGAGATGAATGCCATTGGAATTTTAATAGATATTGTCCTCCATCTGTATTTTACTTTGAGTGGTACAGACATTTTAACAATATTAATTCATTCAATCCATGAACATGAGCATATATTTGTATGTTTTTCAGTTTCTCTCATGAATATTTTATAGCTTCCAGTGTACAGACCTTTCACCTCCTCAGTTAAATTTTTTCCTAAGTATTTTATTCTTTTTGATACTATTGTAAATGGGATTTTTAAACTTCTCTTCCAGATGGGTTGTTATTGGTTAAAGATATGCAACTGATTTTTATATTGTTTGTATCCTTTTAACTTTCAATTTAAATAACGTGTAAAAACTAGCCTCAATAAGGAATATACATATTGTTAAAACTCTAATTACTAAAACTTAGATCTATTAGTCCAAATTACATTAACTAAGGCCAAAGAGAAGAGGAATATGGGGGAGAAGGAAGAGGAGCAAAGCTATCTGAAATTCCGTGTTTACTCAGGAGGGATTCATAAGCTATTTTTTTCATTTTTGAATCTTACAAATACTAAAATTGGCTTAAAATAGGTAAGATTGGTTTCATATGGTTTTAAAAAGTTAAATATTTCTACAAGTGTACTTTAAAGAAGCATATATAGCTTTGAAAATACCGCAAAAGATAAAAATAAAATATAACCCCTATGTTTTTAAAAAAAAGAAAGAAAATTTGAAAAGAACTTAAATAGAAGAAAAGTTATTGTTTAAGCTGTAAAATTTTATAAAAATTTACATAAATCACTTCCAATAACAAATATGAATGAATTGAATCTTGATTAAAAGATGAGCATTTTTGGGCTAAAAAGTAATATTATTACATATCATACCTCAAACAAAGGGAAAATAATTAAATAGTAAAAGAATAACTTTCACTTGTGGTAATACTATAGACTAACCCACAAAACTCTTGGAAGAAACATCTAGAAACAATAATGTGTAAATAACTTCTTGTGAATATATGGCAGAGCCCATAAGAAATATCCCCAAGAGCATAGAAATAAAAAACTACAAAAAGCCAAAATGATAAATATAGGAGCTTACACTGCAGTAGGTGTAGGGATTGATCCCTGATCTGGGAAATATGGCAGCTTCAATTTTAGTATGTACAGATTAGAAACAAGGCTTTGAATGAATATAAGACAAAAAGTTAGAACTAAGATTACTGCATATATCTGAGGCCTTAAATTGCAGCACCTTTATTGAAAGAATGGACTAAGCAAAAAGTTTACTCATTATCTCAGAGGAAAAGAAGGAAGCTTGCTTCTCGTGGCCTGGGCTCATGATGTGAGAGAAAATAATCTCGCCTCAGAATTATTATCTTAGGCCTTCACTCACATGGATTTGGAGTTCAAATTTATACTACTTGAATGACTGCAGATCTCCGAAGCCAAGAATTCAACTGAAAACAAAAAATAGTTCTAAGTAGATAATAGCTTTGGAACATTAGGCGGAAGAAAATGCAAGAGGCACATACCCTTCACGCAATTCCCACAGATAAAGCTCTACCAAACATAAACTCACAATGCAAAATCACAGAACACAAGACTAAATCTACCATGAGCAAAATTCAGTAGATAAAATGAACAGGATTATACCCCTATTATAGAACTATCAAAGAAATACTTTTAAATATTAGTATTTAAAAATAATAAAGGAAGACACTATTTTAAAAAAGCTATAGATTTGAGAGAGATCCACATAGAATAGGATAAAATAGACATTCAAATTAAAAACTAAATGGATATATTTAAGTGACTAAATATACTTAAAGAGAAGTTTATTGAACTTTCAGTTAAACTTGAAAAATTAACTAAAATGCAACACAGAAAAGCAAAGAGATATAAAATATTAAAGGAGACTGAGAAATGTGGGTGATGCAAAGAGAAGGCTATCATAATTTTTTAAATACTTAAGAGAAAATAACAAAAGGAATAAAGGTAAGAAATATTCAAAGAGACAATAGCAGATAAATTTCTAGAACTGGTAGAGAAATGAATTATTCAGGTTCAGGAATCACAGATTTAGGAAGTCCTGAGCAAAATAAACAACAAATATCCTTGACTAGACAAATTGTAATGAAACTTCAGGACACCAAAGACAGAGAAAAATATCTTAAAAGCTATCAGACAGAAATGACAAGGCACAATACTTGCAAGAAATAAAAATTAGGCTTCTCAGCAGTAAAATATAAGTGCAGAAAGAAAATAAAATTATATATAAAATTTTAAGTTCTAAAATTATATATAACCTAAAATATTATATCCAGCTAAATTTTTATTCAAGACTGAGAGTGGGAAAAAAAGACATTTTCGAGCAAGACTGAGAGAATTTACCACCAAGACATTGCCTCTAAGAGATCTGCTAAAGGAACTATTTCAGGAAAAAGGGAAATGAAATCAGAAGATCAAAGAAAGGGGAAAGAAGCAAGTATGAACAAAGGAACTGATAAAAATATGGGTAAATCACTGAGGTTTAAGAAAGCAAGATAACACTAAAATACTGAATAAGAACAGCACTGAAGATAGGAGTTAAAAATTTAAAAGTTTTCTAAAACCCTGGTACCATTCTGAAAGCAGGCAGAAATATTGAATAATTTTAGATGTTATCAAGTCAATTATGCTTTAAAATGTCAAGGATGACCACTTGCAGATAAGCAATGGAAAAAAAAAGAGGAATGATGAAAATTAACCAATACAATAGAAAGTAGAAAAGGAAAAAAAAGAAAAGTATAGTATTTATAAAGCACAAAATAAGATAACGAAAATAAATTCAAACATACTAGCAACCAGAATAAACATAAATGAAATAAATTCATCATTTAAAAGACAAATATCAGATTGGTTAAGAAAAAATCTAGTCATATACTGTTGGAAGAAATACACCTAAAAACAAGTGACTCACATGTATTCAAAGTAAATGGATAAGAAAAAATACACCAGGCAAATATTATTTTTTAAGAGCTGGTATAGCTAGATTAATACCAAACAAAATAAATATTAAGGAAAAAGAATTATTAGTAATAAAGATCTCTACATAATAATAAAAGGAATAATTCTTTGAGGAAGACATATGAATTCTTTGAGGAAGACATGAATTTTTATGTACCTACAGCATGGCCTCAATTATACAGAAAAAGAAAGGCAGAATTTCAAGGAGAAATAGATAAATCTGTCATCAGAGAGAGAAATTTTAACATACTTCATTTTGTTATTTGTAGATCAGACAGATGAAAAATGGTAAGTAAATGGAAGATTGGAAGAACGTACTACCTAGCTTAATTTAGTAGATGTAATAGAGCCCTATCCAATCACTAGAAATTATAAATTATTCTCAAGTACATGTAGAACATTATTGCAAAAACTGACTACTTATCAGACCACAAAGCAAGGCTCAACAAAGACCATTTAATTTGGCATACAGAGCACATTCTCTGACCTCAATTAGAAATCAATAACAAAAGAAACTTTGAAACATACTTTAAATAACATTTAAATAAAGAATCATAATGGGAACTGAAAAATATTTGAAATCGGATGATAATTATAACACTACCTTTCAAAACTTTGGCATGCATTTAAAGTGGTATCTAGGCCGGGCGCGGTGGCTCACGCCTGTAATCCTAGCTCTGGGAGGCCGAGGCGGGTGGATCGCTCGAGGTCAGGAGTTCGAGACCAGCCTGAGCAACAGCGAGACCCCGTCTCTACTAAAAAAAAAAATAGAAAGAAATTATCTGGCCAACTAAAAATATATATACAAAAAAATTAGCTGGGCATGGTGGCGCATGCCTGTAGTCCCAGCTACTCGGGAGGCTGAGGCAGTAGGATCGCTTAAGCCCAGGAGTTTGAGGTTGCTGTGAGCTAGGCTGACGCCACGGCACTCACTCTAGCCCGGGCAACAAAGTGAGACTCTGTCTCAAAAAAAAAAAAAAAAAAAAAAAAAAAAAAAAAAGTGGTATCTAAAGAAAAATTTATATTAGTACCTTACTTGCAATATTAGAAAAAATATTAAAATAGAAGAAAGTTGGCAAATTAAACAACTAACTCAATGCCCTAAAAAAAAAAAAAAAAAAAAAAAAAACAAAAAACAATAAAACTGAGACTGACTCCAGGGAAAGAAACAAAATACAAGGATAAATACATAAAATTATAGGAATGGAAAATAAAGAAATGAACAACAAGACCTTGACATCTCAAAGCTCACTCTCTGAAAAAAAGAAACTAATAACATATAACAAAGCCTCTAAAAAGATTGGGCTAGTTTGAAAGAGGCAGGGTGGGATGCGTAATGGGACAAAACAAAAACAGACAGTTAGGGTTGGAAAGGGGGTACACATATAGAGTAGAGCTTTAAAACATTGGAAAAAAGCACTTGAATGAAATAGGAATGTTTCTCAAAAAGAAAATACAGCATACCAAACTTGATTCATAATAAAAATTAAGTATTTGAGTAGATTAATTATCATGAAAGAATTTGAATCAATAATTTAAAACTACCCACCAAAAAATGAAACAAAATTATCTAAATGGTTTTGACAATGAGCTCTACTCCAAATATTCAAGGATATATTGCCCCAACCATATTAGGAAACTGATATAACCTTGTTGGGCTTCTCCCAGGATTGAAAAAATGGTCTAATTTTAGAGAAATCTATTCATCTCTTTAACTTATTAAAGGATAAAACATATATCAGACTGAGACAGAACATCTCAATAGACACAGACAGAACATTTGATAAAAAGTACTTTTTCATGATTTAAAAATATTTAATAAAAGAGAAATAGGAAGGAACTTTCTTATTTTGAGACACAGTATCTACCAAAACCCCAGAGAAAAATATTGCATTTCATGGTGAAACATCAGAAGTATTCTCTTTAAAGTTGGAAAGGAGAAAGGATGCTTATTCTCCTTGTTTCTGTTCACTGTTTTACTGCAAGTCCTAGATAGCACTGTAAGACATAAAAAAGAAGTGAAAGCTATAAGGAAAGGAAAGGAAGGAAGAAAACCATGTTAAGTCACACACAGTAAGATTATCCACATAGAAAACCCAAGAGACTATACAGACAAGCTGCTGGACAAAACATAAGACATGAGCAAGTTTGCTGGTGACAAGTCAAAATATAAAAATCTATTACTTTCCTAAACATCAATAACAAATAAGAATAAGTCATTTTAATAATACAGCATTTGTAATACCAATAGAAACTCTAGGGTATCTTAGAACAAATCGAAAGAAAGCTTTAAAAGGCCTGTATGGAAAAAAATTATGAAACATTATTAAAGAATATGTAAAGACTGTAGAGCTATACTATGTTTATAGGTGAGAAATCTCATGGCATGTCTCCTCAATTTTAACTATAAATTCTATACAAGTACTAAAAAAAAAACCCACAATACTTTGGAAGAACTTGACAATTTGCCCCTAAAATTCAAAGGCAAAAGGAAAGAATAATCAAGACAATTCTGAAAAACAAGAGAATGTTGGGCCTTACCTTACCAGCTATCAAAACTTCTGTAATTAAAACAATGTGGAATTGACATAGGGATTTAGGACCAATGTGTATATGGAAAATCTATGTCAAGAGAGGAAGCAATACAAAGTGGTGAGAAAGGGCAAACTAATAAATGTTGCTAAGATAATTTGAAAAATAACATTAGATTCTTTTCTCACACCAGATGTCAACTCCAGGTAGATTACAAACAAATACTAAAAGCAAAGTTTTAAAATATTTTTGAGGAAAATACAAGAGAATATCTTAATGAAGTAAGGTGTGTGGAGGAGGATTTCGTAAACAGAACACAAAAAGCACACTCTACAAAGGTAAATAAGGATACAATGGACTACATAAAATAAAAAATTTTGGTGCAAAATGACATTATAAACATAGTTAAGTCACATACTGACAGAAAATGTTTACAACCTACTAAATCAAAAAAGTATTAGTATCTAGAATATATAAAGAATTTCTGCTAAGGAGGTGAGAGACCTATATAGGGAGAACTAAGAAACACTGAGAAAAGAAGTTGTAGAAGATGTACACAGATGGAAAACCCTACCATGCTCATGGATTGGCACATTGTTAAAATGTCCATACTACCTAAAGTGACCTGCAGAATTAATGCAATCCCTATCAAAATACCATCATCATTCTTTACAGATCTAGAAAAAATAATTGTATACTTCATATGGAACCAGAGAAGACCTTGTATAGCCAAAGCAATTGTAAGCAAAAAGAACAAATTGGGAGGCATCAGTCTGCCAGACTTCAGGCTTTACTACAAGGCTATAAGTAACCAAAACAACATGGTACTGGCACAAGAACAGAGATATAGACCTTTGGGACAAGACTGAGAACCCAGATATAAAACCATACTCATATTGTCATCTAACCTTTGACAAAGCAGACAAAATATACATTGGGGAAAAGAATCTCTATTCAATAAATAGTGCTGGGAAAACTAGATAACCATATGCACAAGACTGAAACTGGATCCCCACTTCTTACCCCTAACAAAAATCAACTCACAGTGGATAACAGACTTAAACCTAAGGCATGAAACTATAGGAATTCTAGAAGGAAATGTTGGGAAAACTCTTATGGACATAGGCCTAGGCAAAGAATTTATGAAGAAGACCCCCAAAGCTATTGCAGCAGCAACAAAGATAAATAAATGGGACCTGATCAAATTAAAAAGCTTCTGCACAGCCAAGGAAACTATCATTATAGTGAATAGACAACCTATAGAGTGGGAGTGGGACAGCTTTGATGCTCATGGTCATTCAGGTACTCAGTTCTCTGTAAGAATTGCAAAGTGGAAGTTGGGTCACCACCACGTTTGAATTTTATCTAGTGGAAAAAGAGAAGAAAGCATGGAGGCATTGCCCACTGCTGGGAGGCTCTTATCCTAAAGTAGTAGAATAGAAAGCTGCTTAAATTCCACTGGTGAGAACTTAGTCACATAGCTGCATCCAGCTAAAAGGGAGGCTTGGAAATGTGGTCTAGCTGAACACCCATGTGTGAAGATGAAGAAGATGGATTTTGGTGGACAACTAGCAGTCTCTACTATACCCTAGGACTCAGCAATTTCATGGCTTAGCTATACCTTAGCAATGCTCTTGAACATGTATGTAGGAGGCACTCACAAGAAAGCACATAGGCACACAATTCGTAACAGGAAAAAATAGGAAACAATCCAAGTGTCCATTATTATAGAATAGAAAAACATAAAATAAACCATGGTATATTCATATACTGGAGCAAAAATGAATGAACTACTGCTCCATAATTAGAAGTGTCACACAAGATGCTCCTAAAGTTATTCATTTGAATGGCAGGTATTTGAGTGTTTGTTTTATAATTATATTCAAAGTATACATGTGTACATATATATGTACATTATATTCATTATTTTGTATATATTTGCCATAACAAAGTTACCTCCCCAAAATGAAGTATATATAATTTTTCATCCAAAAGACTTGTAAAAATAATGTTCATTAATATTAAATGTAGGCAAAGATATGGGCAGTAAAAGTATGAATTGTAGTCTTACTCTATAGGGCATTTGGGCAGTTTATTACAAAACTTAAATGAGGCATTTCTATGAACTGCAATTTCACTGGTCAGCACTAACCTGGAGAAACAACTATCAGACACTTAAGGAGGCAATGTGCAAAGGTGATCAGTGCAGCAAATCTTAGCACAGCAACAATTGAGAATAACCCACATATCATTAATTAAGTCAATGACAACTAAACTATGATCCAGCCATACTACCACATATTACGAAATGGTAAAAAAAAAAAAAAAAAAAAACTTATGTAGAACTATCTGTGCTTAACATGAGTAGATCTTCAACACAGTGTTCTGCGAAAAGGCAACTTGCAGAACAAATAAGAGAAAATAGTATATTTCCTATAGGGTTGTGTGTGTGTGTGTGTGTGTGTGTGTGTTTTGTTTTGCATTATTTCCAAAAAATAATTTGCTGTTTTTAAAAAGCCTATATGTGAAGAACTACTTTTTTGAAAAAATATTGAGCTTAAAAATGTTTTAAAACCAAAAAAGTGACTTGACCATCTACATAAAACTAAATGAAGAGATGATACAACTCATTCATTCATTCAAAAATATTTATTGAGTGCATTAAATGTTTCAGAATCTCAGTTACAATAATGAATTATAAACAAAATCCCTTCTTTACAAAATTCAATTATTTCAATGATTGAGTTTCATCAAAAGTGAAACTTAGAAACCACAATACTATTTCCTTGTATTTTTATCAAGCAAATTCTCTGGGTTTTTATTTTGGCAAGTGAGTCAATTAGACAAGTCCACTAATTGCTGAAGGTCTGGTTTACCCATCTGAAAAATGAGGCAAGTATATATTCTGCTCAAAAGTTAGGTAGCAGGCATTTGAGAGCAAAAAGTCTGATCATTTTCTTTATGGAGCGCTATGTGTGGCTGATCAAGGGGAAGAAATAAAGGCAATTTATCTTGCTTTTCACAAAGAGTCAAAGGTATGAAATGCTAATCATTAAAACAAGAAATACAGTCCAGATCAAAATACTGTTAGGTGATCACACAACTAATTGGAGAGTGGGAACCAAAGGGGATTTATTAACGGTAAAATCCACAAGTGTTTTTCAAGGAGGTCAGTGTAAAACGTGTGCCTTTTTCAACACCTTCACTGAGGACTCAATAATGCAATAGAAAGCATGCTGGTTAAATTTGTGTTTGTCACTTCTTGCTTTTTGAAATCTTCCTTTTGAAAAATTAGAATTAAGAATGGTTGACTTTCCTAATATTTAATAGATGAGCCACAAATGGGCACCGTTGGCTCTGTCTGATCTCACCACATCTAAATGAGGCGGTCCTGGATCCTCGAATAGCATCAGCCCCGGTCTAAGAGCTTGTCTATTTGCCCCAATTCCTGCTAGCATCTTAGATGGTTTCACAGGCATTAACAACAGAGGCCTGAGCGTTTCTGTAGCACCTCAGGCAAGTGTCATGGCTCCACTACCTCTTGACAGCATCAGAAACTGCCCCACTTCCACGACCTCCAACTCTGGAAACTCCTCCTTGGACCAGTATCTCCGGGCCCCCAGCACCCCTGTCCATCACGACACCTCAGCCTTAGCCCCCACCCAGCTGCCCCTGCCCACCAAGAACACCAGGTGCTCCTGGCTGCACGTGCTTCCAGTCTAGCCTAGACCCTACGGTCAGGCCCTGCCAACAAAGCCAAGTGTGCTGGCGGAGTCTCTAGAATTGAGCTCCCCACCATGGCAGCCATCAGCCACACCAGGATGATGCTGGGCACTTGAAGTGTAGCCAGTCCAAATGAAATGTGCCATTACTATAAAATACAGGCCAGATTTCAAGAACTTAATATGGAAAAAATGTAAAGTATCTTACTGATAATTTTTATGTCAATGTGTTGAAATGGTGGTTTTTTAAAATGTGTCACCTGTTTTTTTCTACTTTTTTAATGTGATTACTAGAAAATATGTGGCTTGCATTATATTGCTATTGAACAGAACATCCCCAGAACCAGCTGCTGACTGGGACTATTGGAAAGAGAATCTGGCTCTCTGGGGCCAGGGATTGGCAAGAATTAGGCGAGTGTCAAGGCCCCACAGAGGTGGGTTGTGGCGAAGGACATCCCAGAGGGGCTAGGCTACCCTGCAGGGAAGGTGAGACAGCACCCTAGTCCTACAACACCACAGAGATCTCTGCCCACAGGCTAATGGCTGGGGGTAGGGTGGGGTGGGTTGCTGAGGAAGCAACTGGCCATATTGGTACTACCTGGCATTTTTGCCATTCCAGCTGTTAGCGTTCAGTGCGCAGACCTGACTAAGGGAAGGGGAGGGATCTAGGCAGGCAGAAAGCCCACACCCACACTGGATGACAGTTAAGAATGAGGAGGCAGAAAAGGAGAGGTACCATTCCACACCAAAGGTGTGATAAAGAGAGCGACAACTCCACAATTTGTCCAAAATAATCCCAGATGGACAAATGGAAACTTGAATATAAAGTCAGGAAATCTGAGGTTTCCCTTTTGGAGATCTGGATAAATCTATTTCCCCTTCCATACTCCAGAAGCAGCCCCTGAGACAGGGATCAGAATGCAAGTTTATCTGGGGGTGTACCAGGTGCTCCAGGCTCGCTGGGGTCCCCTTTACTGGCAGGTGCACCCATCCTCCAGCTGTGAGTGTTGGCTGCTAGCACCTCACAGCAGCCCTCTTCTCCAGAGGATTGCCCTTGGCCAAGCGGGCACTGCCTCTGCTTGGAGGATATGCCAGCCCCCTCTACCTTCGGGGAAACCTCAGGAAATGTCTAACTGAAGTGGGGGTTCAAAGGGCCAGCCCCCCTAGATTCAGAGGGGACCAGTGCTAGTGCAGTTTATGCACCAGACAGAAGCTCACCAAGGGATTCGGCTGAAGCCAGTCTCCAGCTGAAACCACATCCTTGTTCAGCTCTTTCCCCTGCCCCATCCTGAAGCCCTCTCTCCTCTTCCCTGAGAGCTCTCCCCTACAAAATCACTTGAACAAGACCCTTGTATCAGGCTCTGCTTCTACAGACCTCACTAAGGCAGGAGGTGAAGGAAACAGAGGTAGGTGAGTGGGAAAGTGAGACAAGGAAGGGAGCCAGTAAAGGTGTGTTTTCAAGCCAGTCACTGCCATGGGTGACTGGAAATTAATCCTGTGGGGAAACTCCGGAGGCCAGTGTATAATGCATACCTCAGAGTTAGCCCATCTAGGGGATGAGGAAGTTGGAGTATTTATATACTTGTTCTCTCTAGACACTGGCTGGAAGCTGCTAGGGCGGGGAGCATCAACTCCACACAGGTCCAGCCTGCCCCTGATGGGTAGGGCAGCCCTCTGAGGCTTCAGAGAAAACCCTTGGGCTCCAAAGCTGGCAGGTGGAAGTCAGGTGACCAGGACTGAAGTGCTGAAGAGGAGGGCACATGGGCAGGGTATGAGGGTCTTCAATCCTAGCCCCAAACCTGTTTCTCCCCAACGAGTTCTATGCATGGACCTCTGGAACATCTCTATTAAGCACCATACTGACCCAAACAGGCTTGGCCCCTCTCTGTTCACACACACACACACACACACACACTCACACAGCATTTTTGTGTGAGACGGGCTTCATGGGGGACTCAGCAGTGATGGAGATAATTACTTTGCAGGGGTACGTGTATCTTCAAAGATAACATTGCGCGTTCATGTTCTTAAAAGTCCTTCAGCTGCCCTCCCTGGGGAACCCTTGCCGGCTGCTTCAGCTCTGGGCTCCCCATGTGAATGACAGTCCATCAAGGTATTCAGCGGAACAAAAGTGTCTTTCATTTTGCAGAACTCTCCTTAGAAAGTATGTGTGGATTAACAAAGTAATTTTACTCTCTGTTACATTAGTATCATCCTATGCATTTATCTTGCCTTGAGTGAAGAATTAAGTTTTAAATTTAAGTTTGTGTGCTAAATTGAAGAGTGAATTGTTTATTGTGTTGTCTCTGGCTGTGTGACTTAGCACAATAGCAGCAGCAGGAATGCAGATATCAGCATCACCCAGAGAGACCCTGCGGAGGGGAAGAAGAGGAAGGTGCAGGTGTCACACCAGCCACACTAGGGGAGAGGGACTGATGCCCAGGAAATGCGCATGGGAACCGTTTCCTTCCCTCTGGCCCCCAGGGCACATGCTTACCACCCCCAGGAATGCCTCTGCATCAGTGAGGCAAGGTTGTTATTGCTGTTATTCAATTATTTATTCAGCATATGTTTACTGAGTGCCCATTGCATGCTGGGCACTGGGGAAACAGACGAGCAAGATGGATGGACAAGGACCCTATTCTCATGGATGTTAAACCCCAGTGGAAGAGACAGATCCTCTCCCCACAAAACAAGCAAATACAATAGCTAAAATCACTGGAGACGATGCCAAATAAGCCCACGTAGAAACTGAGAGGCTGGGTGACAGAAAGGATGACTGCTCACAGGATGAGGGGTGCACCTTCATGCCATTTGGGAGGGCATCTCTGAGGTCACATTTAATCAGGGGATGTAAACAGAAATGCCAAAGAAGAAGGGGGTTGTATGGGGGGGACTGAAGCCAGTTAGTGAGGAGCAAATAGCTGGAAATGCAGGACATGAAGTTGGAGAAATGGCAGGGCTCGTTTACATGGCACTCTCTTTATTTTAAGTTGTGATTTTAAGTATGATGATCTTGGAGAAAGTTTCCTCT
The DNA here is from genome assembly GCF_020740605.2 of Lemur catta. Taxonomy (NCBI): domain Eukaryota; kingdom Metazoa; phylum Chordata; class Mammalia; order Primates; family Lemuridae; genus Lemur; species Lemur catta. The sequence continues at coordinate 167,785,039 of NC_059128.1, read as the reverse complement.
GAGGGATGACCTGGGGCAGGGGTAACATGGCAGGGTGCACCACCCCTACCCACTAGTAATAGCGGTGTCTGGAACTCAATGCCCAAAATAGATTTCCCCCCTGTGGGGGCCACTGTGCTTGTGCTAAGGGAATAGCTTGAGTGGCCTCCACAGGTACCTGCCAGCCATGCCACCATACTCCATATATAAATATAAATATATAAATTTATAAATATATGTATTTCATATATATTCCATCTCTATAAATATAAATTTATAAATTTATAAATATGTTCCATATATAAATATAAATGTATAAATTTATAAATATATATCCCATATATAAATATATTCCATATATAAATTTATATTCCATATATAAATATATATTTCATATATATATTCCATATATAAATACATAAATTTATATCTTATATATTCCATATATATATTCCATATATGTGGATAGCTGCCTCCACCCACCAGAAGTCAAATTCCCTTCTCCTTGCCCCAAAAGTCTGCAAGTGGCATAAACTGAGTCATAGTCAAGCTGAGCTCCTGAGATCCACCCTTCAGGTGCTGAGGTAACCGAGATGCCTGCTCCCTCTTGGGAATAGTCAAAGTCCACAAGGAAAAGCTTGCTCCCTCCTGCAAGCCTGAGGGCCAGCCCAGAATGTCATCAGAGGAGTGCTGGGAACCCCCTACCCTGTGGTGCTGCAAAGGCTCCGCCTCTGTGTGCAGCAGGCAGAGCCAACTGGGAGGATCTGATGGGAGAGCACCCTGCATCCCAAGCCCATAGGGGCTCCGAGTTTTTCTATATGCAGCGTTTCTAGACCAAGAAGCAGGTAATGGGGAGTGGAAGGGGAAGAGAAAATGGAGGAGAAAAGAGAAGGGAAGTGGAGAAGAGAAAACAGAAAAGCAAGAAGCCTTGTCTAGCATTGTCCCCAAGCAACTGGCACCCACACAAGGCATCCACAAGCCAAGTTTCTCCTTTGCAGCCATTCCGGTCTCCTGTTAGGGCAGGCTAACAATCTTCTAAATGCTGCCTTAAACAGAGAGGGAGACCAGCCAAGTCTAAGAGGACCTAGCCCCACATCAGCAGCATGAGTGTCTGGCATTGAAAGGTCAGGTTTCTCCCATCCACCTCCTCTCCTGGCACTAAAAGAGGATAATGCCCACAGTACCTCCAAGGCAGAGGGCAATGGGGCAGCCAGGACTGACGCTTCAGACAGGCCTGGCTGGGATGCTGCTGTCCAGCATGCCTGTGTCTGCTTTGACCCCACCCACCCTGGATGGCTGGATCCAGTTTCTAGCATGATGCATGCAACTTAATCTCACTAGCATGTTTGCAACTAACCCCTCATACCTGGCAACTTTTCCCCCTAAGTCAGGAATCCAGAATGCATATAGTTTTAAGAATATATTTTAAGAATTTTCTGGACATTTCTCAAGGGTCAGTGAACAGCAACTAGAAAAGTCTGATCTAGTTAGTGCCTTCTGAGGGTGGAGGTGGGCTTGGATTTCTTTATGCCATTTCCTCTGGTCCATCCACCTCCATTCAGCCAGGAGAAAGGATAGAAGAGGCTTCCTTAGTGGGATTCAGGAATGAAAGCAAGAGTCTGGGTTGCCCTGTCCTGAGAACCTTACCCCAGTGAGGGTCTTAGCACCAGGAGTTGAAGTGAGAAGGTTCACTACCCTCATAAGCATTGTTCAAATGTATTCTTTTTTTTTTTTTTTTTTTTTTTTTTTGAGACAGAGTCTCACTTTGTTGCCCGGGCTAGAGTGAGTGCCGTGGCATCAGCCTAGCTCACAGCAACCTCAGACTCCTGGGCTTAAGCGATCCTACTGCCTCAGCCTCCCGAGTAGCAGGGACTACAGGCATGAGCCACCATGCCCGGCTAATTTTTTTTTTTTGTATATATATTTTTAGTTGGCCAGATAATTTCTTTCTATTTTTAGTAGAGACGGGGTCTCACTCTTGCTCAGGCTGGTCTCGAACTCCTGACCTCGAGCGATCCACCCGCCTCGGCCTCCCAGAGCTAGGATTACAGGCGTGAGCCACCGCGCCCGGCCCAAATGTATTCTTAAAGTCACCTTCCTACCAACAAGGATTGGAATTTTTTGTCAGTTTTGAAGATGGTTGCTAAGGGAATCAGGAAAAAAAAAAGTATTTGGTGTGTAAATCTTATCATTGTTTTCCAAATTAGCATCAACACAAGCTGTAAGTTTGAGAGACTAAGAAGCTAATTAGCACATTTACTACTGATTAAGGCAAAATAGACACAAGAGGAGAACCCAGGAGTGGGCCTGATGATAATGTTACTGATCTATTTCTATTTTGCCTTTGCCACTTGACAAGAAGGTGGAAGCTGAGGGGGAGAATGGCGAAGACCCTGTGGGTAGGGAGATCAAATTGTATCACCCTTCATCCACTGTAACACAGTCCACGGACAACTGTGGCCAGGAAGTGAAAAAAGTAAAAGCATTTTGAATGGTATTTGATGACAAACTAGCTCAATGTTTCAAAATCACAAGGGGAAACAAGTTGAATTATGATGTCAGAGATTTGAGATAAGAAGTACCACTAAATCCTGAGGATAGAATCAAGTCTGGGGGGAGGGAGCAGGGAAACAGAAGTAGAAATAACTATAGCTGTACCAACTGTTCTGAAGTGTTTGCATTTCTTTAATTTTTACTCTAAATAATGCAGTATTATTTATGCAATCTTTTTGCTAATGCCAGTTTATGTTTAACAACTTTAAGACATAGATTCTTTTTTTTAGAAAAAGCACAACTTTGTGAAAAGGGTATGTTAGGATGCAGTGGTTCTCAAATTCTCATGGACTGGTGACATCAGAGCCACCTGGGGGTCCTATTAAAAGCACAGATTTGGGAACTCAACTAGTGAACATCCTGAGTTAGTGGGTCTGGACAGGAAACAGTAGTAGGAATTGTCACCAGTGTTTCTAGGAGATTTCAATGGGCATGCAGCTTTGAGAACTGTGATCTGGATCTCTGTTCTCCATCCCCTGGAGAAACCTGGCTATTTGGACTGCAAAGACAAAGACCTGCCACACACTTGCTGGCAGCTTACCTTCATGGAGAAAGCATGCCCAAGAGAAGAAAAGTACCCTTGATGCGCCAGCTCTGCACACCAGAAGCAGCTCAGAGGCATGATAAATGAGCTGGCCTCATATGCCCCATGTCTCAGAAATGAGCCCATTTACACTCCACGTCCTCCAGCTGAGGACATGACGTGAGAGGGAAGAGAAATAACTCTCGGCCCTTGTCCTACACCTGTATGTCTTCCTTGCCCTTTTGGGGGTAAACATAAATGGGCCAGATTATAGATGAGAAAAGTGATAGAATGACAACCAGGACTAAAGCTGCAATCTTCCAAAAGGCTGGTTCCCCCCACCCCACACACACCAACCTCCTGGGGCATCGTAGTGTTAGGCTTTGGGGTTACTCCAACGGGAGAACACTCACTAACATTACGGATTTTTCAGAGTATATTATGAACCATCCATCCAGTCAGGAACTATGTATCAAGCCTCAATTATGTGCCAGACACTTGAGAAGCAATTCTCAACGGACACAAGAATCCCTCGGGGAACTGTTAAAAAAATTACAAATGTCCAAGCCCCACCCCAGAAATTTTGAGTAAATTGGTTTTATGTGGGGTCTAGGCTGCTGTCAACTTCCCAGGTGACCTTACTGTGCAGCCACGGTTGAGACCCACTGTGCTAGAGTTACACCCGTGGCCCCCAAACCCAAGTGAGCATCGGAATTTCCAGGAGGGCCTGTTAGAGCACAGTCCCTGCCACCACCACGCTCTCTGATTCAGCAGGTCCGAGGCCGGGCCCAAGAATTTGGTTTTCTGCAAGTTCCCAGGTGATGCTAACTCTGCTGGTTCAGCACTGTGTTCAAATCACTGAGCTACTCAATACCTGCATTTCACGAACCATGTAGTCAACTAAGAATATGTTCTCCCGCCTATTCTCCAGCTAGTATCAGAGCCCACCCTCTGTGTAGACTGTGCTCTGCCCCAGAAGGCGAGCTGGTCTGCACCCCAGCCCTCCCACTTGGCTGCATCTTGCTACCCGGGAACTCTCTGGGCCCGGCTATGGCAGAGGCTGACTATGGACTCGTGCACATTGGCGTGACTTGCACTTTTCAACCACTGTACAGAAAAATGGGCTGGTAGGTGCCCAGGTCCAAGGCTACTGACATAGACATGCTTTGTACGGTGTGGCTAGTGTTTTAATGCAGGTGGTTACCTTCCTCTTAGCCAAGGGAAAGGAACTTAATTGGAGGCTCAATTACTTTCCCCCTTCAACTAAAAGAGTGTTTCAATTGGAGGTTGACTGTTTCAACCTCGCTCACTACAGAGCCACCCAAAGCTATTCTACTGTGAGTCTCAAGGTCCAAGCCCCCTGGCCTGACCCGAGGGCCTTCTCTGATAAGAAAGGTACAGGGAACTGTGCTCCTTCCTGTAACCTCTCAGGGAAAATCTGCTTCTAAACTCATTCAGGTTGTTGGCAGAATCCGGTTTCTTGAGGCCATAGGGCTGAGGTCCCCACTTCCCTGCTGGCTGTCCGCTGGGGCTCCTCTTGCTTCCTAGAAACTTGCCTGGGATCCCTCTATCTTAGAGCCAGCAACAGCACATCAAACCCTTCGCATGCTTCCAAGCTCTTTGGGCTCCCTCTTCTGCTTTTAAGGAGCTCATGTGATTACCCGGGGCCTACCTAGACCAGCCAGGATAATCTCCCTATCTTACAGCCTGGGATGAGCAACCCGAATCACATCTTCAAAGTCCTAGATTAGTGTTTGACTGAATGGCCAGGGGGCAGAACTTCGAGAGACATCTTTGGACTTCTGCCTATCACAACACGTTGCCTATTTAGCAGTGCTTTTCAATGAGCAGGCGCTTGCAGAAGATACTCCTTTTTAGTGTCAGCCATGTAAGCAGTCGGTACCTGGACATGCCAGGGCTTCTGAGCCTGGACTAGCCCGGAGCTGGGAAGGGATACCAGTGCTGACTGAGGAAAGAGAAAGGTTCTCAGGGCTTTCTGAAACCGTGAAGAGGAAGAGAAGGAAAAACGCCTCCAGTCACAGTTAAAGCCTTTCATGGCCTTAATTAGAGCTCCAGTAACTTTAACGCATGGCTTGGGAAATTGAGATCTGTAGGCAAAGTCTGCAGCAGGACAAATGAGGTCCTTGTTCCTGAAAAATTCGGGTTTGGCTGGTTAAGATAATCCCCAAGAATGGGGTCACATGTTACAGATAATCTCCAGGCTCACTGCTTTCAGTCCACTCCCACGCCTCAGCCATTGGAGGAATCTGTCCAATATGCAAATCTGATCAATCGTGTCCCTGCCTGTTTCTGAGCCTTTTGTGACTCCTCATTTGATGCCCAAGATTCCATTTTCCTTGAGTGTACAAAAGGCCCTGTGATCTGGACCCCACTAGTCCTTTCCGCCTCATCTCCTGTCTCTCCTGGCCTCATGCTGTGTCCTCCCTAAGCGTCTGAAGCTCCCTGAACACACTGTGACATTCCACATCCCCAGCCCTTTGCTTTCCCTGCCTCTCTGCCTAGAATACTTTCCCCTAGTTTCTACCTGACTGATGGTTAATCATCCATCACTCAACTCAGGTGTCTTCTCCTTCAGGAAGCCTCTTCTCTCTGCGTGCTGGGTCAGATTAGCCACCCTGAATGTTGAAGATCCAGCTCCTCTCCCATCTCCTCCCCTATGTGAAGAGCTCCCTGAAGAGTGCATGGTGCCTGGCACAACATGGGCACTCAGAAGTGTTTTCTTTCAAACAACAAAGACCTTGGCAAGAACTGAAACTACAGAGCCAGACCTGTGCATCTGAAGTTGCACTGGGATAATCAGTGTGGGAGTCAGGAAAGGGCAAGGATAAGGCCCTGTCGGGAGGAGTTGCTACTTCACCTACAGGGCCCCTTGCAAAACGAAAATGTAGGGCCCTTCTGAAATAGTTACTAAGAATTTCAAAATGGCAAAGCATGGGAGGTTTCTGAGTGCAGAGCCCTGTGTGACTTTCCAGGTTGCATGCCCATGCAGTTGGGCCTGGCAGTCTGGAATCTTGATACGGGTTAAAGGGTGGGACCTGGGAGGCCAGAATGGTTACCTTCCATTTCCCAAAAACCCTCCAGCCTCATTGTAAATGTTTGTAGTGTTAGCCAATTGAAACAGTCTTCTAGTTGAAGGGGGAAAGTAATTTAGCCTCCAATTAAGGCCTCTCCCCTTGGCTAGGAGGAAGGTAACCACCTGCATTAAAACACTGGCTACATTGTACAAAGCATGTCTATGTCAGTAGCCTTGGACCTGGGCACCTAGGAGCCCATTTTTCCATACAGCAGTTGAAAAAGCCAAGTCACTCCAATGTGCACGAGTCCGCAGCCAGCCCCTGTCCATAGCTGGGCCCAGAGGGTTCCGGGTAGTAAGGTGCAGTCAAGTGGGAGGGCTGGGATGCAGACCAGCTTTTATCTACATGGCACTACAGCCTCTGGGCAGATATAATCAGTCCCAGGCACACAACCAGTGACAGGGAGTCCCACTGAGGAGCTACAAAGAACAGAGACCTCTCAAGCCAGTTTTTAAAAGTGGGGTTGTTCAGGGTGGTGTGGAGCTTCCGCTGGGTGCTGTGGAGTGAAATGGGAGTGCCAGGTCCTAGGGAAACTGGGATGTAACGGCTGCCAGGAGCAAGGAAACTGTGAGGACAAGCTTCTCCCTTGGTGTCCCTGTTTTCCCTTGCACGGGCCCCAGTTCCGCTCTCCTCTGGCCAGCACCGCCGAGAAGTGCACGCACGGGCCTAGTGGTCGTCCTGGCCTCTCTCTGTGCCATGACTCTGCTCCTGCAGTCCCAGTTCTTTCTGTCAGTCTCTCCGCTGGGGGCCAGTGGGCGGGGCGGGTGGCTAGGAACCTTTCTACTATAAGACAGGGCAGTCCCTACAAGGTAGCCCTAGAGACAACAGATCCAGGCAGGCAGGAGGCACCGGAGAGGCCTGGCCTTGAGCAGCTGTGCCAGGTGCTGGGCTGCGGCTCATGCTGGACAGGGCAGGGCACATAGACTGGCAAGGGCCAAGCAGGGTCCCAAGAATCTGAGGAAGGTCCCCAAATCAGAAAACTAGCACCAGAACTGGGCACAGGAAAAGGGAGAAGAAGACCTGACTCATAGCCACGGAGGCTCTGCTGAGTCCTGAGGGCTGCACAGATCTCCAGCTCTGACCCTCTACCATCAGAGCTGCTAGGAGAGAGGAGCCATGGGAGCAGGCAAATCCTGACAGCAACAACGACAACAACAACAAAAAGCGGGGCCCTGATCCCAGACATTTTCACAGCATGAGCATCTTCCATCTCAACCTCAGCTGTCCAGAACATTTCGCTAACCAGAGCATCCTCTTTCTTCCTGCACAGTTGGCTGAGCTGATTCTGCTGTAGGTACATGTTGATAAATAAATTTGAAAGTCACAGTGAGTCAGGCTCAGCCGATACCTTCCTCTCTGACCCCTATAAATAAGAACCCGAGGCCTTTCTTCAGTGAACTATCCCTGTGTTTGAGAACTGATTCTGTGCTGTGGGCGCTGCAGGATCAAATCCACATACCCTCTTATGACTTACTTTCCTGACCTCTACCTGGAGGGCTTGGGAAACGCAGGCTGGGCCCCACCCCCCAGAATTGCATTTTCAACAAGTTCTTGGGTGATGCTGATGCTGCGGGTCCAGGACCACTTGGAGAACTGCTGCCCTGGCCTCCCCGGCTGCCGTGGCCTGCCCGGCCTCCAGCCTCTGTCTGCCTTGCTCCTCCTCCCTCACAGACACCCCCACACACACACTGAGCACCGAATGCTTCCAGTTTCCATGTCACACCATGCCACGGCCCACCCCCAGATCTGCAGACATACTGTCCTCTCCACCTGGAACACAATCCTCCCTCACTTCCTCTGGCTCACTCCTACCCTGTTTCAAGATCCAGCATAGACACACTTCCTCCAGGAGGCCCTGAGGCCTCCTCGCTTCCCCCTTATTCACGCACACGCCAGCTGTGCTGGGATCCCTGCCCCGAACTTCAGGAGCAGCTGTACTTCCCCCTCCTGTGGCTCTTAGCCGGCTGCAGCATCGTAGCTGGTCTGTCCCCTCCTCTAGGAGGGCAGCAGTTGAGTTCATTCTATTCCCCATTTCATCCCCAAAGCTTGGCCATGATCAGTTGGTGGTCAGTAAATATCTGGTGAAAGAACGAACAACATGAATTTGATCATTTGTCTAACTGGAATATTAGCCTGCATTCAAATTAGGCAGAATATTAATATTAATACTTTGTGCATCCACTACCACAGCCATTCTCAAAGCATGATTCTTGGACCAGCAACATCGACATCACCCGCGAGCCTCTCAGAAATGCAAATTTCCAGGCCCCGCCCCAGACCCCAGACATGCTATATGAAAAACTCTGAGGGCAGAGCCCAGCCATCTGGTTTTAATAAAGCCTCCAGGTGGTTCTGATGCTCCTTCAAGTTTGAGAAACACTGCACTACCACATAATGAGTCCTCAAAGGAGGGAAAATGCTAAAGGATTCTGCAGGTAATAGGACTCTCTGGTATCAGCGCAGGAACGCTGTGAGGAAACTGCTAGGAGTGTGCAAACAGAGATCTTGGGGAGGGTTTACACTCCTAGGAGCTGTAACCTCAAAGTAGTCAAACCGAGTTTATTCTCCAAATTATGGATATTTATAAAACAAAGCTCCAAGGATGACAGTGTCACCGCAGACAAAGAGAGTTTGGAGGGGAGACGATTACTCTGTCAGGTGAATAATTGGAAGACTAAATTGAAAAGCACCAAGGAAACCAAGGGAGCTGAAAATAAATTTGGTGACTAGAGTAGGAGGCACTGTGATGGGGCAGGTGTTCAACTCACTGGCGGGGCCGGTGGGCAGCCCCCTTTCAAATCCTCTGCACTCCCTTTGTGATCAATAAAACATCGTTCTGGGCATGAGGGGCAAAGGTGGCAGAACGGACAATCAAATGAATGCAGGTGTCTCAGGTCTTGAGAGGAGTGTCAAGGGCAGGAGTGGAACTTACAAGAGGGGTCAGGATGATGAAGAAAAAAACCTTGGAGAAAAATACAAGTTAGTGCTGCACAGTCAGACAAGGAAGAACTGTCTGTTGTCACGTACTGGGTATAAAGCCAGGATAAAAGGACCCGGTGGCTGAAGCCCAGTGAGAGCAGAATACGGATGGCCTCTTTGCTTTGGAAAGAGCAAACCCATTCTGAATTCAGGGCCTTGTCCTTGAAATCCCTCTGGAAAGTGCTCACTTTCCCTTAAAGACTAGGAATGTGGAAACTCACGCAGCTACTTGGCATTGAAGCAAACTGGAAATAAGAGGCGAAACTTGCTTATTAAACCATGACAGGCTACAGGCTGTAGTTCTACCATATGCTTCTAAATTGCCCGTGTCTGTACAGCTTACTCTCAGAAATCCTTCACATGCCAGCAGAATATATTCTACCCAGTAAATGAAGCCAGCCCTGGGCCTCTCCTTATGACCCAGAGAGTATAAGTGGGGACATCAATCTGCATCCTTGCTGCTCCTCCTGTGCCCTGAGCGGTGGTGCCCCAGGGACTGAGCAGCGAGGGGTGGAGAGGCCCCACAAAGAGCAGATTTGCCACACTGAGCCAGAAGAGTGCTCGCCGGACCACTAAGAACTAGACGAGCACTTATCCTAAATTAGGCCAAAGGTCACGGCGAGGAACACCAAGGTCAACATTTCAGATATCTAGTGGAGTGGAGGCACGTGATCTGGAGGAAATTTATGGTTCTGAAAAGAATATGTGTTATTGGAGGAATATTCCTGCAATATACAGCTAACCGGGTGAGCTTAGGTAAATTATTTAGGACCTCTGATTCTCAGTGATAGCTCAAAACAGGGATAAAAAAGTCTGCTAGGCAGGTTGCTTGGGAAATTCAACAAGGTGACAAAGTATTTGTCCCTCATAGATACCTAATAAATGTGAAAGGTACTGATCTTCTCGTACCACTTAGATTATATAGTCCTGGCCCATCTGAATCCTATTTCATAAGAGGAAGACAGGTATGGAACTCCATAACACAGCCCTGAACTGTAGACAAGCCATGATTTTTAATGAGCCTTGTAGATTACTTTCAAAAATTAATGATGAAACTGCTCCTGCCCTCTGATTTAATTTGGCAAACTGTCTTTGCCTTCTTACTCACAGTTAGAAACGTCGCCGGCACGGGACTGAGAAGCTGTGTGGTGAGCTTTGTGGGTCCCTCAGGAAGAACTTCCCATCTCCACTTATTCACTAAGTCTTGAAATTTTAGCTGGAGGTATTTTGGGGTTTCATTTGGTTGGTTGGTTGGTTGGTTTTTGTTGTTTTTATTGTTGTTTTTGTTTCTGTGGGGTTTTTTAGCGGAAGAAGTCTCCTGTATTAGCTTGCAAGAAATGCCCCGACAAAGTGCCACAAACTGGGTGGCTTAACCAACAGAAACTTATTGTCTCGCAGTTCTGAAGGCAAAACATCTGAAATCAAGGTGTCACTAGAGTCAGTTCCTTCTGAGGACTCTGAGGATAGGGTCTGTCCCGGGCCTCTCTCCTTGGCTTGCAGATGGCTGTCTGCCCTCCATGTAGGTCTCTGGTCTTCCCTCGAGCAGCCCACCTGGTCTTCCTCTATGTAGATCTGCATCCAAATATCCCCGTATATATAAGGATACCAGTCATAATGGATAAAGACCGTCCTAGTGAACTTGTTAACTTGGCTACCTTTGTAAAGACCCCATCTCTAAAGGTGGTCACATTCAGAAGTACTGGGTATTAGGATTTCAACGTGTGAATTTTGGGGGGGGGGGATACAATTCAACCCGTAATGTCCCCTGACCCCACTCGTGTGCACTTTTGCCAACCAGGGGATGAGAGTACAATGTTACCTGGCACACCCCCTCAGAAAATGGCACATTTCCATGGCGGGGGGAGAAATTCCCACTCTTCATACAATATTCACCCTCAGCACAGCCCATCCCAGGGGAGCTCACTAGGAAGGCTTGCACTTTGCCTCTCTCAGGTTGGCTGCCTTTAGGCTGACGGATATTTTTAGATTCTGGACCTATAGGCTAGGCCTGTCTTCATGGCCATATTGATCATCATGTAGGCAAGGACCTTCACCACGGTGGCATTGATGTGTCTACCGGTCTTGCACATCAGACACTATATATAGCCAAGGGATCGATGTCAAGGTTTCTAGCCTCTCCTTCTGCCCAAAAAGCTACAAAATGTGTTGACTCTGTTAAATCTCAGGATAAGGACTACTGGAAGGTTTTGTTCCTGCAGAAGAAGAAACAGGTGGAGAGTTAAAGGAATTGCAGTGATGTGGGTGAAATGTGGAGAGAAAGTCCCCCAGGGTTTTGCTTGCTTTCAGGTTCAGTGGCTGGGAGCTTCCGGCAAACCTCCCCCGCAGCCTCTCCACTTGGTAGACAGAAGAGAAGGAGAAGTGGGGGCTCTCTTCTCTGGAGAAGACAGAAAAAGGAGGGGTACATCTTTACAAATTCTGTTCTGAATCTCCTAGACAAATTTGAAGTATCAATATCAGGGCCAGGTGGACAGAGTGCCAAAAACGCTGCCATGTGGCTGGTCCCTGTGTGTTCTCACCCCGTGTTGCCCAGAGTGGAGGAAGGGCCTTTGCTGATGGCCATCTCAGTCACAGCATAAGTTTCCCCCATGTCTTTTTGGATAAAATGAGTTTTTCTTGGATCACCTTTAAGGTGAAACCAGAGGACACCTCCTCAGAGTTACCCTCCCTGAAGGCTCTATCCAGGATGCACAATGCCAACACGGTGTCCAGGGGCCCCAGGCCGTGCCTCTCGCCTGGAGGGAGTCCTAGTCCTGATCTTCCCCTCTGGGCTGCAGCCGGCTTCTTTCCACACCAGATTCTGTCCCAGCCTCCTTCATTTTCCATATTCATGTTCATGAAAATTAAAAGCCCTGAAGATTTAATTAAGGGACCATGTTGGGAGAACAAATGGGCAGAGCTTGGTAGCTGGCCAAGGGAAGCTGGCCCGCGCAGGAGGTAGGGGCCTCTGAGCATTCACAGGAGAGAACAGCGGATGCACAGAAGGATCACCCCAGGGACAAAGGAAACTGGTGCCAGTTCTTCCTCAGATGCAAAGCTGAAGTGCTTTAGCCTTAGACCATATCATCTAACGGCAAAAAAGACCCCTCTGTCTTTTTACACAAATGCCTATTGAGTGATGGAGATAGCGATTCTAGAGGATTAAAACCCTAAATGCCTGAGATGAGACGGTCCTGTCATGAGAATTCAGTTGGGGTGATACAGAGAAAGTGCTCTGCAGGTATTGAGGCACTAAGCAAGTATGAGCCCTCATTACCTTTCAGAGGTGCCCTCCAAGCCGAGGGGCCCCAGGACAGCACCATCTTATTGAGGTCTGCAAGTGGTGAGGAAGCTGTTTTCATTGAGCTCTGAGCTCCTCTCAGGTCAAGAGTACATGAACTTTTCTAGCTCTAGTTTGGCCCAACTATTATAGCTGTGTGACCTGAAATAATTTGCTTAACCTTTCTGGTCTCAACCTCATGGCATTGTTGTAAGGAATGAACAAGCAAGTGATGATGCCTGGAGGGTACATAGTAATTGCCCAATAAATGCTAGTGCTTTCTATTATCCTATTTACTTCCCATAACACGAAATTGGAACCATGCTCTCTGCACATATACCACAGAGACATTTAACAGGGATAGTAGTGCTGACTTTTCCCTGGACCAGTCTCTTGATCTCATCTTCCTCGTCTGAAGAGTGATGGCAAGGATCCCTGCCTGCTGCTCTAGTACCAAAATGAAACCATGAATGAGAAAGTGCTTTGGTATCTGTGATGATGCAAATTAATATTTTTATCTTTAATTCAAGTGCACACTACTTAGAATCAGACTCACCTAATCACGGTTTCTAATTCTGTTTTTAGGCAATTACTTAACCTTTCTGTGCTGTAGTTTTTCATCTGCAAAAGAGGGATAAGAAAGGCAAACAGGTTCTTGTGAAAATGTAAAAGTATGTGCAAAACACTTAGGAGAGCACCTGGCACATCATAAACACAATAAATCATATTTGTTACTCTCTTCCTTCTTTTATCATCATAGCTACTGTCATCATCACTGTCAATAGCAGTATATGCAATAATTGTGGTCATATTTCCTCTTTTAGGGTTGCTAGTCCTAGAAGTCTTTCATGCTTACACAATACTGCCACAGACCCCTGCCCTTACAGAAAAACATGGCTCTTCTTCATCCCATAGTAGCCGCCACTTTAACTGGTTCTGTCCACACCACAGCTCCACAAGCCAGGATTTGCTGATTTTGAAGTTTAAAATCCAGGTGCTGTAGGTCAAAGTCAGGCCCTGCCTGTTTACTACTCACTTGGATGAATTTCCCGTTGTTGAGATGCTAGATTAGTCTTCCGTAGGCCACCCAAGATGAGGGCAAGGTTTGTCTTGCCAGAAAAATCCAGTGGGTGATGATGTCAGAGATAAAGGTATGTCCTCTCTCAGGGCCAGTTCATGCAAAAACACCAAGGTGCTGCCAAGCAAAGTCCCTGATTCCTAAGAAGTTACGGGTGCAGCCTCAGAGGGCTGATCTTATAATGAAGAACCATTTGGTCAGAGACTGTATTAGTTTCCTATTGTTGCTATAAAAAATTACCACAGACTTAGTGGCTTAAAACAACACAAATTTATTATCTAACAGTTCTAGAAGTTGGAAGTCTACAGTCAAGGTGTAAGCAGGGCTGCCTTCCCCCTGGAGGCTGTGGGGCAGAATCTGTGCCCTTGACTTTCCCAGCTTCTACAGTCTGCCTACATGCCTTGAACAGTGGCCCCTTCCTCCACCTTCAAGCCCAGAAGGCGGCATCATCTCTGCCTGATATTCCTGCCTCCCTTTTACAGGGACCTTTGCAATTACACTGGGCTCACCTGGATAATCTGGAATACTCTCCCTATGTCAACATCATTAACTTAATCACATCTGCAAAGCCCCTTTTACCATGAAGGTTACACACTCACAGGTTCAAGGGATTAGGACACAGACATCTTCGGGGAGGCCATTGTTCAGCCTACCACGGAGATGAATTGTGAGCACCCACAGGTCTCACACCAAATGGCCAAGGGCAGCTCTCAGAGGATGTGAGCACTTACGCAGGTTCCTGGGATGTGAACTTAGAGTGGCTCCCTTAGATCAGGGTCAATCTAAGGAACTCTGAAAGCATCCCTAGATTAGGAGGTGCTCAATAAATACCTGCATAATGTTAAATGACTGAGTGGCCTTGGCTTCGCTACTTGGGCCTAACTTAGGTTTCTCATATGTGAATTGGAGAACTCCCAACTGGGAATGCAGTGAAAGCACCTCATAAACCACAGAGTGCTCATCAGAGTCTAGTTGCTACCACTCCTGAAAACAATCACAGTGATGCATCCTGCCCTGCCCCCAGCAGAACTGATCATCTTTATGCCTGCTACATGCTTCTGTTGCTTGCAACTAGGTATCTGAAGCCTGGCTTGTAAACTCTTCAGTTGTACGCTCCAGATGTAAACTCCACGACTTTAACAACCCTGATTGTTTAGCTCTATGAGGCCAGGGACTTGGTCTGTTTTGCTCAGCTCATGCAGTAGACAAGCAGTAAATATTCCCTGAGTGAATGAATAACTGATCTTGCAGTTACCTCTAGACTGTGAACGTGTCAGTGGCGGGGACCATGACTTGACTCCTCAGTAGCCAGCACAATGCCTGGCACAAAGGCAGGCCTGGGAGAGTTGTGTTAGTTTCCTGTGGCTGTCATAACAAACTATTAATACCACAAACTGGATGGCTTATAATAACAGAAATTTACCCCCTCACAGTTCTGGAGGCTGGAAGTCTGAGACTGAGGTGTCAGCAGGGCTGCACTCCCTCCCGAGGCTCCAGGGAGAATCCTTCCTTGCATTTCCAGCTTCTGGTGGCTGCAGGTGTTCTTCGGCTTGTAGCAACATATAGTAACTCCAGTCTCTGCCTCCCATCTTCTCATGGCCTCCTCCTCTTGTCCCTATGTCTTTTCCTCATCTCAAAATCCTTGATTACATCTTCAAAAACCGTTTTTCCAATTAAGGTCCCAATCACAGATACCAGAAGTTAGGACTTAGACATATGGGGCCACCAACCCATCCACTGTGCAAGGGGTTGCTGAATAAATGAATTAATGAACCAGGTACGTCCCTGCTCCTTAGTAACTAGAATCCAATCCTGTTTTTGCCTGTGGGCTGGAGGGACCCCAGGGCTTCTGAGGAAGGCCTCTCAGCCCTGACGCTGAAGCTGAGTTCCAGAGGAGTGGGCAAACCCTCGGGTACCAAGACAGCATACATCCCAGGGATGCCTGGGTGTGGGTGACACACCAGGGAAAATGGAGCTGCCATTGACTGGGGAAGCTCACAGTTTGGGTTACAAAGAGCAAGAAAGGAAAAATGCTGACAGAGTGTCCTAGGCTGGCTCGGGCAGCTGTGCTCACATCAACCGGGGAAGCCATGGCAGCCTGCAAGTGTAGGAAGCCCCTGCAGGGCCATATCTAAGGAACTAGGATATAGCTGTGCTGGAACAAGCCAGCCAGGCCAGAGCTGAGACGGGCCCAGCACAGTGAGTGAGGGCAGGTGAGGGCAGTCAGCACCTGCCGCAGAGCTCAGCTCCTACTCAGAGCGCTGCCGGGAACCCTGCAGCCAGACTCTGCAGCCTGGAAACAGACCAGGGTTACTGGCCCAATCTCACCTTACAGATGAGGAAACTGAGGCCCAGAGAGGGATTGTAGTCCAACTGGTTGATGGTACAGCTGCAGCTACAGTCCTGGCTCTTGGCCACAAGTCTAGTGCCTTCCTCTAACTAAGAATCATCACTGTCACCTGTTTGGGGAGCCACAGTCCTGTGGACATGCTGCCCAGAGAGTCACCCAGGACCTGTGAATGACAGAGAATGCAGCAGACGTGATTAGAGTTCAGTGCAGGACTCAAACGCTGCTTACAAAGAAGCTAACCTGAAACATGAATAATAAGTGGGTGGTTAAAATTTATTCAATGAAATTCTTCTGATGGAACATGCTGTCCTTTTTTGAGAGAATTTGTTGATAATGTCTGTAGGAGCCAAGCCTTCAGGGGTAGGAGTACCTGTCGGGGAAGACTCTAAATGGGAGGGGAGAGGGAGGAGAAGGAGGAGGGGGGAGGGTAGAGGGGCTGAGCTGGGAAGAGACAGATGGAGTGGGGCTGGGACACACTGAAGCTGGTGCCGTGCACCCATGGGGTACAGTCAGAGAGGCAGCTGCAGGGCCCTGGAGGTCATGGCCTTGCCCTGACGTAGACTCTGCCCTGACTCCCTGGTGACCCTGTCAGTGGAGGCTGTGCTGCTCAGAGATGCAGGTGGGGGTTGGCGGGAGGCTCAGGAGAGCTCAGAGGAGAGGCTTGCTCTGTGTGGCTGTAGAGACGACACGGCAGCGTCAGGGCGGAGAAGGCCCTGAACATCACCTGCACAGACATCTGCAGACAGGCAGGAGGCAGAGGCTCTGGATTCCCACTCGCTGTGAAACTGAGGTGGACTTGGGTCCATCTCACCCAGGTCTCTGGGGGACTAAGAGGCTCCAGCTGACACTTGGGCTACATCTTTTCACAATAGCAGCCTATAAAATGGTCCAAAATTGTCACAACTGATTGAGGGCAACTTGATCACACACAAGTTGTGTTTTTATATATATATATATTTTTTTTTTTTTTAGTTACTCCATCTCTACACACAGCATTAAAACAATTCCCCCAGCCAACCCCATTTCGGCTTAGCCCGCAGCTTGCTCACAGTGGCACACACGAAGTCAGACAAGTGCACACACACACGTGCAGGCTCCCCACGGGCCCACACTCATGCCCCCTGCTCTCCTGGCCCCTCACCCTGGCCCAGGGCTGAAGCCCCCACACCACCCTCCCCGCAGCTCATGCCGGGGCCTGTCCTGCACCCTGCTGCCCTCCTCAATCCCTATGTTCACTTCTGCATCCCAAACCCCCCCTTTCTCCCATTGCTCCAACAGAGCCTACCATTCTGTCCGGTTGTCCTCAGGCTTGTAAAATGGCCCTTCTACCCCTCACGTCACCAACCTACTCTCTCCTTCCCTTCACTCCCAAGGGGGCCTTTCTCATGTCCCCAGCAGCCACTCGCCTGTCCAGGGACACTTTCCTCAAGAGGGGGAGGCTCAGGTTCACCTCCAGTGCCTCTCTCCTCTGCCCGGCCCTGCTGACACAGGTGACCACAGAAGTTTCCCCTCCTTGTTTCAGGGACTTTCTGCCACCCTGACGCCCCTCCTTCCGCCTGGCCACACCTTCCCCTCCATGGAGGGGCACGTGGACGTGCTCAGAACTCACCCTCTACTCCTCTCCGGCACTGCCTCCTGCAGACCTGATAACTCCTGTGGCTTTAGCGCCACTGCCCTTGGCAGGGGCCCCAAGGCTTGTGTTTCATCCAGACTCGTCTGTTAGGCTGCGATTCTGTACCTCGCACCTCCTCATGCGGCCAGCCCCTCACTCCCAGTGTGTCTCCCCACTGTCGACCACACGCGCGCCCAGGCACACACAACTTAGTCATCACTCATCTCTTCCCTAATTCTGCACATTCTTCCTCTCTTTGAACACTTCGGAGCAATTCTTGATTTCTCTTTTTCTATCCCCTCCCCCAATATTCTGCTAATTATCCAATCCTGTGCATATTTAGTAAGTATTATTGAAGTACAATAAAACAACCTTGTCCTGAGAGTCCACAGTTCTGAGTTCTAGCCCAAAGTCTAACACCGTTTGGCTATGTAACCCTTTAGAGACCTCAGTTTGCTTATAATGGGGATTTGGAATAGATGGGCTTCAAGGACTCTGGCAAACACTGCTGGTTACCTACACATTATCCATTCTCCTTTTATTCCTTAACAAAACCTAATCTGTCCTGGGCAGTAATATGCTCAGCCACAAATCCAATTGCTCCCTGGGTGGCCAGGGAGCCTCAAGGTGACATGTGCTGCACCCTGTAGGTCTTCCTGGTCCAAGAATCATCTCAAGCTGTGGCTGCACAGCTAGTCCTCCATGCAAAAGATGCAAAAGTAAAGCATCTGCTTGCTTGATGTCTCCATAGGAACAGGGTGGCTTGTGCTTAGAGGCTCAGAACCTGGGAGCTGAACAGACATTGGGGTCCACTGGGTCCCAATTCCTGCCTGGCTCAAAGACCCAGACATGTGCATGGTCTGATTCCTATGAGATTCTCTCTGCTGTTGAGTACACTCTGGGCCAATATAAAAATTGCTCCTACAAGCCCTGGTCTCTCTTCTGGAGCTGGAAGAACAAGATGTGGGACAGGCCTTCAGATGTGACAGCTGCCCCCATCCCTGGAGGCCCCTCTTCTTCAGGTGCAGCTGGACCATCAGCCTATCAGGACAGGACTGGTTTCCAGACCCCATACTGTACCGGTCCCTGAAATCCCTGCACACAGTAGGACTTGACTCCCCTCACAAGACCATCCTTAAGGACACTCTTCTTAACTGTTTAGGGGCCTCTCCTTCACTTTGCCAAGGGTTCAGTGCCAGGATGAGAATTCCCCAGCTATCCATGGAAGGTCTCCTGGGAATGCTGTCTACACCGAGACCATAGGGAATCTTCTCAAATCTTGACCTGAACTCAGAAAGCTAGAATGTGGAAGTTAGGAGTTCTGTTGTGAAATGTCATAAGACCAAGAATACTAACATTTTCCAGGGGGATGCCAAGTTGAGACCCCCCTGCTCAGGCTGGGCAAGTTCCCAGCACAAAGGGCTCAATGAATTTCAGGAGTTCCTCTGTCCATCTTGCCTCCAGCCCTGCTGGCTCAGGCTTCCCTGCAGGACCTAAAGCTTCCTCTGCCCTCTGGATGGGACTCAGGTCGTGCCATGGGCCACACATGTGAGCCTTTCTACAAACCAGGGGCAAACCGCCGTGGCACCATCTCTTGGATGAAAAGTGTGAGTGCCATTTTGTGTTGTTTCATCAGTGATGGTTACCTAAACACTGCTTGGGGAAATGCAAAGCACAAATCGCTTCTCACAGCTCTTTGTGGCATCAAACACTCAGGGGACCTGGTGAGCAATCAGCGTACAGTTACTCAGCAGCAGGTATCCCAGCTATGCAGATATACGCCAAAGCTGCAGCTCCTCTCAGGATCTTCTCCCCCAAAAGGAGCTAGGCTGAAGGAGGGATGGGGAAGGAAACTGAGATCGGGCCCCAGCCACAGAAGAGGCACCTTGAGCAGGGCTGGGGAAAGCCCTTTGCCATGTAGAGAGGCCCCAGCCCTGAGCAGCGGGCGCAGGTGAGCGAACAGGGAAAGGGAGATCTCTCCCACTCAGAGGCCAAATTGGCAGCCATGGAGCAGCCATTCAGCCCCCCTGGGGCCAGACTGTCCTGTGTGTACAATATGGTGGTGAGCCCGCTGGAGATGTCCTCTGGGAGCTGAGAGACGCCGATCACCTGAGGGCTGGGGACACCGTTCCCAGACTCTCCACTAGAGGTCAGCTCTGGGAGAACACAGGCTCTGCCACCCCTCCTGGCTGGGAGCTCCACCGCCTCCAGGGGCTCAGGGCACTGGAGGGAGCTACTGCACAGGTGGAGGATGAGATGTTCCCAAACAACCACCCCACCTGTCGCCCGCCCTTGGTACCTGCTGAGTCCTCCATAAATCAGCTCAGAGAGCAACATGGCCCAGCACCCTTCCTCCGAGAGCTGACCTCACACCCAGCTGCCCAGGGACCTACATGTCTTGGCCAAGTCACCTGTGATGAAATGGGAGCCCAGATCTCAGTGGAGATAGGGAAAGTCATGTGAGAGTTGCCCATGCATCCCCCGTACCCCCAAACATCCCTCCCAGCCCACTGGTGGTCCCTTCTCCTGGACCCACTGGGCAGGAGGGGGCATTTTGAGGAGCTGAATGCTGGCCTGTCCCTACCTAACAGTCATAGTAAGAGAGAGGAGTGGGGGAAGGATTCGGAGCCCTTTTTAGGAAGACAAATAAAAATATGGCACATGCTTGGGTGCTGGCCCAACTGAGCGCTTATAAGAAAGCCCAATTTGTAGAGCACAGAAAATCGGGTCTGCCCTGGTCAGAGGAGGGTAAACAAACTCCTGCCCCTTTAGTATCCCGTAACCACCCACCCTCCCCACCGTAGCTCTGAGTAGTCACTGAGGCACCTGTTAGAGAGGCTGAGAGTCTCAAGTATACAGTTTGAAAAGCACCGGGCTGTGCACCCTGAGGCTTGGGCTTCACCATATGCCCAGGTGGCCCCAGGTCAGAGCAAACTGAACAACGACCTCCTGTCTGATGAAGGGGAAGGGGGTGTGAAGCAGGAGGAGACCCTCCTCACACTGGGGCAGCCATTCCATTGACAAGATGAGCTGCGTCACCCACCAAAACCCTGGAGGAAAACACTGGCCTTCTGAGTAGATCCCTGATGGGCTAAAATGGGCAGCCTGGGGTCTCTAAGCATGAGCTCCACGGCTCCCATGGCTGCGTGCCCCGCCAGACAGCCTCAGGGCATTGGAGGACAAGGAAGGGAGTCTTTGAGGCTAAGCACAACCTTGTGTGGCTGGCCCAGCCCCATCACGGTGTGTGTGTGTGTGTGTGTGTGTGTGTGTGTGTGTGTGTGTGTGTGTGTGCAGCCCAGCCAAGGCAGGAGGGAGTGTGCTCCACCCCGGCAGGGGCCTTTCACCTGGCAGGTCCTTTGGCTCAGGGGTGCCATTTTATTACATTTTCAGCAAAAACTGAAAGGGGCATTTTACATTGCCCTCATGGGCTCCCTATAAAGAGGAGTCAGATCTTAAAACACAAGAGCAACATACATGTATAGAACCCCCATGTGCACACACAAACCTCACAGGTGCTCACAAGATGCACGTACACACCTGTGTGTGGCTTACACACGTTTGTGGCCCACAGTTCAGCGCACTGAGGCAGTGTTGCAAAGTGGTCAGGAGGGGGGATGCTGAGCCTGGAGTGCTCTGTTCTGTCTAACTCGGTGTCCTTGGGTAAGTTACCCTACCTCCCTGAGCCTTTGTTTTCTCATTGTAAAAATACATACGTCAGAACTACCTACCTCCGAGGCACATTCTGAGGATGAACTGGGAAATTTACCTGCAAAGTCCCAGTCGGAGAGCTGCGCCTGCCCATGGGCATGTAACTGTGTGTGGCTGCCCAAGACGACAGTGCTGAGCTGGGGAGGGGAGGGCTCTGGAAACCAGGAGGTGCCGGCTCACGCTCTAGGAGGTGGGCGCTGGCCCTGGCAGCTTTTGCTGTCTTCAGGCCAGTTTTCCAGCTCCAGAGACCTATGGGGAATGACAGTCCTTAGCCCACTGAGTGTCACAAGACCTGCAGCATGTGGACTGTCAGAGGGAAGGTGTTCAGGCACTTTCAGCCCATATGCTGCTTGCCTGGAAGACGCAGGAGCCAATGCCAAGTCCCTGTAGAGGCAGGCACTGACCACAGGGAGACAATGGGAGGGAAGGAGAGCTGGGATAAATATAGAGGAGAAACTCTAAATAGAGCAGTGACAGATGCAAAGAGAACGAGCAGAGATGGTCTGAATATAGACCACAGCTTAGGACAACCACACAGAGACAGACAGCCAGAGATACACTGGCAGACAGACGGACAGAGAGGACCAGCCTCCAGGATCACAGGCTTGAGTCACTGACATGCACAGACACCCACAGCTGAGGACAGAGAAAAACAATGAAAACGCAGACTCCCGTCCGCCTATGACCTTGGTGCCCACTTCGTGCCTGGACTCCCCAGAGGCCCTTGCCTCTCGGCAGCTGTGTTTCTGACAGGCTGCTGGCCACCAGACCCACATCGTGCCCGGGCAGCAATGGGGCCTGGAGGGGGCAGGCAGGGAGTGGGGCAGAGCAGGTCACCAGCAAGCCGAGGCAGGAGGAGGAGACACGGCTCCTTCAAACGGCTCAGTCTCCAGCTCGGCCACGGGCAATTACAGAGGAGCCTTCACTTGTCAGCCTTGAATTTTAATGGTATTAATGAGACCTCATGCAGTTTTCTTCCTGGATAAGGTGTTTTTCTTCTATGATTCCTGGGCCCTGGGAGTCCACACCTCTCCCCTGTCCTGGCTGTGCCCACTCTGTAGGGGGACACGCTGACATTCTTTCTACTTTTGATGATTGTAATTAATTCTTTCCTAGCGAATAAATGAATGTGCTGTCTATGTATTAATCATCTGCCATCTCATTGGTAATTTGCCTACAAGAAGAGTTGGCTACTGTCCACCACTATGGGGTGTGAGTGGGAGGAAGGAGGGGGGGCAAGCAGGGGAAACCAGGCTAGAAGCTGGCCAGGCTGACCGACCCTTCTCCAGGCTCCCCTCCCGTTGACGGGGAGGTCAGCCATGCCTCATCTACGCAGCTCAGTGTTCCATACTTTCTTAGGGCACAGGGCTGGTTGTGGTGTTGGTCATATCAGATATGGCCTCCACCGCCCTAGGAACTTGTGTCCAAATGTCCACATGAAAGGTGTTCTTGGGATGGGTTAACTCACCCGAAAATACCCACTCTTGGGTTCACTCTGGTTCCCTCTAACCCCTTTGAGCATTTTTCTTGTTCTCTTTTATTGATTACACCTTTTTCCACCTGCTCTTTAAATGTTGGGGTTCCCTAGGTGCTACACTTGGTCTTCTTCTCTGCTCACTATAAAGCACTAATTCAGGAAGCCCGTTCACCCTCTGCACCCCCTGGCCAAGCGTGCCAGCCCCTGCATCAGGCCCAGGGCAGCGGATAGGAAAGACCCCCTGCCTTCCAGGAGAGCAGCCAGAAACATCATGGTGGTAAAACCAAAGAGCTCTGTGTTTGTAGAATGTAAGAAGTGCTGAGAGAGCCCAGAACTTCTTTCCTTTTCTGGAAAATGAGGCTTTTCATGGAGCCTCATAGGGTTGTGGGGATGGTTGAATAATGGAAAGTGCTGAGAACAGTGCCTGGGAGATGGGAGGTGCTCAATAAGGTAAGGCACGTGCTGCCGCTGAGACCCGCTTCAGTCTCTAGCCCGGACCTCTCCTTGACGTCGCAGGTGAGCATACCTAGCCCTTCCCCCAGCCATGTCCATGTGGGCATCCAACTGGCACTTTGAATCCCGCAGGTCCCAACGGAATTTGTCTCCCACCCTACATCTGGGCCTCACAGGGACTGCAACACCACCCACCCACTGTTCCAGTTGCCTGTGCTAGCACCTGGGAGCCATGTCTCACCCACACCTGACCAGTCATGGTGTCCTCAGAACTCTAGCAGGATCAGGCTGGAGTACGAAAGCCCCTGACCCAAAAGCATGTAGATTCCTCAAAATGTTAAACATCAAATTAGCCTATAACCCAGCAATTCCAACCCATAGGTATATGCCAAAAATAATTGAATATAGGTATCCAAACAGATCTTTGTGCACAGATACTCATAGCAGCACTATTCACAATAGCCAAAAGGTGGAAAAGCCCAAATGTTCATAAATAGGTGAATGGATAAATGAAAAGTTGTACATACATACAATGGAATATTATTCACCCATAAAAAGGAATGAAATACTGATAATGCTACAATGTGGATGCACCTTGAAATAATTATGCTAAGCGAAAGAAACCAGACCCAAAAGGTCACATATTGTATGACGCTATTTATATAAACTGCTCAGAATAGGCAAATCCACACAGACAGAAATCATATTGGCAGTTGCCGGGGGCTGGGGAGAAGGAGAATGGGGAACAGCTACTCAATGGGCACAGGATTTATTCTGGAATGATGGAGATGCTTTGGAACTAGATAGAGGTGGCAGTTGCACAACATTGTGAACGTACTAAATGCCACTGAATTGTTCCCTTTTAAACAGTTAATTTTATGTTTGGAATTTTACCTCAATTTTTTAAAAAGGTCATATAAGGTTTTCTCTGGGGAGTGAGTTGGTCTTGGACATAGGCTCCTTTCTGTTACCGGCGTAGAGATGCCCAGCACTTCTACGCAAGAGAGGCCACGTGGCGAAGATAGGGCCAGAGGATCAATACATGGCTGTATGGGAATATAATAGGAAGCACCTTTCTTCCCCAGACCCCTGCTGAGATGAGCTGGCTGCCCCCAATGTGCCTCCTTGGGGAGGCTGCAGGCGTAGGGTTGGGTGCCTGGGAAAGAGGGCCCTCCCTGCACGGAGCAGACACAGCAACCTGGAGGCACAGAGCAGCCATGCCATTGCCTATCTGACCCTCAAATCAGGAGGCAGCTCCACCCAATCCTGTAAGCTACTGAGGCAATCCTGCTGTTCTGGGATCCATTCAGGGCAATCCTGCTGTTCTGGGATCCGTTCAGGGCAATCCTGCTGTTCTGGGCTCAGTTGCCTTCACCTAGACTGCTGGGAGCAGCCCTACTCTGGAAGATCCCAGCGTTGGGAGCAGAAGGATGGGCTCTGTGGGGCTGCTCCTCAGAGCAGAAGGTGCCCACAGGGGCTGGGGCATTTACTAGTAGGGGAAGAGGGCTCTGGAGAAAGCGGAGGGCCAGAGACCGCAGCCAGAGGCCCCCTCCCATCACACCAGACATCCAGCCTGACCTTGGATAAAAACGCTCCTGCCCGAGGAAGCCCCCAAAGAGCTCACACTGGGAGGGTTCGCCAGGGGATGCTAATGGCGGTTCAGTCCCCAGAGCACTGCAAGCAGTAGGACCCAGGGAGGGCAGCCCAGGCAAAGCAGGTGAAATGGTGAAGTGTTATTCAGCTAAGTGGAGCCCTTTCTTACAAGCACCCCCTCCCTCCAACACAGTACTACAGGGGCTGGTAGCAAGGGCTTGATTAACCACTGGAAGACCAGACGCTACCCCAGGGCTCCTCGACGGATTAGTGTCTTGGAGGCACCCACTCCACGGGCACAACCCAGGGCTGGAAGCTCTGGTCCGTCTGTCCTCACTCTTCCTTCTGTCTGCCCTCTCCTAGTCTCCGGGTTCCAGATGATGATCGATTCTCCACTTGTCTCTCATTTCATTTTATCATCCCACTTTATCTTCCTTGCAGCCTTTTTCTTTCTTTGGACAACTCCTGTTGCTCCCCTGGCTAGGGCAGGGTGGAAGGGGAACGGTACAGAGGATGGGAGGGGCTGAATGTCTCTCTGTACAGTTCTCCCGGTCATACACACTGACTTCGTGTCTTCAGATTCTGGGGTGGCGATAAATTCACTTAGATTTTTGTATTACCTTTTCTCCAAAGCTCTGAAGTCTTATTGATTCTCCTCTTTAACATTCCTCCATCCATTCTCCTCTCCATCCCTGCACGCCTAGTTCAGGCACTGTGGGGTCTCTCCTGAGTAATCACAGCAGGCAGCAGTCTTCTCGCCCACCTCCTTGCCCTGGCTGGCTCCTCCCAAGTGCACCCCAGCAAAAGCCTGAGCACCTCCCTCGCTCGCCCCAGTGGTCCTCAGAGTGCGGCTCCTGTGCCAGCAGCATCAGCAGCCCCTGGGAACTGGTCAGATATGTGAATTCTCAGACCATCTCCCAGGCCTACGGATTCAGAAACTCTGGGGGAGGGTCCAACAGTTTGTGTTTCAATAAGCTCTCCGAGAGATTCTGTTGCCTGCTAACGTTGAAAACCACTGACCTACTTAAAAGCCTTCAGTGGCTCCCACAGACAGGCCCAGATTCCTCAGCACAAGATGCCAGGCCTCTGGGACCTGCTCCCTGCCCCTTCTGAGTCCCGAGCCCTCCTCCCGGCCCCTCCCAGCACACCTTGCTTCTGCCATTCCCACCAGCTGAGGGGTCCATGCACAGGGTCTGTGTTCCCTCGCGCTAGGATGCCCTGCCCCCACCCACAGAGCTCACTGGCCACTCCCCCTCTGGGTGCCCCTCTCTCCCTGACTAGCCCACATCCCTGCTGTAATTAGCCGTCAGCCTGTCGCCCTCTCTCCCTAGACTGTGAGCTCTTTGAGGGTAGACTCACATATTTGTGCTTAAGAATCCTACTACCCTGTGCATATGTGACACCTGACTCAAAGCCAGGACTTAAGTGCTATCCCCTGGGTCGTCACAAGGTCCCTGAACACACACCAGCATACAGGCATTCATTTTACTGTTGGGTTTACTGTTACTGCAGTTGGGTTACTGGACCCTTGGAGGTCTCAGCAAGCTCACTGCAGCTCCCCTGGCCCCATGCTCTTGATGGCATGGCTTCTGGGTGGCGGGCTGAGTGTGCAGAAAGAACTGTGGAGTTGGAGTCTCATGAACTGTGTTGAATCCTGGTTCCGTCACTTTCTAGCACTGGGACCTCAGGAAAAGCTCCAAGACTCAGTTTTTTCATCAGCACAATGGGTTCTTAAAAACATCTCCCAAAACTGTTGTACTAATTTATATAAGTGTACGTCTTAATTTGAGTCCCCCTGACAGCAGAGCCTGACACAAGGACTTAAGTGCAGGTAATTTACTTAGGAAGTGATCCCAGGGAGTAGGAGGAAAGATTGGGGGATAGCAAGACAAGAGAGAGGAAATGCCAGTGTAACTATTGCTGTAGGTAAGAGGAGGGGCTGCGTCCTGCAGGAATGTCTGAAAAGCACAGAGAATGCCCCTTCCTCCCACCCCTACCCCACCTTCCCCGAAATGTCATCCAAAGGACAGAAAGTGGGGTCATTTGTCACAGCTCCCATCTCCCATTGGTTAAAGGCTGACATGGCCATTAATTCTGCCCGCCCACTTCCAGACCACACCTCCGAGCTGCTCTCGTTTGCAGGTGCATGGGTTCCTGAAGTTTCACCGAAGACCTGGAGGCAGAGAAGCCGAGAAGTGCAAGGCGCACTTGAAGTGGGACCCTCAGCTTGAGTCTGAGTGCACGTAGAATTTTCCACCACAGCTGCAACTGAAATCAGGCAGGCGGAGGGGATGTGAAATGGGTCCCTGAATGCATCAGCTACAGACTGTGAACATACACTCCCACAGAACGTTGTGATTGCCTCTGTCGCCCTTGTTTCTCTGGCTTGAGACCACCTGTTCAGTTGTCAGTGTCTGCCACTTGACAAGGCTTCCCCGAGGGCAGGGACAATGTCTGTCCCACTCGCTGTGTCCCCAATACTGAGGAGAGCTCTACACAGCGGACATGCTCAAAACTATCTGTTGAATGACTGGATGCAGGAAAGTATCTTTCACATAATAGATACTCAAGACTATCAAACACAGCACTATTCAAATTTTCTGACTTGAAAGAGACAATGCACTATTTGCTAATCAAATTACAGAAAATCATTCAAGGGGAGTGGGTTGGAATTCCTTTTCTGTAGTAACAGAGACCAGGTTTACTCTCTGAGCTGAATCAACTAAAAGCCCAGACAAAATATATGAAACGATGGCTCTAAAGACATGGGGCATTGGGCTTCAAAGAAGGGTTATCCCTGAGAGACAGGAAACCACTAAGGTCAGCCCCAGGATTGCTCCAGTTTAATGCTTGCAGAAAGTCTCCATGAAGCAGTGGGAAGCGTGGGAGGGTGGGGAAGGAGAAGAAGGGAAGGGAGGAATTACGAAGGGACGGGGAACTGGGGGGTGATGGCTATGTTCACTATCTTGATTGTAAAGATGATTTCATGGGTGTATACATATGTCAAAACTTAAATTATATAAAGTATGCATTTTATTGTATGCACTTACACCTCACCAAAGCTGTTTAAAACACAAAAAGATGAGACATTGGTATTTCTGTCCAGGAAACGAAAGATAATCTACAATAGAAAAACACACACAAGACTCATTAAGGAGTGTATTAAGTAGGCAATACCTGTCTGGTCAGATCCTTATCTTTCTGCTTTTTGACACAGAATCTTTGTCTAAAATTTGGATCTGAATTTTGTGAGCAGGACCCACAGGATCTGAAACACATTTTTAATTTCCACATGAGTTGCTCACCCATCCAGACCAGGGCTAGCTGACACAGGATGGGCACGTGCAGCACATTAGGCCATACACCTCACTATTTTTTTCTTTCTTTCTTTTTTTTTTTTTTGCCTCTGGGAGCTTCAGTCTTATTCCCCAGATTCCACTGCCTCTATCAAAGAAGCCCTAGGAGACTGCTTTTAGTAGCTTCCTTGCCACATGGGCATCACTGTCACCACCTTTCCAAGATCTCTATCCTTTGATCTCTGCACCTGCCCAGCACCCTGTCCATGGGCCACTCAGGCTTGGAGGTGGCAGCCACCCCTTCCTCCACTGATCATGCATTCCTTTCCTTCCCAGTGCTGTGCTCCGGGGAAGGAGAAGATGGGTGGTGGTGGAGTGGGGTTCTTCAGAGTTGCTCAAGCCCCTAGTGGAATGATTCTTCCCAATTTGCCACCCATTTCCCTAGAAGAATAGCTTAAGTTGTTAAAGACACAATTCTTTCAGCTGGATCTTATGACTACTCTCTTCTGAGAATATAAATGTGTCCCCAGGAAGGTATATTGGGGTGTGTTCAAGTATAGCCTAATGATTCCTTCTCTTCAAAACCTGAAGGCTAGGTCTGAACACTGTGGGAAACCCCTTCAACATTTATGTGATTTTTCTTTTCCGTTGGGCCCTGCTGTCCCTTTTGACATCCTAACATCAGTCTGGACGATACACACACCCTCAATCTATAATCAGGTTACATAAAACTGAATCTCAATTGTGGACAGGGCTAGTTATTTCCCATTGGGATTCTGAGCCCAGTAAAATTGCATGAAGCTGGATGGTTGGGGGCTGGAGAATATTACACTTCACAGAGACCAACAGGTACGAATTAATAGTTCAGTGTTGTCTGCATAGAGCTCAACAAAGAGGACCATGATTTCCTGGCTCTGCCTCCTACCTCCACTTTCCTTTTGGGGAGGGGTCCTATAGGAGGCAAGGTTATAAATGAAGGGGCTTATCTCAGAAAGACTTGACTGCTGGAAAAGATGACTAGGATCCTGTGCTAGGGTTGTGATTTTACTGAAACAGTGTCAGGAGGAAACGAGAGTTAGGGAGGACATTGCTCCAAGGGGAAAGCACCATAGCCGGGCTCTTACTGAAGTAAGTATGCTTGGTTTTCAAGCTGTCAGGAATGGATAGATGGAGGAGATGATTGGTCTGCCGTCATAGCTGGAATCCTACTGCAAACCGCTGCATCCTGTAATATTCCAGGTGGGACGTGAACCGCTAGTCAAGACTCAGGTCTGCCCCAGTGGCTCAATGAAGGAGGCCCAGTATACACTCATATGTGGAGGAGTGAATCCTAAGTCAAATAGTTCCAGGAGCTCCAACTTGCCCTCAGCTCTGTTCTCGTGGCCCAGCCTGAATCTCTACCTGGATTCCCACTGAAAGGTGTCTGCCTCCAGCATGAGCCCTCCCAGCCATCCTTTTCTGCTCTGCTACCAGAGAGAGTTTTCTAGAACAATTGTGACCATGTATTTCTGAAGCAGGTTCACTGCACACTGATTACCACTTCAAGCTTCTGCATCTTGGGCTGCAATGTATACTGCTTGAACAGGTCCAGTGAGAGAGAACACTCACACAGGTTGAGCCAGGCAACTTCATTCCTCACCGGTAGGTGGCAAGGGAGAGTGGAAGCCTAGGATTCAGAGCAAGGTGGTCCGCCCAGTCTCAGGAGGGCTGCCCAGGGTGGATGGAATCCTATCTGTGCATGCCCCATATTGTCCATGTTGCACTGCAAGCAAGGGACCCCAAAAAGCAGCTGCCCTGGACTTTATGCTCTGAGGACCGTGATTTATATGACTAAAGCATCACAGGACACCTTGTTCCAGGAGGGACAGGGACAGAGGCTCGGCAGTTCCAGCCAGTTCCTCCTTATCTCAGTGTCTCTGTCTATTTTGTGCTGCTGTAACAGAATACCACAGACTGGGTGATTTATAATGGACAGAAATGTCTTGGCTCACAGTTCTGGAGGCTGGGAAGCCCAAGATCAAGGAACCAGCATCTTTCAAGAGCCTTCTTGCTGTGTCATCCTGTGATGGAGGGCAGAAAGGCAAGAGTGGGAGTCCACTCCCCAAAGCCCTTTTGTAAATGCACAAAACCCCCTCATGAGGGTGAAGCCTTCATGGCCTAACCACCTCTTAAAAGCCCTACTTCCCAATACCATTACTTGGCAATTAAATTTCAATGTGAGTTTTGGAGGAGAGAAATATTTAAACCATAGCACTCAGGAATGTTGCATTCCCAGCACATTCTATAGTTATTCTTGAGAACTGCTGGTAAGAAAGAGGGGAGAACTGGGCTGGTCCGAGGCTCCCCAGAGAACTGTCCTGCAGGGTTCCTCTGCTTGATGGCCCTTATGGCACCCTGCCTCCTAGCCGAGGAGACACAAGCCTGGCCCACCCACCTCTTGCTCTCACCCCCCTGCTTCCCCACCCACTCAGCCCCGTGTGCCTGCCCCTCCAGACTTGCTGTCATCCACCAGACTCGCCAGACTCTTTTGTCCTCATCCTCTGTGTTTGTTGGGAAGGAATCAGGGGGCAGGGCGGGGGAGGGG